>NC_091010.1:30336250-30644732 GCF_041146395.1 Eulemur rufifrons | reverse complement strand
GTGGCATAAAAAGCAAACAAACAAAAAAGGGCTCTCACAGGCCTTTTGGAGTATCCTTTGAGCTAAGTGAGCATGCCTCCTGAATGGCTGTGCATTTCTCTTAGTGGCTCATTGGGACGTGGTAGCCAGCATGGAAACACATCATATCATATAGCTTCACATCTTTCTTTGACTCATTTCCCTGTTCCTCACCCTAACCACCCTAGGCTCATACCTCCCAAACAAAGCTTCAGCACTTTAACACTTGCCTTCTCTGCTTTCTAATGGGTCAAGAAAAAGATACTTTTTCTAAATTAGGATTGATGATTGCTTAATAACAGATTGGTTTGGGAGGTAAAGAAGAGTTAAATTCATCCACGAATTGTCTATTTTAGAAATTAAAATAGAAGTTTATATTTTATAATAGCCAGATAATGTCTTGATAAAATATTTAGGGAATGGAGGATCTCAATTACATAAAATTCCTGGCTTGCTTATAATTAAAATCTTTTCACTCCAAAAGAAATTGAAAACCTTTTAGTTTATGAGTCCAGCTTTATGAATGTATGCAGAGAACATACTGCATATTGACTCTTTGGTATCTAAAGATTTTGCAGGCTGGGCACGGTGGCTCACACCTGTAATCCTAGCACTCTGGGAGGCTGAGGCAGGAGGATCATTTGAGATCAGGAGTTCAAGACCAGCCTGGGCAAGAGCGAGACCCAATCTCTACTAAAAAAAATAGAAATTATCTGGCCAACTAAAATATATATAGAAAAAGTTAGCGGGGCATGGTGGCGCACGCCTGTAGTCCCAGCTACTCAGGAGGCTGAGGCAGGAGGATTTCTTGAGCCCAGGAGTTTGAAGTTGCTGTGAGCTAGGCTGACATCATGGCACTCTAGCCCAGGCAACAGAGTGAGATTCTGTCTCAAAAAAAAAAAAAAAAAAATTAAATTAAATTAAAAAATAAAGATTTTACAGTGTTTTTGAGTAATATTCCCAACATCAATCACGGCAGTGTAATACCAAACACAAAGATGATATGCGCCGCTGAGTGGATGACCATCTTGGGACTGCTTGAGATCGCTTTAACCAAACAAATCTGTGATCTGTCTCCTCTTTTAAAGTAACAAGTTGAAGGTTATAATCTGATAAGTCTAAGCTAAGTAAGGTTTTCCTGACTATTATAGACTGAAAATTTGTGCCCCCCTCCCAAATTTAAATGTTAAAGCCCTAATCAGCAATGTGATGGTTTTTGGAGGTAGGGCCTTTGTAGGTGATTAGCTTCAGATGAGGCCTTGAGGGTGGGTCCTCATGGTAGAAGTAGTGCTCCTATAAGAAGAGGCCAAAATGCTAATGCGCGCGCTCTCACGCTCTCTCTCTCTCTCTCTCTCTCCCTACTGTGTGAGGACAAGGCAAGAAACTGGCCACTTGCAAGCCAGGGAGAGGGCATCCACCAGGAACAGAATGGACCAGCACCTTGATCTTGGACTTCCCGGCCTCCAGAAATGGGAGAAATAAATGTCTATGTTTAAACCAAATATAATGTATTTCGTTATAGCAGACCTCACAGACTAAGACATTGATGTTGATAACTTACCTAGATTGAACTTGACATTTGTTTCTCACCAAACTAGTTGTTGAAAACAGTCAAAATTAATGGAGAGAGTGAAAACAAGATAGGCATATGATCGATGAAGAGTTCAGAGTAAAGTTGAAACGTAATAATTCTGTCTGAAATCTTCTCTAAACACAAACCACTAAAGAAATAAACTTTCTCTAAAGCTCAGAATTGCTGATGTTGACCTTGGCCTCTCCAAATACCTTAGGACGTCATAGCTGAACACTCTGGATGCAATCCCATGGAAACAGGATTTAATAGTTTCATCTAAAGTCACAGTTAGGGCATACTCTGGTCAGCAAAAGGAACAAAAATACCATCTGCTGCTTCTTAATTATATTTGCTCCAAGAGTTAATTTAAATTTGTTTAGTTTATTATGCACAGGGAAAAAACATTATCTAAAAATCCCAGCTTTTCACAAAGCCAGGGATCATAGAAGTCAAACCACAGATTCAGCCACTTACATCACCAATAATAGAGATTCTATAATTAGAGATTAGCCAGCTGCAATCATTTCTGCTGCTTCAGACATCTGGATCAAGCTGATTTCATCTCATTGTGTCAAGCCAGAATGTCCCATTTTTTTCTTTTTTAAAAGAAATCAGCAAAATAGCACAATTCAGACACACCGAGAATCTCTTTCTCCCACCCATCTCTCTAACAAAGTATTTTTTTGTACCTATACATTTTTTCTAGCTTCACACCTTTCCCAGCTAAAACACTTCTATTGCCATGTAACTGCTAGTGAGATGCCTGGGAAATCTTTTATCTTGACTTCAAATTGATGGCATTAGGAAATGGCTCCTCCGAGCTAAGTCCCTCACAAAAAGAATCACTCCACTTATTTTCTCACTTCAATCAAATGGTTGAGAAATCTTCCGATTAATAACGATGGCAAGAGCAGTGATAATGATGACATCGGTCCTTTCATTTTTAATGGAAAAGTAAGCGTTCTGGGCCAGATGCTCCCTCCTCCTAATTGGAACTCACTGGGAGTTTCCATGTAGCTTGGACTCGGAGCTGCTGATGCTGTTTTGGCCATTGTTCTCACCAGTGCTCTGTCTTTGTCGTAAGATGGGAAGCTGGCTTTACATTTTAATGTGGATGACAAAGCTGAGAAAGTAGCAATAAAGTATTACTCAATATTATTTGTTTCTAAGATAGCATAAAAGCACTAAAGAGCTGCCACAATTTGGCAATTTCCTTATTTCACAGTTGTTAGAACCAAGATTTTTAGGAATGGCTATCTCCACTCTAAGGGAATCCAGGAATACCTGCTGGAAATATGTTCTTCCATTTCGTATTACATTGGTAACTGATTATCAACCAGCTGTACCAAAAATCGCAAAGACTGAAGAAATATACTGTGATTCCAGGACAGATATTCTGGCAAAAAGAATTATCCTAACCCACATGATTTAAACAGTTAACACCAAAAATGAATATGTAATCTTTTAAGGACCACTCAGTTGCCATGAGTTGGCCTGTTTGCTTTGAAGAGTCCATATGAGAGCAAATGCTCTAATTTTTTAATCAATATGACTTTACGCTCTCTCTTCTACAAATTAAACATCTCACTTTTGCTGCTAGGATTGCATCTATTTCCTGATTCATATGATACTGAATTGAATATTAGAGGTGGAGGCACGTTCCTCATTGTATAGGTTAGTGCTTCCCAAACTTTCTGAAAGCCAGGAGTTCCTTTAATTGATTTCCTTCATAAACCTTATATTTTGCAAGGAGTTGTCAATCCAACAAGATATTTTTATTAAATAATTTTTTTCCAATTTTTGATTAATCAAAGACACTTCTATTGCCACTTCAAGCAGAAGATGAGGTCAGCTCAATTTAAACAACATCAACTAAGAATGGGAGAAGGGAATTCTCCAGGTTGCTAGGCAGCAAAAACACATCCACCACAAATCCCAAACTAATTGCCCTTATGTCTTAGAAAACCCTGCTCTAGACTTACCTATTATTTCTTTCTTCTCTAGCTTTCGCATAGGTTGACCTCTTAGTCAAGAAGGAACATTCCTCATTCCTTGCATATACAAGACTTATTCAAGCACCACATTTTTTTGATCTTCTATGACCCCCCTGAACCAATCTGCCACCAGCAGCAGTCAGATTTAACTGCTTCCTTATCCTTGTTCCTCCAGTGGTTTAGTACTGTGGTCATAAGCTTGTGTTTACACATCGGTTTCCCACACCAGACTGTGTGTTCCTGGAGATCAGTTTCTCTGCCTTATTTACAGTTTATCCCTACAGCTTTGCACAGTGCCTGACACAGCAGGATATTCACTAATATTTTATTTAATGAATACATGAGTAAATGGATGAATGAGTAAACGCAAAGCTCTGTAAATCCACTGCCATTGCTTACAAAAATAAATTTTCCACAAGATTCTAAGCCAGTGCTGATCTGGCAAGATGTAAAAGATGTGCAAAGTAATACAACACACAAACGTCTTTTTTGAAATGGAGTAGAATGTTGGATTTGAGGCTTTTGTGGTATAACAGTGTACTAATATTTGTTTTCAGATCCTCCACCCACCATTTTTTCCACTTGAAAAAGTCTTTTACTTCTTAGCCAGCAATGACATAATACTGAGGTCACATTTTGCTTTTCATGTACATTAGTCCATTTGCTCCTTACCCCAACCTTGCAAAGTAGGTATTGTTATCAATTCTGCTTTATAGATCCAGAAAGGAAAGCTCGGAGAGCTTAAATTTTGCCCAAGGTCACAGAGTTGGTAGACACAGCATGGAGTTTGACCTCACATCTGCTTTGTCCACAGACCACAGCACGTACTCCATGCACTGACTCCTTCAGCGTTATTGCCACCTAACCATAGGACTGGGTAAGGCTGCCGTGTGAGAGATGGCCCACAGAAAGCTACAAAGTAACTCCCGCCCTCAGAAATACAATGCATACCACCAAGCTTGATCATCACAGGGTGACTGCCATAAATCGAATGCATAAATAGTGTAAGTCTAATTATAAGGAAGAAAATACAAATACACACAGAGATAAAAATATGCCAAAAGGTTAAGCATAGACAGTGATGGATCATTTTAACTTTCTTCTTCTAATTGCCTATGTTTTCTATATTTTCACGATAAATATATCTATATAATCAGATCAATGTTGTTTGAATAACAGGTAAGATATAAAATCAGATAAATGGATAGTTCTATGTAATAGCTTAGAAGCAGACCGAGTATCCAAGAATTTAGCATACAAGCTTACCTGCTGATGAACATTCAACCTAAGGACCTAGATAAAGACAAAGAACCGTCGTCTTTGCCCACCACTAATAGATGGTACTAGACTTGCTGGTCCTTTTGGACTTCAGAACAAAGGGACTTACACTTAATCTTTAGAACTAATCTATTTGTAAATAGAAGAGTCTCCATACATGATAAAAGAAGTGCCACAAAGAAATGAAAAATTCATTTTAAAGAGTACCGATTTTTATGAACAAAAATCTTAATCACAGCATTATTTATAATAGCAACAATTCAGAATTCACCTAAAAATAAGGTAATAATGAAATATAAATGGATTTTATGGATCATTTTATAGCCATTCATTATATTTGCAAAGAATTCTAATGACTTGGGGAAATTATCAAGGTGTGATATTATTTTCAAAAGCTAGGATGCAGAATTGTATGTGTGCATAAACTCAACCATATGAATACATATAGAAAAGAAAAGAAACAGCTAACAGTCCTTCCGCATAGGAGAGTTATGGAGTAAATTTTAATTTATATGAATATTTTCTCCATATTCTATATTTCTTCAATGAACATTTAACAGAACAGAAAATAAAAATCTTTCTTTTTGTCTCTCTTTCTGTCACTTCCTCCCCCCACCCCAAGTTCTGAAGGGAGAAATCCAAGGTTTGAATCCAAATAAACTGAAAATAGAAGCAGACAACACACTGATAACCAAATAAACCCTTGGATGAGTCAAATTAGATGATTCTGCTGTGAACACTCAAACCCTTGGCTGACCTTGGTTTTTATCTGCACAAAGGACTCAGAGCCAGGGCCTGTAGCTAGGATGGCAGGTGAGAGATCTCCAGCATCCCAGGCCAACAGGATTGCTGACCCATCTCTCAGATATTCTTGCCTTTTTCCACCCCAAACAAATGCTCAAGGTGCAGTTGTCTCCAAGCAGCAATATTCAGAGCTCTAGTGCAGCAAGAAAAGAGAGAGAGACAGAGAGAGAGACAGAGAGAGTGTTAAACAAGTTACCTTAAGATTCATGGTAAAGTGGGAACTGGAATTGATGGACGATTTTTATGATTTATGGCTCCTCATTTACAAAACACTCTGTACATATATTGACTTACAACCACAATGTGAGATATTTAGGACACACACTATTTATTTTTACTTTACAAATGTGCTTACATTTCCTAAGTATTCACAGCTTTTCTAAGGAGCAGGGCCTAACTTTAACTCTAGTGTTCTGAATCCAATCCTATGCTCCTTTCACTAAAGCATGATGTTATCCCTCAAAAACAGCCTTAGTGCCTCCAACTAGAAATATATTTATCGTATTAATCTTTTTGGTTCTTACTTAGTACACATGTGAAAAGGTAGTTGAACCTCAAATTTTAAACTACAAATTATAGCCAAAATAGTTTTAGACTGGAGAACAGGCAAAGTGTAAGATGTTCACTTGTGGCATTAAAAATATAACCATCAGGAAAGCCACAGAATATTTAAGTTGTGCACACTGATCTACCCTCTAAAATACATGAGTTGTAAAATATGATACAACATAATTGAAGAGTTAAAACTTGCCATATAGAAGTGTTGGCTAGAACAAAGTTACATGTTAAGGTAAATCTCATCTTTCCAAAACAATACCTTTGATATTGCAATATTTGATCTGAATCCCTTCTCTTTTGGCAGTAATTACAAAACGGGTTTGGTTATCCATCAGGGGCACTGCTGGTTGATGGTAATAAAATCATGACATCTGCATATCAAAAAATATTTATCTCTCTACATTCTGTGAAAGGGAAGTATATCTCGATCTCATCCAAAATAGCTTCAGGTCAGGAAGCTTTGAATTAAAAGAAAGGTGGACAGAACACACTCCTGAGATGAAAATTGCTGTGAGAGTAATCGAAAAATAATAATCAACTCAGATACTTGCAATCAGATTGTCTGTACATGTATCAGAAACAAAGAATTTATTTTAAGCTCATCAACTGAGCCCATAACTGATATCTGTGCCTAGTCCTAAGAATTCTCCTTCAGATCGTGGTGAGTAAAACAGCATTTATTTGCCCCTTGTTTAGATTCCCAGCCCCAAAAGCCCAGATTTGCAATCAAGAAATATATTTTACATGAATAAGGTAAAATAAATGTGTAATAAGGTAACAAATTTTCCATTTTTGCAGAATAAATGATGTCCTTTCAAAAAATGAAAAATTATGCATTGGCTCACACCTGTAATCATAGTTACTTGGGAGTCTGGAGCAGGAGGATCACTTGAGCCCAGGAGTTTGTGACTGCAATGATCTGTGATCACACCTGTGAATAGCTGCTACATTCTAGCCTGAGCGACAGAGCAAGACAGGAAGGAAGGAAGGAAGGAAGGAAGACAGGCAGGCAGGCGGACAAATTATTACTTTATACCTTGAATAATATATGTGTTCTTTATAAGGCAAGTATGTATAGTGAGCCCTCAGGTGTGAGTTTTATACAAGCCCCACCTGCATCCACGTATTAATGTTAAGCTATATTAACTATTACAGTCTTCCCCGACTCAGTCCCTCAAAATGATCATGGTGATGGAGGAAGCACCTCTATCTTGTGTGTGTGTGTGTATTTTCCACAGCACAGCTTACTGTAAATAAATCCTCAAAATATTCTCACTAAATCCTTATTCTTTCTATCCTTTACTATCCCTTCAATTGGATGAAGAATCCAGAAGTCATAAAAAAAAATTCTGATATTTTCTTTGCAAATTTGCATCTTCATGGTTGGTCTCCCTATCCCTTTTTTATTGGGGTCTATGACTTCTTGATAGTTCAATGTACATTTCCAATTTAACTTCTTGCCACAAGGACATTAACAAGATTTCCAGCATGGGCACTGAGATCTCATAGATGTGTTTAGTTATCAGGATGTCGTCCGAGTAATCCAGACAGTACTTACATTGAGGGTTCATTTAATTTTAATCTTTAAAATATTTTCATATAAATAAATACAAAATACTTTGAAAATTCTCATGGAAAATATGTGGACCTTCTAGACTGTTTCTGGATGCAGTCTGAGAAACACTGAAACAGACTTGCCAAGTGGGTGTAGCCAAATGGGACTCTGCCATTATATTGATAAAGGTGAATTGATTGGCGAGACATCTTCCATCTTCCCAAGGTGTTTATCTAGATTGTAAGATTTTCTGTTTGTTTGGTCAGCTGTGCAATGAAAGAGCTAATGAGCAAGTAGCTTCAGATACTCAAAGTGTAGACTGCTGAGCTTGGCTTATACATCTGAAAAATGGAACCCCTCCTGCCGAGTAGCCATCAAGACCTTAGTTGGCTTCACACATTCAGTACCTGCTCTCACAGGCTGCCCTTATGGCCAAATGTGCTGTCTAATCTGTTCTGCCTGTATCAATTTATTAAACCTGAGCATTTTTGAAGGCAATACGAAATTTACAATAATAATTAAATTTGATTTAAAGCAAAGGCTTCGAGCCAGGCGCAGTGGCTCACACCTGTAATCCTAGCACTCTGGGAGACCAACTTGGGAGGACTGCTTGAGCTCAGGAGTTCAAAACCAGCCTGAGTAAGAGCAAGAGGCTGTCTCTAGTAAAAATAGAAAAATTAGCTGGGCATGGTGGCTCATGCCTGTAGTCCCAGCTACTTAGGAGGCTCAGATGGGAGGATGGCTTAAGCCCAGAAGTTTGAGGTTGCTGTGAGCTAGGCTGACTCCATGACATTCTAGCCCAGGCAAGAGAGTAAGACTATGTCTTAACAAATAAATGAATAAATAAAGCAAAGGCTTGGGTGGTCTTTTCAGATTCATATTTTCCCCTCTAAACTGGCCAAGGTTTATTTTTAAAAAAGCACTCAGACAAGTACCACATTTGCTGTGACATGAGGAAGATGGACCTATTTTAAGCTCAAATCAAATACTGATAAAAGATGGAAGGGGTAAACTTTCCATTGAGGCTTCAGGGGCAGAGTTTTAAGCAGGCTTTAGAGAGCAGGTCACAACAGCATTTTAAAGCTTTAGTTCCCTTCACTACTCTCAGCTCCCTAAGCTCCTACTCTGGGATGAGAAATAGACTGTGGAACAGATTAGCAACATACTCAAATGTGTTTATTTTTCCTGGGGCAAAAATAAGTCATACTGAGGATGGTGATTAGCAGAGAGGTTAATTTGACCCAAAGATGATGCAGACATCAAA
The DNA here is from genome assembly GCF_041146395.1 of Eulemur rufifrons. Classification (NCBI taxonomy): domain Eukaryota; kingdom Metazoa; phylum Chordata; class Mammalia; order Primates; family Lemuridae; genus Eulemur; species Eulemur rufifrons. Next base: position 30,635,688 of record NC_091010.1, on the reverse strand, counting down.
ATTAGACACGCAGGTCACTGAAGTTACACAAGCCCAGGAGGCGGTACTTACGTTATATATGGTCTGTGTGGATGACATGGGCTGGAAAGTTCTGCAATGTAGTGGCCCTGGGAGTATACTGTTCTGGAATGTTTTCTTGAACCACCATATATATACCACCATCATCTCAGTTCATAGGTATATCTTGTGAGAAATTTTTCATTTAAAGAATGTTTCATAGCTAATCAATTTTCTTATTCCCTTTGATTCTGGGTAGGTCCTCATAAGGTCATTACTAAGCTTAAATTTTAGGTCCTGGAGATAAATAACTCTGCTGTAGTAAACACATAATGAATAAATGTTAAATGCTCTTATGAAGTTGTAAGAAGAAAAAATGAACAGCAAAGTAGAAATATGGTCAGATGACATTCCTAACAGAGGGCCTATGAACACAGAAGGGGACAGAGGAAAGTGTCCCCTTGCCCCCATTTCTTGTGCAGATCTCCTCTGTGGCTACTGCCTTTGTGATCACCTGCCTTGTCAGCTGTGGTAAAAAATTAATTAAGGGAAAATGTGTGATCAAGTCTTAATGGTCAAGGAAGAAGAAGAGATTAAAAATTTAGTAATGTTAAAACACTGAGAACAAAGGGAAAAGAAAGAAAAAAGAATAAAGTACAGATTCGAATGGGTAAAAAATATCCCCGTGAAGACAAGAGATTAACAGTTAAAAAGAATGAAAGAAAATACATGATGCTTAAAATAGAGTCTAAAAGGCTAGAGGTCAATGAGATTAAGACCAAAAACCTAAAAGCAAAAGAGAAAGGATAAAAATCCATGAAACAAAATTTTAGGCAAAACCCATATAAATGTAGGCGATTAAGGATTAGGAACAGGAATTAGGAGATAAAAAGGGAAAAGTAGAAAATACAGTATATGAAAAAGGAGGATTAAGGAAAATTATGTTTAAAGGCCTGAAAATGAAAAGTTAAGTCAAACTTTAGAGAAATCATTGAATACAAATGGTAGGGTATGAGGGTGGGCCCCCGTGGGGGCTGACAGAGCAGTCAACAGCTCTTGGGCTAAGCTTCTTGACCCTCATAAGGGGCTCCCTTTAAGTGGGGTGGTCCTTGCAGGTGGGACACGGAGGAAGTGGAGAACAATTTTACAAATTTATATCCCTTGAATCTCTCTACAACATAAAACAGAAAAACCTGTAGCCAACTGTCCTCTCAACACTTCCAAGGCAAGCCCCACAGAAAAGTTAGGCTTCTTTGTTCCAAAAAATAAAGGCAGAGGGAGAAACAATTTAAGCCTATAAAATAAGAAGCTGTAGAGAAGGGATGGACATGGATTTATTTTTTTAACCAAACCTCCTTATACCATCCCTGGGAAAGAGTCAAATTTAAGACAATTTACAAAAAGGCACTGTTGCACAGAGGTTAATAAACATAGAACTTACAGCTCAGAGAATTAGTATAGATAATATTTAAATAGTTGTTAAAAGGACTTGGAATACATGTAAAGTTAGCAGAACGTAATGGAAAAGAATTGGTAGATGTGCCTGGGAAATAATCCCAGCATCGCTACTAGCTAAGTGACCTTAGGCAAAGCATTTTATGTTCTTGCATCTTACTTCTATAAGAAAAATAAAAAGTTTTGGATTTAATATTCATTAAAACTAACATTTGAAGTTGATATTAAGAAAAAAGAGCTTTGTCATACACTAAATATTGGGCGGAATGGGTCATGGATGTGGGTCTGAGATTGAAAATATAATGCTTAGAAGGGCTGGAAGATCCATAAAACCATTACCACGATCACGATAAAAACATCCACCCCAGAGTTTCTGTGGGCCCCTATGAAATCTCTCTCTGCCTCTCCTCGCTCCCTGTCCCTCCCTCATACTCAGGCAATAAGGTCTGCTTTTGTCAATGTAAGCTATTTTGCATTTCCTAGAATTTTATATAAGTGGAATCATTGAGCATTTACGCATTTTGTCTGAATTTTTAATCAGTATAATTATTGTTTTTATAATTTGTTTAAACTTTGTTGTTAATTGGTACATTAATTGTACATGTTTATAGGGTACAGTGTGATGTTTTTATACATGTATACATTATATAAAAATCAAATCAGGGTATCTAGCTTAACCATCATCTCATACATTTATTATTTCTTTGTAGTGAGAACATTCAAAATCCTCTCTTCTAGCTACTTTGAATTATACAATACAATATTGTTAACCATAGTAATCCTATTGTACAATAGAACACAGGAACTTATTCCACCTTTATAACTGGAATTTTGTACCCATTGACTAATCTCTCCTAATTCTTTCCTCTCTCCTCCTTTCCCCAGCCTCTATACTACTCTATACTTCTATGAGATCAACTTCTGTACATTCCATATATGAGTGAGAGACCATGTAATATTTATCTTTCTGTACCTGGCTCATTTCACTTAAAATAATGTGCTCCAGGTTCATCCATGTTGTCACAAATTTCAGGATTTTATTCTTTTTTGTGGTGGAATATCATTCCATTGTGTACATATAACACATTTTTCTTTATCCATTCATCAGTTGATGGACACTTAGGTTGATTCTTTACCTTGACTATTATGAATAGTGCTACAATAAACATGAGAGTGCAGGTATCTCTTCGATGTATCGATTTCGTTTCCTTTGGATATATACCCAGTAGTGGGATTGGTGGATCATCTAATAGTTCTATTTTTAATTTTTTGAGGAGCTTCTGTACTGTTTTCCATAATGGTTGTACTAATTTACATTCACACCAGTGGTGTATAAGAGTTCCTCTTTCTCCACATCCATGCCAGCATTTGTTATTTTTTGTCTTTTTGATAATAGCCACTCTAATTGAAGCTGAAGTGATATTTAATTGTGGTTTTGATTTTCATTTCCCTGATGATCAGTGATGTTGAGCATTTTTCCATGAACCACCTAGCCATTTTTTATGTCTTCTTTTGAGAAATGTCTACTCAGGTCTTTTGCCCATTCTTAAAAATATACTACAAAGCTATATTAACCAAAACAGCATGGTATTGGCATAAAAATAGACTCATAGACCAATGGAATGGAATAGAGAACACAGAAATAAATCCACATACATACAGACAACTGATTTTCAAAAAGTTTGCCAAGAACACACAATGGAGAAAGGATAGTTTCTTCAGTAAATGGTTCTGGAAAAACTGGATATCCACATGCAGAAGAATAAAGCTAGACCCTATTTCTCACCATACGCAAAAATCAAGTCAAAATAAACTAATGACTTAAATGTATGACCCAAAACGATAAAACCAGTAGAAGAAAACATGGGGAAGTCCTTCATGACATTGATTTGGGCAAAGATTTTTTGGATAAGACCCCAAAAACACAGACAACAAAAGCAAAAATTTGCAAATGAGATGACATCAAACTAAAAAGCTTCTGCACATCAAAGGAATAATAAACAGAATGAAAAGACAGAATGGGAGAAAATATTTGCAAACTATGCATTTGATGAGGGGTTAAGATCCAGAATTTAACAATTCAAACAACTCAATAGTAAAAAAAAACAAACAAATGAATGAATGATCCAATTTAAAAATGGGCAAAGGCACAATTATCTTATGTTGTATCCCTGGTGCTATGTTTGTCCTTTTAGTTCTCGCAATTTTTACATCAGGTATTTCAAAGTTTTGCTATTACACATACACAAAATATTATATCTTCTTGAAGAATTGACCATATTATTACAAAATGTTGCTTTTTTCCTATGGTAGTACTTCCGGCCTTGTATTTAATAATATCTTATATCTAATATTAATATGGTAAATTCAGCTTTCCTTTGATTAGTGTTTCCATAGTATGTATTTTCCCAAACTTTTATTTTTTCCTTTCTCTTTCTTTTAAACAATATATAACTGGGTCTTGCTTTTTTATGCAGTCTCACAGTTTATAACTTTAAATTGTAGTGTCTAATATACTTTTATTTAAGTAACTATTGAAATGTTGCTATTTGATTTCTATTTGTTGCATTTGTTTGTTCTCTCCCTTTTTATCCTTTTCTTCTATCTTTTGAATTAATTATTTCTTAGTATTTTATCTACTCTATTGATGTTTTAAATATAACTCTGTGTATCCTTTTCAGTGCTTGCTCTAGGAATTTCAAAACAAATCCCTGACTTCTCAAATTGCACCCTGAATTAACATTATAACACTTTTGTATTAATGTACATTAATATAATGTAAAAAACCTTACTACAATATAATTTTATCTGCCTTCCATCTTTTGTTACACATTTTACTTCATTGTATGTTACCAAACCCGCAATACATCATTGCAAGTTTTACCAAAAGCAATCGTTTTTGAAAGAAATTAAGAAATGAGAAAAATATTCTTCATATTTACCCACCTGTTTACTATTTCCAGCACCCTTTATTCCTTCATGTGATCCAAATTTTTATCTATTATTTTTTGTTTTTCCTGAAAAATTACCAGTAATATTTCTTATAGTCCAAGTATGTTGGTGATCTATTCTCTCAGCTTTGGTTTACATGAAAACACTTATCTGGACATCATTTTTAAAAGATATTTTGCTAGAAAGAGAATTCTAGCTTGATGAGGTTTTTAAAAATTTGTTTTCTTTCAGAACTCTAAAAATGTACTTCTACTGTTCTAAGAACTGCTTCGTTTCTGTTTAGAAAATACCAATCATTCTAACTGCTTGTTCCTCTGTATGTTATGTATTTGTGTGTGTGTGTGTGTGTGTGTGTGTGTGTGTTTTGTTTGTTTTAGTTTTTATTTGATCTGGCTACAGTTAATATTTTCACATTATCTTTGGTTATTACTAATTTGAGTATGATATGCTTAAGTTGGATTTTTTGTGTTTATGTTATTGAGGGTTTATTGAGCTTTTTGGATTATGAGTCAAAGCTTTTAATAAATCTGGAAAATTTATAGGCATTAATTACTTCAAATATTTTCTCCTCTCAATATCTTTCTACTCTTTTGTGGGAATTCCAATTACTTATATGTTACGTTCCTTGATGTTGTCTCATAATATCACAATGTTTCTCTTCTTTAAAAAGAAATGATTGGATATTCTCTATTGTCATGCCTTCAAGTTCACTATTTTCTTCTGCTCTTAACCATCTAGTGAATTTTTATCTCAGTTATTTTATTTTTCAGTCCTAAAACTCTATTTGCTTTCTTTTTTGTTTATATTTTTCGGTTAATATTCAGTCTGCTTTTTCCTTGACACCCTTACACATGTAGCAGTTTCAAGAACGTTGATGCTAATTGCAATATGTGTATCATCTCTGGTTCTATTGCTTATTTTTTTCTCCTGGTTATAAGCTACATTTTCATGGTCTTTGTGTGAGTAATAACTTTTTATTCCATGTGAGGCATTGTAGTTACAACACTGATAAAATTCTCTATAGTGTTGGGGAATCATATTAGCAAGATGGCTGAATAGGAAGCTCCAGGCCCTTATACCCCCATGGAGACACTGACCTTACTATACTATATAGAACAAATAGGTTTTGTGAAAACTCCAGGATCCAGTTAAGAGGTTGCGACACCACAAGTAAGTGCAAAACCAAAAAGAGCCATATGGAAAGTTTATTGTATTTGCCTGTCATACCTCTCCCCAACCCCAGCACACTATGTCATTGAGAGAAAACTCCTAATTCCCAGTCTCTCCCTTGGGAGTAAATAGAATAGTGGAAAGTACATCCCACGTTCTGACTTCTCAGAGAGTTGTCTAAGGGACTGATTTCTATTAATGTCTTGTCTGCCTTGGAGAGCTGAAGGAAAGGGCAGTATATCTTGAATACCAGGTTGAAGGCTTCTGAGAACAAAGATGAATGCTGAACTTGTTCTAACACTAGAAAGACCACTAGAAACACTATAATACTGCAGGCATACACCAGGGGGAGCAAGAGATTACAGGTTTGTATTAGGGTTCTCCAAAGAAACAGAACCAGTGTGTGTATGTGTGTATGTGTGTTTGAAGATATTTATTATAAGGAATTGGCTCACAAGGTTAAGGAAGCTGACAAGTTCCAAGATCTGCAGCATGAATTTGCAAACTGGAGACCCAAGAGAGCTGATAGTATAGTTTTTGCCTGAGTCTGAAGGCCTGTGAATGAGTAGAATGATGATGTAATTCTTATCTGAAGGGTGGCAGGTTCAAGAGCCAGGAAGAGACAGTTTCAGTTCAAGCCCTAAGACAGGAAAGCTAATGTCCCAATTCAAAGGCAGCTGAGCTGGAGAAATTCTCTCTTACTCAAAAGAGGATAAGTGTTTTTATTTTATTCAGCCCTTCAATGGAATAGATGAGGCCAGGCAACTTTAAGGAAGAAAATCTACTTTACTTGGTCTACTGTTTAAATGTTAATCTCATCTGGAAGCACCTTCAAAGAAACACCCAGAATAATGTTTGACCAAATATCTGGGTACCCTCTGTGCCAGCCAAGCTGACATGTAAAATTAATCTTCACAGGAGTTTTCAGAAGAAACGTGGCACTCCTTTGCAACAGGGAAATTACAGGCATAAACCCAGAGATTATACACCCCCTTGAGAAGGTTTGGAAGTCTTCCATAATCTGTAGACAGGGTGATTGGTAAAGATCTTCTTTTGTGTGAAGCTAGTCTATGAAGACTGGCAGATGTGGCAGTTCTTTCAAATGCCCAAATGTCCAATGAAACATCACTGACATACAGAGAAACAGAGAAATATGGCCCAAAGGACCAAAATAAATTTCCAGAAACCAATTCTAAAGAAAGAGAGATCTACAAATTACCTGACAAAGAATTCAAAATAACCATCTTGCATATGCTCAAGGAGCAAAAAGAGAACACAGATAGGTAACAAAATAAAATCAGGAAAACTATGTATGAACAAAATGAGAATGTCAACAAAGGTATAAAAACTACTAAAAAGAATCAAACAGAAACTCTTGAACTGAAGAATATAGTAACTTAATTGAAAAATTCACTAGATGGGTTCAAAAGCAAACTTGATCAAGCAGAAGAAAGAACGAACAAACTTGAAGAGAGGGGCAAAATGAAAAAAAAAAAAAAATGAAAAAAAACCTAAACAGACCCTAAGAGACTCACGGAACACCATCAATCAGACCAATATATGCATTATGGGAGTTACAGAAGGAGAAGAAAGAGAAATAAACAGAGAATCTATATGAAAAAATGATAGCTGAAAACTTCCCAAATTTGAGGAAGAAAATGTACGTACAAGTTTAAGAAGATCTATGAACCACAACTAGAATAAACCCAAAGAGCCCACACTGAGACACATTGTAATCAAACATCAAAAGTCACAAAAAGAGAATTTTGGAAGTAGCAAGAGAAAATCAACTTGTCACATACAAAGGAGCACCTATAGTGTTAACAGCAGATATGTCAGCAGAAATCGTATAGGTCAGAAGGTAGTGGGAGATATATTCAAAGTGCTGAAAGAAAAAACTGCCAACCAAAAGTCTATTACCTTCAAAAATGAAGGATAAATTCCCTAGATAAACAAAAGCTGAGAAAAGGTCATCACCATTACACTTGCTGTACAAGAAATGCTAAAGAGAAGCCATGCATGGTGGCATGGGCCTGTGGTTCCAGTTACTCGAGAGGCTGAGGCAGGAAGATTTCTTGAGCCCGGGACTTTGAGGCTTCAGTGAGCTATGATCATGCCACTGCACTCTATCTCCAAAATAGAATAAAGTAAAATAAAATAAAATAAAGAAATGCTAAAGGGAGTCCTTCAAGTTCAAATAAAAGAAGGACACTAGACAACAACATGAAACCATATGAAAATAAAAAGCTCTCTGGTATATATAAATATATAGACAAATATAGAATCCTGTAGTATTGTGTTACTGGTGCACAAATCACATTTAATTCTGACGCAGAATTCAAAGACCAAACCATAGGAAAAAGCTATAAATCTGTGTTAATGGACACATACTGGAAAAGGATACAATTTGTGACATCAATAACATAAAATAGAAGGGGCAGAGATGTAAATGAGTTGAGTTTTTGTATGTGACTGAAATTAAATTATCAATTTGAAACAGATTATTATAACCTTAAGGTGTTTTATGTAATCCCCATGGCAATCACAAAGAAAATACCTATAGAAGATGCACAAAAGGAAATGAGAAATAAATCAAGGCATGCCACTACAAAAAAGAATCAATGAAACACACAAAAAAGGCTTTAAGAGAGCAAAAGAGGGACAAAATAGCTACATGTAAAAAACAATTAAGCAAATAGCACTAATATGTCCTTCCCTATCAGTAATTACTTTAAATGTAAATGGATTAAGTCCCCAATTAAAGAACTTAGATTGGCTGAATGGATTTAAAAAACAATATTCAATTCTATGCTGTTTACAAGAGACACTTTAGATCTGAGGACACACATATGCTAAAAATGAAAAGGATGGAAAAAGATATTCCATGCATATGATAACCAAAAGAGAGCAGAGGTGGTCATACTTACATCAGATGAAATATACTTTAAGTCAAAAAACAGTCACAAGAGAAAAAAAGGACATTACAATTATTAAAGAGTCAACTCACTAGGAAGATATAAAAATTATAAATATATATGCACCTCAAAACTCCCAAATATATGAAGCAAATATTGACAGAATTGAGAAAGACACAGAAACACAATAATAGTAATAGCTGAATGGATTAAAAAAACAATATACAACTCTATGCTGTTTACAAGAGATGCTTTAGATCTGAAAACCAGCTATTTCCCCACTTTCAATAATGCAAAGAACAACCAAATAGAAGAACAATAGGGAAACAGGAATTTAACAACATTACAGACCAATTGGGCCTCCCAGATATATACGGAACACTCCACTAACAATAGCAGAATATATTAATACATTTTTCTCAAGTGCACAGGGGACATTCTCTAGGACATGGTGGGCCACGAAGCACATAGTAACAAATTTAAGGAGATTGAAATCCCACAAAGTATTTTTTCTAACCATAATGAAATAAAACTAGAAATCAATACCAAGAAGGAAAACTACAAAATCCACAAATACATGAAAATTAAACAATGCAGTCTTAAACAATTAGTAAGTCAAAGAAGAAAACACAAGGGATACTAGAAAATATCTTGAAACAAATGAAAATGAAAACACAACATACTAAAACGTATGGAATTTGGTGAAAGTAGTACTGAAAGGGAAGTTTATAGCAGTAAAGTCTTATATTAAAAAAGAAGAAAAATACGAAATGAAAAACCTAACTTTATGAAAAACCTACTTCAAGGAAACAGAAAAGAGAACAAATGAAACCCAAAGTTAGTAGAAAGAAGGAAATAATAAAGATCAGAGTGAAATTGTTTTTAAAAATATAGAAAACATCAATGAAACCAAGAATTGGTTCTTTAAAAAGATCAAAAACATGGGCAAACACTTAGACTAAGAAAAAAAGAGAGAAGACTCAAATAAATAAACTGAGAAATGAAAAAGGAGACATTACAACTGATGCCACAGGAATTAAAAGGACTGTAAGGGACTACTATCAACAATTGTATGCCGACATACAGCATACCAAGACTGCATCAAGCAGAAATTAAAAATCAGAACAATAAATATTTATTTAATGAAACGAAATAAAACAAGTGAATTATGGATTAATCATACAAAGACAAAATTTGCTTCAGAACATGTTAAACATCTTAAGAAAAAATATAAAAGGGTAAGTGATTAGATGGTGAAAATTTTATGCTAAACTTACAATACTGAAGATGAAAAAAGGGGGCAGAGAAAGCAGTGAAGGCATAAAAAGTGAATGAAGAAAAAATGGAAAGGAAGAGAGGAAGGGGGAAATGAGAAAGCAGACAGTTTGAAGAATAGCAAAGGGGAAAACAAGAAAGCCAAAAAAGAAAATTTAGAGAAGAAATAAAGAAAAAAGAAGAAAAGAGACAAGAGAGGTATAATTTTTATTCTTTAACACAGCAAACATTTTGTGCCCTGCCTTTGTATTTTAAGGCAAAATTCTAGGGCTACCATGGCAAAAACAGGCTGATTACTCTCCCCAAACACCATTGTTCTCTAATAGGAGAAATGACATGTAAAAAACACACACACAAATATAGTCCAACATGAATTGTAATGAGTGCTATAAGAAAGTGCCATAGGAACATACAGATACCAAAACCTCGTCTGGCGATCTGGGTAGGTTAGAGAAAGCAACTCAGTTTGAAGGATGAGCAGAATTTCAACAGATGCCATGGGAGGAAACAATTTGAAAAAAAGGTTGAGGTGGAGGGCGGGAAAGGACATACATCCAAAATTGTAAAAGTTCTGATTGGCTCTCTTAATAACGTCTGAACAACACTGGTGGGAATGTATATTGGGAAGGACAGTTTAAGTCTCATGTAAAGAGTCTCGAATATTATGCTAGGAGTTTGAACTTTAAGTGCCCTTCAGTCTTTGGAAAGCTTTGAGAGTTTTTACGATAGGGAAGTAGTAAGCTCAAAGTAGTGATTCTAGAACATAAAGTACAATGAAAAGGCAGGGAAATAAACAGAAAATAGAGAGAGGGCAACTTTGGGCAAAATTCTTTTCCTAAAAAAGCATTTTTGGCACTTAGTTCTAGAAATGATAGAACAGATGGAAAAGATGTTGGTGGTGGAAATTATCTTATCAGTCTGTTTTCATCCTGCTTGCTAAGGAAGGGCATGACTTTTTAACTATACATCTAAGAATCTCTTTTACTTTGAGCCATCTTCACTTGGACACACTGCAGCCCAATGCGGATGTTACTAATGCGCTGCCTCCCCTGAGACCTTTTGCTCTAACAGGAATTAAGGCTTGTAGGCCCGAGTGTCTGAAAACTTTGCTCCTCTCAAGTGGAAAATCAAATCAAAACAAAATGAAAAACCACCAATTTGCAGGATTCTGCCTTTCTCTGAAACAAAAGAAAATAGAGGATCACTTTCTCCCACTCTGCTTTATTTATGGGAATTAAGTTCAGTGTATGGAATATCCCTACCTCAATAAAATTCACGTGCTGCCTAGATAAAAGGCACTGACTTTTAAATGGAATTGCTTTCCACTTTGGCTTCAGGGCATCTGGACATTCAGGCATTTTTGCACCTGTCACTTCTCAGAGAAGGTCATTCTAGAGATGTATTTCAGCTAAGGAGTTCATCTCTGTAAAAAGAGGACCTCAGGTTTAGTTCTTGAAGATTCTTTATAAGTCATTTCAAGTATTTTTAATATCTTTCAATTATATGCATTCAGATTGATTTGGTAACCTATAGACAATAATTGTTTGGGAATAATATTCTATAAGGGTTAAAAAATAATCACTGTCCCCAGAACTATTTGAAAAAAAAGATTATAAGGATATTGAATGACTTTATTTATGATAAAATTTAGACTCTTACATGTCTGAATTTTATCCAGAAATCTTAATATATTTCTCTCTGTACTAAGTCCTTGAGAAACCCTCAATTGTGTTACTTAATTTACTAACTCATAAAGGTGTCCACATAATTTCCTATTTTCTATCTCTTCTATATAGATTTCTATGTAGAGAGATACCTATATTTAGACATAAACATATCTATGTTTAGATCTACAGTTATATTTATAGATAAATAGACAATGATAGATAAATTAAATAGCTCCTAGCTTTTTACTAGTCATGCATACATTAATGTTAATGATGAGGAAACACTTTACTTTGGTCCATCTGAGACTTACGCATTTGGACTTTCTTCTACTACCTTTTTTTTTTTTTTTTTTTTGAGACAGTGTCTCACTTTGTTGCCTGGGCTAGAGTGCCATGGCGTCAGCCTAGCTCACAGCAACCTCAAACTCCTGGGCTCAAGTGATCCTCCTGCCTCAGCCTCCCGAGTAGCTGGGACTACAGGCATGTGCCACCATGCCCAGCTAAGTTTTTCTATATATATTTTTAGATGTCCATATAATTTCTTTCTATTTTTTTTAGTAGAGACAGGGTCTTGCTCTTGCTCAGGCTGGTCTTGAACTCCTGAGCTCAAACGATCCATCTGCCTCGGCCTCCTAGACTGCTAGGATTACAGGCATGAGCCACCGTGCCCGGCCTCTTCTACATTTTACCTTTCTCTTTTTGCCACTATCTCTACTATTCAGACCTTAGTCACAAATAATTTGCAATCATTTCTCCCTATGGATAATTTTTCTTTAATGTATTCACTAATAGATGAATCTTTATTTTTTATTTACCACATTGGTCATTTCTCTAACTTGTGGATCTCTTCAATTCACCGTCTGAGTAGATTATATTATATAAAATCCCCTAAGGGAAAAAGATGACTGAACAAATATATAGAAAACCTAATGGTTGAGCCATTTAACGTTCAAATCAAATTCACTGTGTGGCCAATCCTATTAACTGGGCAGACAGCTGTGAGGAGAGCCAAAAAAATAAAATAAAAAACAAAAACAGAGTCACTGAAAAATGAGAGATTAAGTGATTGTACATATGACTAAGTGTTCTTTATTAATTGAATCTTTTATCTCCCAGAAAGGCAGTTGCCAGGATTCTTGCAGCCAACTCTTCCTGTACAGTAAGAATAACTAAACCACTTCAAGCCTTTTATTCTTGTACTAAGTGGTTTCTACATTTGTAAATAGTTTCAAACTCAAAAGAATAATATTTCAAGATAAGAAAATTATATGAAAATTCAAATTTCAGTGTCCATAAATAAAGTTTTTTTTGGAACACCACCACACTCATTCATCTATGAATTGTCTATGACTGCTTTCTTGCTACAGTGGTAAAATAGGGTAGTTGTGATGGACCCAGGAACCCACAAATCTTGAAATATTTACTATCTGGCCTTTTACAGAAAAAGTTTGCCAAACCCTGCTGTAAACAAGAGCCCTTGTTCATGGAATTCTTTTTACTGCTCTTTCAAACTGTATCAGTTAGAAGTTTCTTGTCTGTAAGTGACAGAAACACAAATCAAATGTATAAAGTTTAAGTCAATGGGGGTTTAGTAGATCATGTAGCTTACGAGTGGATCTGCTGAAATGCAGGACAAGATTCAAAGAGGTGTTTCCTGAAAGAAAGATGCTGACTACACCCTCCTGCTGGTCTTGGTAGCCCGGTATGTCTTAGGCCTGCAGCTCTCCCCAAGTGATGGCAAAGAAGGCCTCTGGCCACTTTAAGTTATCAGCAGAAAGATCTCATGTCTTTTCTAGTAGTTGCAGCAAAGATCCCAAGCCTGCATCTAACTGTTCTGGACTGAGTGGGGTCCAGGGTACCATGGAGCAAAACACATGGACTGAGTGTGGGGAGGGATGTTTGTGCAAAGGAAAATTGGGAAGGAGGAGAAATGGCTGCCAAGCAGGCAAAACCAGCAGATGGTCACTGTTGTAAGAAAAGAAAGTATCAGTCCTGTCTTTCTCATAGGTAAGAATACCTACTCTCAAAAAGCTGAGATTTATTTAAAATTACCCAGATGGAGAACACAATCTGGCTACCTTCTATTAGGTATTCTCTACCACATCTTGATGTCTTTCCAAATAGTAGTTACTGAGGTCCCCAGCATATATATGGAAAGTTTTGAGCCTTCCATACATTAGGTATCTCTGATGTTGTACAGGTATCTCTTGTCAACTACCCTGCCCTATACTCAAATCCATCTTTATCAAAATAACTTCAGCCACTTAGCAAAGCCCAGGGAACAGATTAGTTTGGTGCAGATGCAGAGGGAGGGAGTGAAGGAGTGAGGAAAGTTTCAGAGCAGAAGGTGAGAGAGCCACAGGGTTCAACCATCAGGACCTAGGATGTGATTGTAAGTGTCTGTGTGTGTCTATGTGTCTGTGTGTCTGTGTAAGAGAGAGAAGAAGAAAGAGAAGGAGAAGGTGGAGAAGAGAAGAGAAGGGGAGAGAAAGGAAGTGGGGTGGAGAGAGGAGAAGAGAAAATTCTTGGCTTCTGAGAGGTAGGGGTAAATATACACTAGAAGGGGGCTTGAGAAGAGCTGCTGGAAGACAATTTTTCCCTATTTCACAATTTTGCCCCAGCAGGATCCTGGCACACGTCCCAGGTGTAGATTGGTCTATCCGGAGTATAAACTGGGAGTAGAAACAATATGCTAGGCATTTCCATTTGCATTTGGCAAACAATGAAACCATTTCTTAATAGATTTCTCTTAGGATAATGGAAGTGCACAGCTCAGCAAGGATGACTCACTTGGTGAGCCGGTTGTTTAATGCTGCCTCTTTATAAGTCATCACTCACATCAAGTTCCACTGTTATGCCAGTGATTGGGACCTCAGCTCAGCTGAACTCAGGAAGAATCTTCAGCTCAATGTAACAGCCACTTGCCAAGTTCATTCTTTACTTCGGGAGAAGGTACTTGGCATCTGTATGTATAGAACATGACAATCTTGGGAGCTACAGCCAACAGAAGTTAAAAATTGCCGTCTCGGTGGTTTTATATTCAGTTTCCAGATGAGAAAAATACCTTAGCACCTTCAGTGTGAATTCAATCCAATTCCCAAACATTTAAGACAGCAGGGATATAACAAAGTAGACATTTAGCTGAATAGTGAGCTCAGTTCTGGTTTGCACGGAAAACATGAACTTGATGTTAAATAAATGTCAATATTTATCAATGTGTTTTCCATTTCTAGACTCCAGAATTTCAACTCCCCATAAATTCCTTGGGAGTAAAAGTATAACCATAAGCAGAGTTTCTATTAATTCAGCTCACCTCTTTTGTATTTGAGCTCTGACATTTCACAAAAGAATGTAATTCTTTTAAATCTAAGAAAAATGTTTCAACATCTATTAGACAAAGGTAAGCCTGGCACAACAGAATTGTAAACAAAGGTAAATCATACTACAGTCCTATGCCTAATTCTTCAGCCACTGATGTCTCTTATTAATATATTTGTGTTAGTTGCTCCAGATTGATAGGGGAATTAGACTCTGAGAAAAGCAAACACAATCAACATGAATTCCTGTAAAATGTTAGGAAGAAAAATCACGTTTTTCCTCTTCATTCTCTGCTTAGGTTCTTTCCTCTCAAACTTAGTAGTGGTGCTCCCCCAGGCAGGTTAGAGAAGAGGATTCCTTTGTAGAATGAATGTGCTGTGATGAAACCAGCAAGGGGCAGACAAATAAGAGGAAATTTGGGCCTAAGACTTGATTAAGATGGAGGCAGAGCAGAGGCTGCTGAGAGGAAGGGCGTGAGAGCCTCCAGGATCCATTTTGCCCTTCAGGAGCAATTTCATAAGAAAGAAGAATTTTCTCTGGGCAGCAGGGAAGCATTTTCGGACTCAAAAAATGGTCATTGGCAGGGTATGCAATAAACATCAGTTGTGTTTGCCTGCCCATCTCCTCTGCCAGTAACAGGAAACATGGGTCTCCTCCTCTGCTTTCAGTTCATGTGGATCACAGAGGGCTAACCTTTCCTCATCACCCCACTCCCTGCCAATCATGGTAGTCACATGACCCTCCAGGCTGGGTATTAACATAATCGATTTCCATAGCTTCAGTAAATTATCAGGGCTGGGCGTGCAACCCAAGCCATTTCTGTGGGAGCACCAGTGCTTCTTTAGATTTACTGGAAAGGATCCAATACTTTTTCCCTATTTTCCCTCCAATTACTGGTAGATTGGGAAGTTGGGTGCAGTAACTTTCTTATTTTCAAGGAAGAGCCTACCTCAGAATGACACCAATATGGGGAAAGTAGACCTGAGTGACAGGTACCCACAGACATAAAAGGACACTAGCATGCTTCGAGTTCCTGAACCAAATCTTGCCTGGTTTCCCTTGAATATCCAGTTACATAAGCTGATAAATCACTATTTTTTAATCTAGTCTGAAGCGAGTTTTTGTTGATTTTTTTTTCCAGTACTGACCTGACTTACACAATTACCTATCTTCATTTTCATCCTGCATTACAATAGAAAGTGGACAAAAGAAAAAAGACATATGAAAAGGATAAGGAAAGATTCTGTATTGGTGTCAAATACCAGGTATCCTTCAGATAATCTCGGGAAACCAAGAGAAGATGTATTTTTTACAGCAAGCTATTTTTCTTTCCCTTGACGCTGTTGGGGGAGGATTATTATCCCAAGAGAATTTTCTCCTGCACATTTTATTACTCATGCCATCTAGCACATGCTCAGTTTGAATGAATTCTGATACTCTAAGATGCCCACTCTGATTTGTGTTATGACAATCTAATCTTCAAAATATACTGTAGGTTCTGAACCACACCTGGGTGAAGACTGAGTCATAGCTATAGAAAAGCTTATGAGTAATCGTGATCTGTTACAATATGCCCCTGTTTCTTATTTTTTTAAAGCCTCTCATCCACAGCTATTCTGTACAGAAATAACTATTATCAATTTTCTTGTATGTATGAACACAGCAAAGAAGTTCTATTATCATGCAATTTGGGTAATAAAGACTTACACATTGATGCTTTCTTAAGCATTCCAGCTGGCTGTAGTACTTTTGTTGTTTTTGCAAAAGAAAGAGATGAAAGTGGTTGAAACAACTGGCCGGTTTTGAATAAAAACCAGTATTTCCTTGGAATCTTGTTCTTTTCCAAGAGCTATGAGTCATGAAGCAAATGAGATTATGAATCACTATCCCCAACACAGGACACATTTATAATAAGCCTATCTTCAGTTGCATTTATTTTTTACATTAAAAAGATTTTCTCAGAGCAATCCAAAATTCTAACCATAACCTATCTACTACTTTGAAGGATTTATATATTAGGTCATTAAATATGAAATGTCCAATTTCAAATCAAAAGTGTAGTTTATTATATCTCAAACAAGAAGTACAGTTAATTAAAGTGTGTGCCTAAACTATTCACACAGTTTTGCCTTCTTTAATGGTGGCTTGTTTATGCCAGCAGCAAAGAAGCCTGGAGAGCAAGTGGCAATGAAATTGCAAAAGGCATTTGCAGCAGTTTGTTGATAATTGAATATTTTTCCTTGCAAGAAGTGGTCCAAAGGCTGGAAGAAGTGGTTGTCAGTTGGTGCAAGGTCTGGGGAATACAGTGGATGACAGGGAGTTTCCAAGTCCAGCCTCTGTAGTTTGAGCAGCATTGTTTGTGTGACACGTGGCTGAGCATTGTCTTGCAAAAGGATTGGCCTGTCCCTATTGTCCAATCTTGGCTGCTTAATCACAAGCATCCTCATCATCACAACCAATTGGCTGCAGTAGACATCTGCTGTACGAGATTGACTAGGTTTCACGAAGCTGTAGTGGATAATACCAGCGCTGGACCACCAAACACACACCATTAGCTTTTTTTGATGAATATTTGGTTTTGGACTGTGTTTTGGCTCTTCATCTTACCGGTCTTTATCCAACCATCATGATGAATGCTTGTAATTGTCCAAAAAAATCCATTTTTCATCACACGTAACAATACAGTATAGAAATGGTTTGTCTTTATGTCATGACAGCAAAGAAAGGCAAGCTTCGAGACGATTTCTCTTCTGATGCTTGTTGAATTCATGCAGTACCCATCTATCCAGCTTCTTTACTTTGCCCATTTTTGTTTCAAATGATCCAATATTGTTGGAATAGTAACATCAAACCTTGCTGCTAATTCACACTTAGGTTGAGATGGATTCGCTTCCACTACAGCTTTCAGCTCATCATTATCCAGCATGGTCTCAGGTTGCCCACATGGCTCATTTTCAACTTTAAAATCACCAGAACAAAACTTCACAAACCACGGATGAACTGTGTGTTCACTAGCCATATCCTTCCCAAATACTTCATTGATATTTCGAGTTGTCTGCACTGCGTCAGTTCCACAATGGAATTCATATGCAAAAATAACACAAATTTTTGACTTATCCATGGTTTCACAAAATTTGCTCTAAAAAAATTTTGAAAGATAATCATAAACCAAAACATGCATTTGAAAGACTCAGGATGTACCGTCACAATAAAAATAAAACTAGAAGTGTCGAAATGAAATGTCAGAGACATCAACTGTCAAACTTAGTAGTTAAGGAAATTGGATATTTCATACTTAATAACCTAATATTAAATAATTGGCTTGGAGGAATAAAAGGCTATTTAACAGCAAGAATCTAGAGTCATAGGTTTATGTCCTAGTTCTGAATAAATTGCTGATTGTCTCTGGACCTATTTCCTCTGTGAATTTGATCTAGGGCCAAATTGTATATTGGACTTTGATTGTATCTATGAAAAAAATAATATAGCTAATGAATAGGGTTTATCTGATTTTTGTGGCTAAGATAATGGTATTAAATATTCCTTAATGAAGAGCTGAATAAACAGAGCAGTAACTTACATCTTTTCAACCTATGGAGTCTGTCTACATAACACCAAGCATTTAATTTTAAAGTGAAAAAAAAATAAGTTAATCCAATTGTTTTCTACATAATTCCTATTCAATAAAGTGACTGACAATTTCCTAAAATGCAGTCAATGTAACTGTAGTAACAACATTCAGGGGATGATTTTTGTTTGGTGAGAATGAGGATCCTCCCCAATATTAAGCTTAATATCTGCTCAGACACGGAGTCACAACCCAAGGGCTCTCCATCCTCCTGTTGACTTTCTTGGATGATAGACAAGTTTGGCTTACCCCTTATCTTCTACCATTAATCTTGATGCCTCAGGCTTGGTGACATTAGGCAAAACATTTTGCCTCATTGAACTTCAGTTTACTCACACAGAAAATGGGAATAAGAATGCTATTTACCTTATAGCAAAGTTGAAAGTGTTCAGTAAAGTAAAAATATGTTGTATTGCATTAACAATGACTGGTTGAGAGATGCTGACAGCTGGTCCATTATGCCCCACAATAGGGGGATCCTGCCATTCTGCAATGATGCAACACTTTATTAAATGTTACAGAGCCCTTTTCTTCCAGGTTAGGAGCAGTTGGGGGGACTATACTTCTGTTGCTTAGCATATCTACCTTCCAGAAACTTTGAGAAGATTTTAGGAGTACTGCCTAGTGTGAGGGAGCAATCTTCTCCTACATGGTCAGATCTATCAGTTAGGTCCTAAGGTCACGGTTGCTAAATGTTTTGAGTGCAACTCCACATATTAATGAAATCATCTCATAGCTAAATTTGTATCCCATTTTCATAGCCAAATCATGACAGGTGTTCGAAGATCCTTCCCTGGTAGCCCCATCACTCAACTCAGTGGTTTACAAAGCGACTGAACATCAGCAGTTACCATGGAGTTGGATTTCCTGGATCTTCTTCCCAACCTACTGAATCAGAATCTCTCAAAGTGGGGCTACCTTGTATCAACAAGATCTTTAGTTCATGATTACTTTGGAATTTACTTCTTTTCCTTTCAAGTCAATATCTATTTACTCTCTGATTAAGACTATACTTTCAGGGATCATTTCTATAGTCCATTATTTACTCTCTGATTATCATGCAATTTGACAAGCACACCGATCTCATGAAGCAGAATCCAGGGCATTGCTTTTGGTCTTATTATTATCTCTATTCCACAGGTGTAGAAATGGAGACTCAGCGATGTTAAGCAAATTAATTGCCTAAGATCAGGTAAAGAGCAAGGGACAAAGGTGGGACTCAAACCCAAGTTGTCTAGTGCCAAATCCCTGCTCTTTCACTATACCGTAGATGACTTCTCCTTCTCCTCCACAAAGGCATTTGATCTCTCTGTCATGTCCACACTTACTATGCCCAGGTCAATGTGGGATTTCATCCCCATCCCTCATCCCTTCTCCTCACCCACTATGGATTAACCAAGAGGGTTTCAAGACCTTCAAGGAGAACTTCGGACCACTCTGAAGTAGGCCAAACAAAAGAGATACATTATACAACAGACCTCTTTCTCAAGGATCTCACCACATGTGTGATCAGAATTGCTTTTTTACTGAACACTTTCTTATAAGTTGATAAAATAAATTGGAAAAATAGTATATTATCCCATTTTACATTCTTTATTATATCAACTTCAATGACATTATTTTTGTTTTTAATTCACATGGTATAGAAATTATTTTTAGGAAAAAAATCTATTCAAGATATTCTATAACCTTTGCTTATCATGACCTCATGATACTTCCAGGGCTAACAAACATCTAAGTTTCTTTCAGGATCCCCAGTTATGTAATCATACAAGTGATTCATAAACTCAGATTAGTTAAGTAATATATCCAGTATGCACTACAACTTTACATACAGATTTGTAATTTTACTTTATCCTAAGCCTTTTCCCCCTCATAAG
The DNA here is from genome assembly GCF_041146395.1 of Eulemur rufifrons. Classification (NCBI taxonomy): domain Eukaryota; kingdom Metazoa; phylum Chordata; class Mammalia; order Primates; family Lemuridae; genus Eulemur; species Eulemur rufifrons. The sequence continues at coordinate 30,615,431 of NC_091010.1, read as the reverse complement.
TTCTAAGAATTCAACATTAGTCAATATGTATAATAAATATTTAGGTCAATTAGCAGGGAGTGAAGCTGAATGACTACCTCCTGTACTATTTTTCCCCTGTAGAAACTGTGGGCCCAGGGAAGTCCCGGGAGATTACCTTGAATGTAGTGGATTAAATTCCCCAATAAAAAGACAAAGTGACTGAATGGGTAAAACAAAAACAAGACCAACTATATACTGCTTACAAGTGACTCAGCTCACTTTGAAGAACACACATAGACTGAAAAGCAAGGGATAGAAAAATATATTCCACACAAATAGAAACAAAATCAGAACACGGGTAGCTACATTTATATCAGACAAAATAAACTTTAAGTAAAAAATTATAAAAAGAGACAAAGAGGGACAATATATAATGATAAATGGGTCAATTTATAAAGAGGATAAACAATTACAAACATATATACATTCAACATTGAATAACCTAAATATATAAAACAGATATTAAAAACATGAAGGGAGAGGTAGATTGTAATGCAATAATAGCAGGGAACTTCAATCCCCCACATTCAACAATGGACAGATATTCCCCACCAGATAGTAACAAGGAAACATTTGATTTGAAAAACACTTTAGATAAAATGGACTAACAGAACATTCCATCAAAAAAACAACAGAACATACAAATGCTTTATAACATAATACTAGGGTTATTATGTAAGTTATTGTCCAAACTGAGACATATTTTAGAGTAAAAAGTGACAATAAACATAATTAAATAACTTAAAAAAAAAAACCCAACAGAACATACATTCTTCTCAAGTGCACATGGAAGATTCTCCAAGATAGATTACATGTTAGGACACAAAACAAGCCTCAGCAAATTTAAGAAGATTGAAATTATATCAAGTATCTTTTTCAACCACAATGGTATAAAACTATAAATCAATACCAAGAGGAATTTCAGAAAATTCACAAACACATGGAAATTAAACAACATGCTTCTGCACAATTTCCTTTTTAAGTCAAAGAAGAACTTAAAAGGGAAATTTAAAAATATCTTCAGACAAATGAAAATGGAAACACAGCATACCAAAACTTATGGGATACAGCAAAAGCAGTTCTAAGAGTAAAGTTAATGCAATAAATATCTACATCAAAAAAGTACAAAGATTTCAAATAAACAACCTAATAATACACCCTAAGAAATTAGAAAGAACAAACCAAACCCAAAATTAGAAGGAAAGAAATAATAAAGATCAGAGTAGAACTAAACAATATAGAGACTAAAGCAACAATTCAAAGGCCCAACAAAATAAAGTTGGTTTTCTTGAAATAAATAAACAAAATTGATAAACCACTAGCTATACCAACCAAGAAAGAAAGAGAGAAGACCCAAATAAGTAAAATCAGAAATGAAAAATGAGACATTACAATTGATAACACAGAAATAAAAAAGATCATTAGAGACTATTATGAACAACTATACACTAACAAATTGGAAAACCTAAAGGAAATGGACAAAACTCAAGAACACATACAACCTACCAAGAATGAACCAGGAAAAAAAATACAAAACCAGAACAGACCAATAACAAGTAATGAGATTGAGTCACTAACAAAAAGTCTCCCAAAAATGAAAAGCCCAAGACTGAATGATTTTACTGCTGAATTTTACCAAACCTATAAATAACTAACACCAATTCTTTTTCAAACTATTCCAAAAAACTGAAGGAAAGAAAATTTTTCCTAACTCACTCTACAAGGCCAGCATTACCCTGATCCCAAAACCAGGCAAAGAAACAACAATAACAAAAAATTATAGATCAATATCCCTGATGAATATAGATATAAAAATTCTCAATAAAATACTTGCAAACTGAATCCAACAACACAGCAAAAAGATAAGATACCACAATCAACAATCATCTGGGATTTATACCAGGGATGCAAAGACGGTTCAACAAGGCAAATCAATCAACATGATATATCACATTAACAGAATGAAGGGCAAAAACCATACGGTTATCTTACTAGATGCAGAAAAATCACTTGACAGAATTCAACATTTTTTAATGATAAAAACACTAATCAAATTAGGCATAGACAGAATGTACCTTAACACAATGCAGGACATATTAATATATGAGAAACCCACAGCTCACATTATACTCGGTGAAAAATTGAAAGCCTTTCCTCTAAGACTGAGAACAGGACAAGGATGCTCACTCTCACCACTTCTATCCAACATAGTATTAGAAGTCCTTGCCAGAGAAATTAGGCAAGAAAAAGAAATAAAAGGCCTCCAAATCTGAAAGGAAGAAGCAAATTGTCCCTGTTTGTTGACAACATGATCTTTTACAGAAAATCCTACAGACTTCACCAAAAATCTTTTAGAACTAATAAATGAATAAAGTTGCAGGATACAAAATCAGCACAAAAATCTTTAGTGCTTCTATACACTAACAACAAACTACTCAAAAAAGGAAGTCAAAAGAACAATCTCATTTGCAATAGCTACAAAAAAAAAAAAATACTTAGGAATAAATTTAACCAAGGAAGTAAAAGATTTATACAATGAAAACCATAAAACACTGACAAAAGAAATTGAAGAAGACACAAATAAAAGGAAAGATATCCATGCTCATGGGTTAGAAGAATTAACATTGTTAAAATGTCCGTACTATCCAAAGCTATCTACAGATTCAGTGCAATGCCAATCAAAATTCCAATGTCATTTTTCATAAAAATAGAAAAAGCAATCCCAAAATTCATATGGAACCACAAAAAAAAAAAAAAAAAACTGAATAGCCAAAGGCAATCATGAGCAAAAGGAGTAAAGGTATAGGTATTACACTACCTGGTTTCAAACTATACTACAAAACTGTAGTAATTAAAACAACATGGTTTGGGGAAAAAATAAATAAACTAAAACAAAAAACCCCAGACATATCAACCAATAGAGCAGAATAGAGAGCCCAGAAATGAACTCATGCATGTATAGTCAATTCATTTTCAACAATGGCACCAAGACTATGAAAAGGGGAAAGAATAGTCTCTACAATCAATCTTGTTAGGAAAACTGGATATCCACATGCAGAAGAATGACATTAGACCCTTATGCCATATACAAAAGTCAACTCAAAATCAATTAAAAAATTACATGTAAGACAAGAAACTATGAAAATACCAGAAGAAAACATAAGAATAAAACTGTACAACATTCATCTGGGCAATGATTTTTTTTTTTTTATTTCACCGTAAAACCACATGCAACAAAAGCAAAAATAGAAAAATGAGATGATATAAAACTAAAAAGCTTCTTCACAGCAGAGGAAACAATTAACAGTGTGCAGAGACAACCTATGGATTGGGAGAAAATATTTGCAAGCTGTACCTCTTATAAAAGGTTAATATCCAAAATATTATTAGGAGCTGAAACAACTCAATAACAACAAAACAAAAAACCTAATTAAAAATGGGCAAAAGACCTGAATAGACATTTCTCAAAAGAAGACATATAAATTGGCCAACAGACATATAAAAAAATGTTCAACATCACTAATCATCAGGCAAATGCAAATTAAAACTATGATAAGATATAGTATCTAACATCTGTCAGAATGGCCGGTATTTAAAAAAAACAACAACAGAGAACAAGTAAGTGTTGACAAGAACGTGGAGAAAAGGGAACCCTCGTACACTGTTGGTGGAATATAAATTACCACAGCCATTATGGAAGACCGGATGGAGGTTTCTCATAAAACTAAAAATATAATGGCTATATGATCCAGCAATCCCATTTATGGGTATTTACTCAAACGACTTAAAAACAGTTTGTTGAAGAGACATCTGTACTTCCATGTTCATTGCAACACTATTCACAGTAGCCAAGTTATGGAATCAACCTAAGTGTCTATCAACAGATGGGTAGATAAAGAAAATGTGGTACATACATTCAATAGAATACTATTCAGCCTTAGAAAAGAAGGAAATTCTGTCATTTGTGACAACATGGATAAAAATGGAGAACATATGCTAAGTGAAATAATCTATGCACAAAAAGACAAATACCTCATGTTTTCACATATGTGAAATCTAAAACAGTCATGGAAGCAGAGAGTAGAATGGCGGATACAGAGGCTGGGGATGGAAGGAACAGGCAGATGATGTTCAAAGGGTACAAAATCTCAGGAGGAATTTTATTTTTTAATTTCTATTGCACAGTGTGGCGGACAGTTAATAACAAAGTATTGTTATTACATTACATTTAAAAATTGCTGAGAATAAATTTCAAATGTTCTCATCACAAAAAAATGTTAAGTATTTCAGGTACTAGATATGCTAACTAGCTTGATTTAATTATTCCACATTGTATTCATATATCATAACGTCACTTTGTACCTTATAAATTTATACGACTATAAATTGTTAATGCACAATTTAAAAAAGAATAAGCTTCATTTGGACATTCTGTTATGTATATATTATTATTAAATTTTAACAAAGTTCAATAAAGTTTGGGCTCATATTATGAATAAGCATTGTACTTGGTAAAGAATAAAGACTCTACTCTGCCTTAACAGACCTTTTGCTTTAGCAGAAGACAAACGTAGATAAATTAATATATCACAGGAAATATACAATTATAAAGTTTTATAAGACATGAAATTATACAAAGGAATTAATGATGAATTCTATCAAAGTCAGGGAAAGGAGGATATCCAATGAGCTAATAGGACTTTGCCAGGCACATGGGGAGAAAAGTCTATACAGACACAAAGAAAGATAAAATGTTTAGGGAACCAGAAAGGATTATAGGCATTGCTAGGGTGCAAAGTTTGTAGGGAAGCCAAGAGATGAAGGAAAAGTAGTACATTGGAAAGCAATCAAGGTCTTTCTAAGTAGCTTAGGCTTAATCCTGCAAGTTCAGGGGAATTTTTGAAGGGTTTTAAGCAGGAAATTGGCTCGTAAAGATTTAGAGCTTAGAATAATTACTCCATCGCTCAATGCAAAAGGAATTGGAGACCAATATTAGGGGCAGGGAGGGTTGTTAGGAATCTGGAAGATCCACTTGGTCCCAGGTGGCCTGAAGAACACAATGGCTGTGTGAAGATGGAAACAGTAAACTACAAACACATGAGGGGCAAGGACTCTATTTTATTCATTTCTATGCCCCCAATGCTAAGAAAAGTACCTGGTATATGGTAGGCTATCAATAGAAAGTGTTGAATGAATTAGTGAATGAGTAATTTGTTGTTTGACAACATACCCTAGATGAAAGATTGGAAATAAAGATTGAATTACATAGGTGGAGTCAGAATTGAAGCTCAAGATTTAGGTAAGCAATGGAGACGTATACAGTAGTCCCTCTTTATTCTTAGTTTGGCTTTTGCAGTGTCAGTTACATGGTCAACTGTGGCCCAAAAATAGATTAGTATGGTACAATAAGATATTTTGAAAAAGAGAGAGAGACTTTTTTCACGTAACTTTTATTTCAATATATAGTTATGATTGTTCTATTTTATTATTGTTGTTAATCTCCTACAGTGCCTAGTTCATAAATTAACTTTTATCATAAGTATGTATGTATAGGAAAAACAGTATTTCTTGAGTTTGGTACTATCTGCAGTTTCCAGCATCCACTGGGGTATCCCCTGAAGATAAAGGAGGACTACTGTATTTGGGAAACCACGGAGGCAGATAAAATCACCCATGGAGAGCTCTTAAAGAAATAAAAAGATGCTTAGCTTACACAAATCTATCCATTATCATTAAACATTTATTGAGCACATCTTATGAGCTCTGTGTGAAGGATTTTATTTTCATTATCTCAATTATGCCCACAGCACCGATGAAGAAGATACTGTTATTTTATATAGAAGGAAACATAGGCTTGGAGGTTTAAGAACTCGAAGGTCACATACCTGGTGGGGTGGCAGAACAGGAACCAAATTGATTTTGACGGACTCTAAGCCTGTGCTTTCAACTTTGCGAGAGACCTAGAATTTCAGGCACTGCTCACTTACCTCAACTGCCCTTCTCAGGTGCAATTTTTACTTACCACTTGGGTCATGTTTCCTTCTGGTTACTTGGGAGGAGCAGCTCTTCTGAGTGGCTCCTAGGACCAGACTCAGGTGCAAGCCCAAGGATCTGCCAGGAATTCCCCATCTAACAAAAAATAGAACCAATAAGTTTGAAGGGACAAAATAGAGCTGTTTAAGGATCTAGCTTTGACCTGGTAGGACATTTATTTCAGATATTGGGGAAAATGAGGAAAGGATGAATATAGGTAATTGGTTCTCAGTCCTGGCTAAACTCAAAATCATCTGTGGAGCTTTTTATAAATATCAGTACCCATTTTTGACCAATTGAATCACAATGTCAGGATTAAACACAGACTTAAAAAGTCCCCAGGTGATTCCAAAGTGCACCCAGTGTTGACAATCACTGTTATAGATGGAGGTAATTTCAAGGTGGGGGAGGCAGGCTATTTAGATATTTCATAAGAGATGGCTTTCATTTTCTTGGACAAACTGGTTGCCTAGGACACATGTTGAGAATAAGTGGTGGGCTTTGCATACAATGCTTGAGGAGAATGGCTAATTTAGAGCAGCACTAGAGGAAAAACTGACCCAGGATAAGAGGGGCAGTAAAATATTAATAGACTGTTAGGGTTAGCTGGAGTAGAAAACCCTCAACTTTCATTGGCCACAATTTCATCATGTGATGTTCTTCAGGAGCACCTGCAAAAAAGCGATATTTTTTTGCATTTATTCAGGATGGACATGAATAAGTTTGGAGAGGCAGAAGGACCAAGGTAACCAAAACAGTCGTTGAAGTGAAGCACTCTGTAGTCAAATTGTAGTCAATGTAGTCTAGACTGAAAAAAAGTCTAGGGGAAATGGCATGAATTAAATACTCATATATGTAGATTTTTGGAGTTGATATTTCTTTACTGGAAAATATCAATTAAATGTCTACCAGAAACATTTAATATTTATGATAGCAAGTAATTGCCTACAGACCCATTGTTGGTTAGTTTCTTCTGGTTACAAGGTTCAGGACTCCCAGGTCCCTGGGGACAACATAATGCTATGATCTCAGGGAGTTTGTCATTCTGTCCTTACTGGTTTGTGTTGTACCAGATCCAAGCTACACTCCTGTTGCATTGCCTCAGTGTGGTCTAGCACTCTTAACTGCGCTTGCTTTTGATTGCCAACTGCTTTTGGCATGGATTCCATTGGTTGCTATGGTATATATTTCTTGGATTATCTCTTCTAGTTACCATCAGAGTACTATTTCACTTGTTTTTAGAATTACACCCAGACTGTAACCCAAGCCTGTAGTTATTCATTAACTCAACAGATGTTTATTGAGCACTTAACTATGAGCCAGTTTATTCAAAATTTTTCCTCATTCCACAGTTACTCATGGAGCACCTTGAGAGAAGGCATCCTGCAAGGCTTTCAGACACACACACACACACACACACACACACACACAGCAGGCATCCTTCTCGTACAGCACCAACTCACCCTGCTACTTCTTGGGTGTTCCTCATTCAGAACCTCATACTTGAGTCTAATCATGTTTTTTGTTCCAGACCTGCTAAGAAGGGATTATGCCCATCCCCGAAGAACCAATTCCTCCCTATTAAGGGGAGCTTGGACCATTTAAATTGATGGTGAACCCTGACTCTTTTGTTCATCCTCATTTCTTCTGGAAATATAGCTCCCCTTTTGATGTTTTCTATAGAAAAACATCAACTAAATATTCAAGGGTGACCCAACTCCGCCACCTTGGCCAGAGTTCATTAGAACTTGGAAATAGGGACACTTGAGTTAAGCTGGGTCAAAAAGCCCCTTCCCTAAAATATCTGCACTGAGGACCTGAGGGACTGTCTAGACAATCTCTCCTCAGAAACTGAAGTTTGTAAGGTATAAACTTGGGTGCAGGCGGTTGGCATTTGTGGGGGAAAGTTCACCTGCAGAGAAAGAGAATGAAGTTCAGGTGCTGGGAGAACCAGAGATTAGAGTTGGTGAGAACCTTCTGGCAGCATCAGGGTTGGGAGGTCCCATGCCCTGGAGCCCAGCTGAATCCCTGCTCTTTCTCCTTCCTGATTATTCTACCCTTCTATTGGTAAATTCCACTTTTTGCTCAAGGTAGTTCAAGATGGATTACAAAAAGAATCCATAATTAATATACACGTGTTCCTTATGCACACAGACCAGGACAGGAACTCAATGTTCACTTAGATTATAAGCCTAATTTTATAGGTAATTAAAATAATTATTCCTTACTGGGCACCTATGTGTCACAAAATGGTATTTTATATACATGATTTTTAATCCTTACAACAAATATCTAATGTACATATTATCTCCAGTTTCTAGGTGAGGAATTTGAAGCCCAAAGTTTATTGACAATCACTGTCATAAAGGCAGTTATTGGGAATTACGAAGCCCCAGTACTTCCCATGGATTATTCTTCTCTGTTGGGTTATACTAAATAATGATGGGTTATACTATAATGATGTCTGGAAAGGGCAAGTGAGTTAATTCAAAGAGCCCATAAAGTTGGCCATAAAAATGGTAGTGATTTAAAATAGGCGATGATGCAAATAATAGGTACACCATATTTTAAAAATTAACAACTCCAGCCTGGGCAGTTTAGTGAAACTCTGTATCTACCAAAAAAATTAGCTGGGCATAGTGGCATGAACCTATAGTTCTAGCTACTCAGGAGGCTGAGATAGGAGGACTGCTTGAGCCCAGGAATTTGGGGTTACAGTGAGCTATGATCAGCCTGGGTGATCTTGAACTTCAGCCTGGGTGACACAGCAAGACTCTGTCTCTAAAAAAAAAAAAAAAAAAAAAAAATTAACTCTACATCAACCTATAATTTTACATCTACTAAATTGCAAAACAGAAGAACATTCTGCACACAGACAGTGTTATAGTGAAATAATACCCTTATATGTTACTTGTAGTTGTCGAAACTGGTAAAAGCTTTTTTGGAGAGCAATTTGGAAAAACATTTCAATAGCCATTAAGTGTTCACATCCTTTGACTCATGTAATTTTACTCCTGGAAAAATAACCTTAGGAAATAATCCAAAACTATATTCATCAAGATGTTTACCAAAGCTATATTTACAACAAGACAAATTGGACACCTCCAAAATGTGCAAAACTTGAGACCTGTTTAAGCATGAATTTGTGAGTTTGTTAATTCATTTGATCAACACGTAATGAAATACCTACCATGTGCCAGACACTATGCAAGACACAGGTTTACACAGGTTCATGTAAACAGAGAACCAGGACATAAATAATTTTTATGCTTTTAATTCTAGTCCTCAAAGGGTATGAAGAGACTTACAACATCATAAGAGAATAAATGCAGGACCAGGAAGAATATACATTTTAATAGAAAAATCAATTTCAGGGGAAAAGAGTACAGATTCACAGGGGCCTGTTTGATTAGTAAGAACTCAAATTTGCTTCTGAGCTTCCAGGCAAGCAAAGAAAAAGGGAAAGATTTTTAGTGACCGATTTACCTTGTTAATGAGGAGATAAAACAGAGTTCCTCGGGAGAAAGAATTTATTCCTTTTATTTAGTTCTAAATGATTTTTTTTTTGTAAATGGCAATATTATGGCATCTCTTAGGAGTTTTGAAAGACTATTAGAAATAAAATATTTCAGACATAAAAAATGTATGTAAAATAATGTAATGAGCATATATACGTGTATCTCACGCATGGCCCCAAAATAGAAAATATTACAATTGAAACCCTTTTGTACCTTTCTATTTCTTGGTATTTCTACCCAGAATGAATCATTCTCCTGAATGATAGTCTCTTATTTTCAAATTCAACACAATTCATATGTATGCATCCATTGAAATACATACCATTGTTTTCACAAAATATTAATACATAACATTTCTATAAATGAGAGATGTGGGGGTCTCTAGCTTATTCACTTTTTGCTGCCAAGTATTTTATTCTATGAATATTCCACAATTTATCCATTTCCTATTGGACATTTAGATTGTTTCCATTATCTTGCTATTACAAAGCTGCAACAGACTTTCTCATACATGTCTTTTTGTGATACATAAGTCTCTACTATCCCTTTATCTAGATTGAAATCACAGGCCAAAACGGATGTGTCCATTCATCTTTGTGCAATATTTCATTCCACATGGCTCTCCAAACTGGTCATATCAATTTACATAGAGGATAATTAAATATAAAGGTATTCCATGGTAGTACAGTCAGGGATGCAATAATACTCTGACAACCACCTCCCTTCTGCCCCAAAAAGTCCGTACTCAAGAAACAAGAGTGGAATTGAAACTTAAAAAGTATGCTTGGAGCCAGCATCTGATGACATTCAAGGCAAAGGCACAGAAACGGAATCAGAGCAAAGGCGTGGGTCTTCTACTACCTCCTAAGTATCAATTCTGAATTCTCATAGACGTATGTGTAGAGAGAGCTAGTTTTCAGGATAGGGCCTGAGCCCACACAGCCCAAGAAAAGAAGTCCAAGCCTGGAGAGCAAAACTTCTCAACTCACCCACCTGACACCCACATGCAGCGCATAGGAAGAGTGAGTAAGAGCGTGCAAGATAGCCACCTTCCGGCAAAAGTGGTCTAACTCACGATCGGAAGATAAGAAACTGCTCCTCCCTGAAGGAGAGCTAGTGTAGCGGCAGCTTTTTGCTCTGGAGCTCGGTAGCGAAGGAATAATTACTCCAAACACATAGTGTTTAGAGAGAAGGGAAGAGACCAAAGTCTGAAGGAGAAAATGGCCTCCCCAGCTAACTTCCTTCCCATATTTATTTCCTAGGACACGTCCAAAAGGTCAGGGCCATTTGCTAATTTCTTTAACGACATCCATAGAGGTCAGCTGTTTTCAGCTGACCTTTGCACACACCAAACAAGCAGCTTCGGGCAGGCGTTTTTGCCTGTCCCTTCATTCACCCTGTTCACATTCTTTTCAGCCATCCATCCTTTCTTCTAGGCCCAGCCCCCACACGTCCCCCTTTTTGTTTATTTAAAATTAGAGACGGAGTGTGAGTAGGAAAAAGAGAGGTACGCTTCAGCCAGTGTCTTTTCATAATGGCACTGGGAGGTGATCAACTGGCAGATGTGTCATCCTAGAAAGTAAAAGAAAGTGACAAGACCAAGCACGACAATAAACCATGTATGTAAGTTGAGGCCTGAAAACCAACTATTAGGATTTAGCCAGAAAAAATCATAGCTGAGGCCTGTGTCTCTAGTTGTTTCAATTGACCCCATGTGATCCTGCTCGCCATCATGGTGTTACCTGTCTGTTGTGGTGGGACCTCCCTCGGCTGGAGGGAGAGATGTTTCATTTGTGGAATTGGGTTGTTGGGTTGATTCTTCCAGCTCATAATGTAGGTGAACTCATCTGAAAGGGAACCACTCGGGACCTGGAGAAGTTTGAACACAAACGTATCCTCTTCTCCATGTTAAATCAATTACCAAAGGCCAATCTCTTGGAACTAAGAACAGCTGGGGAAAGCCAGGTTGTAGAGGTCCCATTGGGACTAAAATAGCATTAAGAGCTCTTAGATCCTGTAGTAAATGCCACTTATTGCTCTTTTTAGGTATGACGAATACAGGAGTGTTCCACGGGCTCAGGGAAGGGTCTGTATGTCCCGCTTTAAGTTGGTCCTGGACAAGAGATTTTAAGTGTTTTAATTTATCCTGCTTAATGGGCCACTGCTCTATCCAGATGGGCGAATTAGTAGCTCATTGGAAAGGTGTGGGTTGTACTGGATGCACCTGAGCAGTGGCCCCTATTGAAAAGGGTGGGTAGTTGGAGGATTCCATTGTTCTAGCAAATCTCATCTCCATAAAGATTGGCCCTCTGGTAGGCAAGGTTGAAAAGTGGGTGGTTTACCAGGGGAGGAAGAGAGATCCCCTTTGAAAGGGGGGAGGAGGAGGAGGTAACTTCTATTGAACCATAGAAGGCAATGGTGGAGAGAATGGCTCAGGATTTGGGGATTTTATGGCAGGGGATGCCAGCTCCTCCAGGGGAGCAGATGGCAGAGGAGGAGGAGTGGGTTCCACTGGATTAGACTCCATAGAAACATGTAAGGGAGTCAGCGCTGTTTGCACCAGGCTCCATGTAGTTAACACGGCAAGGGGCACCAGAACCTCCTGCCTAAAATTCTTCTTAAAAACATTCCCTACTTGCTCCCAGAGCTCTAACTCTAACGTGCCTTCATCTGCAAACCAATGGCAATACTGTCTTATGGCGCATAAGAGTTGTTGTAAAGCTTTTGGTTCAGCAGGACACTGGGCAGCCTTTAACAGCTGTTGAAAACTGCGCAGGTAAATTCACTGATCTTTTGTCAGGTGCTGCCCCATGTTGGAAATCCCCTTCTGAACTATGCCTGTGGGTCCCTTTCCCAAAGCAGCAGGGTGGGACTGTCCCTTACCGGGATGATTCCCCTTGTAGTCTGGACGATGAAAACGCTCACTGGACACGCAGATTCCTGTGTCATGTTGGGGTCATCACTTGTAGAGGCAGCTTTTCGCTCTGGAGCTCGGTAGCGAAGGAATAATTACTCCAAACACGTAGTGTTTAGAGAGAAGGGAAGAGACCAAAGTCTGAAGGAGAAAATGGCCTCCCCAGCTAACTTCCTTCCCATATTTATTTCCTAGGACATGTGCAAAAGGTCAGGGCCATTTGCTAATTTCTTTAATGACATCCATAGAGGTCTACTGTTTTCAGCTGACCTTTGCACACAGCAAACAAGCAGCTTCAGGTAGGCATTTTCACCTGTCCCTTCATTCACCCTGTTCACATTCTTTTCATCCATCCATCCTTTCTTCTAGGCCCAGCCCCCACAAGCTAGCCCTTGAGATGTTGGGGAGAATATTGGAGAAAAAGTCAAGGCAGAGTCCCCCACCCCCGGACTGTAGATGTAGTTGATTTTGCCACCGCATTGACAGTTCAACAACCAATATTTTTAAAAGTTTTCTTTAAAGCCTGGTGGTGGCTGAGCCTTTCATATCTTCTTCCTTCATGGAATGATAAAAACCATCACGATGGAAGGAATTGGTTGGAAAGTTCAGGCAGCAGTGAATGCCACGCACAGACAGCCAGAGTTCATGCTCTGGGAAGCTTCGTTTTTAAAGTAATAGTGAAGAGTGGAATTAATGTTTACTGTAACCATATGGATAATCTTGGAATACCTTGAAGGTCATTTAGTCTAATTTTACCAACTATACATGACTTGGCTAATTTTAGGGTTATTAGTTTATGTCCCCCTTTGATCATTACCAATATTCAAATATCTCTCCTTATCCATGAATTTATTAGTTCACCCTACCTACAATGCCATTTCTGCTGTAATAAGAACTTTAAAATTTTTTTCAGACAGCTGCATATAAAGGAAGAACATTTGTATAAACGGGCTTTTTACTTTGCTTCCTGCCCATTTGTGACCACCAAAGATGACCTAACAGGCTCTCTTTTTTCTTTCTTTCTTACCTCTTAAGGTATTAGAGAGAAAGGAGACATGCTCATTGCCAAAAATCATTATATGAAAAGACACTAAATAGCCATTACAAAATACATTTCCTAGTCCTCACACTTTCCAACTCCAATTACAGATACAATCAATAGACAACAAAGGACTTGAAGTGGTCTGAGGCTGAGAGCTTTAGGTGGCTTCTCACTTGATAGTGTGACCGCTCTCAAGGTCATTCAAAGGATGGCAAACACTTAGGCAAGTATTATTTATTGTTCAGAAACTCTTGAAAGTTCCTAAGGAAATTATCCTGCCAGCCTCTTCTCTTTTGGAAGGGAAATATTTATTTTGTGTCCATGCCTTCCCTTTCTTTATTTCAAAAATGTTGATCTGATTCCCAACAGCCTAATACTCCCATCCAGACTTTGCTGTAAAGTCACAGGAAGAATTGCTTTATGTGAATTCATAGCTGCTTACCTTCAGTCTCTGTGTTATGGGAGAAGATAAACAGTTTTTACTCAATTATATTGGAGTTTCTATTCTTTGTAGCACAAATACAATCAATCTCAAGGTATATACCACTTTACAGTGACTCAGCAATTAAGTGCTGACAATTCTTTCTTCATTTGTTACAGGTGTCTGCCCTCTTTTCTTACACAATTTAAGCTCAATCTCGATTATTTCATGGCTGGATTACTGAAGTAGCCTCCAAGGCTGCACACATGCACCTTCAGTATTTCCTCTTCAATTTGGTTGGTATTCACCAGATTAATCTTTCATCCAAACCTCCTTTAATCATTTCTTTCTCATAATCTTTAATAGTCTTTAATAGTTTCTCACTAGCTCAAGTCTCAAAACACAGCCTGGGATTTGGGACACTCAGCAGCGTGGGCCAGATGCCTTTCCACTCCATTTTCTACCATCTTTAATGCTGTCTTCCTTCAATCCACATCTAACAATCTAGCCAGAGTCTCCAAAACACATACTGCTTCTTCTCTCCTTTGTACCTTTCATCATGTCCTCTCCTCGACTTGGAATATATGCATTGACCTCGGGCTAGATACAGTGCTAAACATGGAGAGAATAAAGATGAAGGAATCAAAGTTCCTGCCTTCTCCTCTTACCCATCTGTTGTAGGCTCAAAAATGGCCTCAAATATGCCCATGTCCCAGTCCCCAGAACCTGTGAATGTGTTGTCTTGTATGGTAAAAGAGGATAGTCGCAGATGTGATTAAGTTAAGGATCTTGATTTGGGGAGGTAATCCTGGATTATTTGTGTGGGCCCCAGTAATTACATATGTGTAATCACAAAGATCTCCATAAGAAGGAGGCAGGAGAGTTAGTGAGGGAGAAAGTGATGCGATGATGGAAGCAGAGATTGGAGGGATGCAGCTAGGAGCTAGGAATGCTGGAAGCCTCTAGAAGCCAGAAAAAAAAAGCAAGGAACAGGCTTACTCCTGGAGACTACAGAAGGAAACAGCACTGTGAATGCCTTGATTTTAGCCCTGTAAGGCTCATTTTAGACTTTTGACTTCCAGAACTGCAAGATAAATTTGTGTCTTTTTAAGTCACTAAGTTTATGGTAATTTGTTACAGCAGCAATAAAAAAATTCTAAACATTCTTCAGTGCTCAACTGAATCCACCTCACCCCATTGCTGTGCCAGTAACTCAACTCCATAGTCATTTCCCTTCCTACAAATATGTGTTTTTTACATATCATAAAATTCACCCATTTTAAGTGTACAACTCTATAATTTTTAGTGACTTTACCTTGCTGTTAAACCATCACTATAATCCAGTTTTAGAACATTTTATCACCCAGATAAGATCCCTCATGCTCATCTACAGTTAATCCCTATTGCCAACCTCAGCTTCAGGCAACCACTAATCTACTTTCTGTCTCTATAGATTTGCCTTTTCTAGATATATCATCCTTCCTATGAATTGTTAGAGTACTATCTTATGTGAGCAGTACATATCTGAGGACCTCACATAATCCCAAACTGATGTATTTTCATATGAAAGTTCTCATAGAGGAGATGCATACTTTTATTGGATAAATCTATAATCACTGTAGATTTGGTTTAATTCTGCCTTTTATTTTTTCAGCATTATCTCTAATCTTTAGTAGAACTTCTTGAGGGAGTGGGTATTGTTTTTCCTTCTTTCACATGTTCTATTCAACATTTTTATTTTCTGTTCCAACGCTCTTGTTTTCCGGGCATGACTTTTTAACGTTAGCGTTAGTACTTACACCAGCGCTACCACATAATGAACACTTAGATGACTCTGTTACAGAAAACATTTTAGATTATAATAATAAGGACTGTTAAAATAATAATACAAGACCTTAATCATTGTAACAGCTGAATCTCCTTAGCTATACCAGAAGCTTCCTTAAGCCTTGTATGTTGCCTCCCTCCACCATCTTTTCCCCCACCCCACTTCCAGCATACTGTCTAGGCCTTTTGTTCAGCAACTATTTAATCTGTTGAAGACTACCCATTTGAAGCTCCACAAATAATCACTAAGAAAATGATAATTTATGTTACAGTAAAATAAAGTTTTCTTATTCCACTCATGTGCTTCCACAAGTGAAAACAGGAAGCAATGGATGAATGTCAACTCATAAAAATTTTAATTTCTATGACTCTGCTACCCTAATTTGGAAGATGATTGGTACATATTACCCAGTATCAGTTCCCCAGACTTCTTACCCTTTCTGGCATGAAAAATCAAGTTCATATAAATCTAAGATCTTTTTCCCATAATGATCTTAAGCTCATTCTATTTCCTCTGGGACACAGTGCAGAATTAATTTTTTGTGAATGGAAATATATGCTTTATCTCAAATTAAAATTCCCCCTAAAGACTTTGCTTAATAGGTCTCAAAAGAAAAATGAAAGAAGCAGCAAAGCTATATGTGGCAAAATGGAGTAATGGCATTTTAATTCACATGTGGGGTTCTTCAAAGATAATGAATTCATTTAATAATGATCTGTAGGTGGAACTTCAAAATACTAGTGCAAAGTAGAAGAGGATAGTTGCCATTAGCCTTTTAAATGCTACCTCAGGGAAGCCTTTAAAGGTGGCATATCATTTTCACAACAGAATATTTTTGATCAATAAAACCAGTGCAAATAAGATTTCAAAAATATTTAGGTACTGAATTATGGCCCTTGGTATTCAGTCTTAAGTCCAACTCCACCCCAAAGGTAAAACTGTTATGTACCTTTAAGTGATTTTTATCTGTTTTTGTTAAGTAGGTGGCATAAAGTGAACAAGTGCAAAGGAATCCAGTTGCTGTGTTCCATGAACATCTCAATTTTAAAAATTATTATTAGTCTATAAGGGAATGGAAATAGAAGGAATTATGTTTCGGGTACTATATAATTCTCGGGTACAAAGTTTTTTGTTGTTTTGTTTTATTTTTTAATCATGCAGCCAATAAGAAAAAGTTTCTTTTTTAATAACTCCCTTTTATGAGATGGAATTCTTAAATTGTGGATTATGGGAAGTCAGACAAAGGTGAATCTTCTTTTCCTCAATCCCAGTGGCCAAGATAGCTCAAAAGACGATTATGGAGGAAAAGATACAAAACTTTGAAAGAGGTAGTTATAGTAATTTTTAAAACAATAAAATTTAACTTTTGTTTGGCTTTAATAACATTCCAAGCACTTTTATATGCATCATCTCATTAAAACCAAACACTAACCAATGAAGTGCATAATTGGTATCATCCCCATTTGGTCTATATGGAAACAAAAGTAGAGAGATTAGGTAACTTGAACAGCATCACACAGCTGAGAATGGAAGAGCTAAGATGTGAGCCTCAGGTTTCCGCCTCCAGAGCCCGAGCACATAATCACAATGCCACAGTTGTGTGAGGACCAAGAGGACACAGCTACAACTGCTTGTCCAGTGATTGCATGTCATCGTCCTTTTAGATTTTGAGTTATGTTTTCATGTTCCCATAAAAACGGTATTTGTTCCAAAAGACTCATGGTTATATTGCCATTGCACTACTTATCATTATAAACTCATCTTCTCTGTGCCATTAAAAGCTTTTACCCATGAATCAAGGGTTGCCTGATATCAATCATGTGACACTACTTTCCTTTATTTTTGCAGTTGTCAGATGTATCTTGGCCTCTTCTTTAACGATCAATCTTTTTGAGTCACTTTGTTTAGATGTACGGAAGAAACGTGCCACGTTGCTGTAGCAACTACACAGGATCAGACAAATGCAGGGATAGGAGGATTCCTCAGGTGATACTGATAAAAGGCTTTAATGAACGTAAGAGGTGACAACACAGCAGCAGAAATAGAGCCCAGGAAAATATCAGAGAAGGGGTGATATTTCTAGGCACAGACTCCTGTGTACTTTCTCAATCTCACAGGATGTGTTTTGTCTTCAGGTCCTTGTCACCAAGATACTTGGTTTCAGAAGAACCACTTTTTCAAAGAGGAGTCAGATTACACAGCCAAAAACCAGCCCATTGATCAGACTCAATAACAGAAACTGAGGAAATAGAAAGCAGGTGCAAAAAATCACTATGTACATTTTCTACAAACAATGCTTACAAGCTAGTGTGGGTTGGCCTGATCTGTCTTGGATACTAGCACAGAATATAGTACATCGTATTTAGGTTTAGCCAAGGATCAGCACCGCGGTTTCAGACAGCTCCAGAGATACGCACAGGTGAGGTTAACCCAGTACTGATCTAATCTACCCCCTGACCCTTGGTCAAGCTTCTGAAATTACAAATTGCTCCATCATTTTTCTTCCTGCACCTTTTCCCACCATTTGTAAACCAGAAAAAGCAGAAGGGTAAATGCTCAAATGCTAACCCTTTGTGTCATCCAGAGAGGTTTAGGACTGACTTACAGAAATACTTTAGTTTATAAAATAATCTTAATTATGCACAGGCTTAACAACATTTTACCTCCCTCCACTACTGAACTTTGAACTTTATGAAAGGTATCAATAGATTGATTCAAAGTAATAATTGATTATTAACATAATTTGGTTCTTTTTCTGGCCAGTTGGTTTTCATCAGAAGAGTATCTTATGGGAATTTCAATTTATTCCCCCAATTTGTTTGCTCATCAATATCAGCACTAGCATAGGTTTGAGTCAAGCTTTGTCTGATATTAATAGTGTCATGTGCTTTGTTCTGCTTTGCAGTTGCCAGATACAGCTTTGCTGTTCTTTTACAATTAATCTTTCTGAATCACTTTAAGTGTGTAGAAGCAAAACTGACACACTGCCCTGCTGTCATAAATAAGTATGTACATCATGACCCACCTTCAGAAAGGAAAAAAAAAAAACCACTTTTCACTGAGAGAAACCAAAAATAACAGGTCAGCTTGTCAAGTTCTGATCCCTGAAATAAATGAAACATTGAGCATTTCCTGCTCAAGGAAACAATTTTATCCCTGGCTTTTACAATGCTAATGTCTGAAGAAATGCCCTGACCTTTGTGGCGATAATAATTATGAAAAATTTCTGTTTTTACAACATAGTCAGGTGGTTATGAATTAGTAACCTTTGAGATCTTGGATTTTTTTTCTTTAAATGCATACTGTATTTTTATTTGGTGAGACAGTACTTCTGACGCCTGACTCTGTTGCACCTCTTTGCAAGTAACATTCTTCTCTTTTCTAAAATGTTGATGAGGCTGAGTTTTCCTCTGAAAAACATGCCTCTTACAGATCATGTATATAATACTCTTTTAGGAAGTGATTTTGGACCGTTTATTTATTCTTAGCTTCTCTTTGCTAAAAAAATTTGGAATTTTCTTTTTGTGCAGGTAAAATGAATGAGCTATGCTCTTTCCTGCTATGATTCCTGCTAAATTACTGCTATGAAAAAGCAGAAAGTTAGGAAACAAGATTTTATAGCCTTGTAGGCTCCTTACTTTAATTCCTGCCTTCTTCAATTTATTCAGCACCTATTATGTGGCAGGCATAGTTTTAGGCTTTGGGGATACACCAATGAACTAAACAAAATGGTTTCTGATCTTATTGTATGTCCATTCACTTGAAAAGAGGTAGCCAATAAGGAAGTAAATAAATATGTGGCAATTCAGGTTATTTAAGTGCTTCAAAGAAAAATAAAGCGAAGAAAGGAAATACAGGGTGATGGTGGCAAGGTCTGTTTGTGATCTCTATGATAAGGAGACATGAATGAAGTAAGGAGCTATCTAGGGAGAAGAGAAAATATTCCAGGAAAAGGCAGCAGTAAGTACAGGAAGTCATGAAGCAGGAGCCTGCAGTGGAACTAGAGAAGGCAGGGGATCAGTGCCAGCAGACGGGATCAGAAAGGCGGGGTGGGTGTGGGGTAGAGTTTTTAAGGCCTGTAGTTCATCGTGAGGCCTTGAGCATTTATTCAAAGACAGAAAGCCTTTGATGGCTTGGAGGTGAGAAATGACAGGGTCTTACAAGTGAAAGGAACACTGGGTGCTGTATGGAGAACAGTCTGGAGCAAGCAGGAGCCCTGCCCAGGGCACCAGCTGGGAGCTGCTGCCATGGTCCAGGCAGGAGATGATGGTAACAGTGGAAGTGGGAGCACTCATCAGATTCCGGACTTTCAGGTTTTCTCCTTTTTCCTTTTCAATGGTAGCCTGTGATGGAGAACGTGACAACCATCATCTAGTTGGGTCATAGGGAAGGTTGGTGGTCTAGAGGAAAATAAAAGATCTTTAAAGAAAGCTTATATACATGGTGGTGGTTCTGTCCTCTCTTCCTCCATGTGTCTAATTACTGAAAATGGAAGGTCTAAGGTCCTGAACTATCACAGGGGTACTTGGCAGGGAGTGCGGGGGGAGCGGGGGTGGTCAGGAAGTGAAAAAATCAAACGGGGCAAGAATATCTGTTTAAGTGAATAAACACCCCCTGTGCAACTCCCAATGACAATTTTTATAAGTTTTATTGAGATATAATTCACATGCCATACAATTTATCCATTTCAGGTATAAGATTCAATGATATTTAGTATATTCACAGAGTTTTACAACCATCATCACAATCAATTTTAGAACATTTCGTCACCCTAAAAAGAAATGCCATACCTATGAGCAGTCACTTCCCATTTCCCCCCAAAGTGCTCTCTCCAACCTGCAAACCACTAATCTACTTTCTGTCCCTATGTATTTCCTTATTCTGGACATTTCATATAAATGGATGATACAATATGTGGTCCTTTATGACTGGCTTCTTTTACTTGGCATAATGTTTTCAAGTTTCATCCATGCTGTACTACGTATCAGTCCTTCATTGTTTATAGACAAATAATATTCCATTGGATGGAATATGTGGAATGTGTACATGGATATACATTTTGTTTGTGCACTCCTCAGGTGAGGGACGTTCAGGTCGTTTGCACCTTTTGATGTTATGATAATGCAGCTATTAACAGTCATGTACAAAAGTACAAGTTTGTGTGTAGACATGTTTTCACTTCTCCTGGGTGGAATTGCTGTATCAAATAGTAATCTATAGTTAACTCTTTGAGGAACTGCCAAACTGTTTTCCAAAGAGGCTGTATCAGTTTACATTTCCACCAGCAGCGTGTGAAGGTTCCGATTTCTCTGCATCCTTACCAACACTGTCGCCATCTGTCCTTTTGATTAAAGCCCACTGGTGGGTATAAAGTAATATTTCATTGGGGTTTGGATTTGAATTTCCATAATAAATAATAACACTAAGATTCTTTTCATGTACTCAGTGGCCATTTACATATCTTCTTTGAAGAAATATTCAGATCCTTTGCCCATTTTTTTTTTTTTAGGTTTCAATATTTTATTCAAATTTTATCTTGTGACGTTAGTTACAGCATTTGAAAGGGAGGATCTAATTCCCCACCAAATGGAAGACTCTAAAATGTACCAATTAAACTGCTAAAACATAAATTGAATACAACAGAAGTTCAATTTAGATTCTGAGTGTTGTCACCAAGGACATATACTTTCATTTCTTTTGGGTAAATACCTAGGAGTGGAATGGCTGACTCTTATAGTCACATGTTTAACTTTAAGAAACTGCTAAACTGTTTTTCAAAGTGATTGTACATTTTGCATTCCCACTGAAAGTGAATGAGAGCTTCAGTTCTTCCATACCTTCATCAACACTTGATATGGTCAGTCCTTTTAAGTCTACAGTAGACATTCTTTCAGATGTGAAGTAGTATCTTACTGGAGTTTAAATTTGTATTTCCCTGATAACTAATGATGTTGAACATCTTTTCATGTGTGTTTTTTCCTATCTATGTATATTCTTTTGTGACATGTCTACTCGAATATTTTGCCCATTTATTTCCCCTAAATGTTCTGTTTGTTTTCTTCCTATTGAGTTTTGAGAGTTCTTTATATATTCTGGAAACAAGTTTTTTATCAGATACATGATTTGCAAATATTTTCTCCCACACTGCAGTTTGTCCTTTTATTCTCTTAACAGTGCCTTTTGAAGTGCAGACGTCCTTAATTTTCACAGAGCTCAAACTATCATGCCTACCTCAGAGGGTCACATAAAGATAAAGGGAGATCACATGGAGAAAACGTGTAACACAGTGATTGGCACATAGTAAGTGCTCATGAACTGATTTTATTGAAGAAAATATGGCTTAAATACTTTATTCATCAGTTTAAATCCCTCATTTCTTTGCTACATATGATTATGAGAGTTGTGCACAGGAATTGAGGATCCAGACAATTTTCTGGGCTTCTTTCTGCACATGAACATGCATAGCCATGGGTAATTCTCTTTTGTTGCCAATGATAAAATTCTGTTTGGTAGACAAAGGCATATCCTGAATAATTTCAAAGCATTTTATTTTAAGAGCTATAACCTAATGGAAACCTTGACAGCTATTTAATATTAATCTAAATGATACCAAAGTTTAAAAGCAGACCAAACTGCTGTTTTCATTACTGGATATTACGACGAATGTAAATGAATTATTCCTGGAAGAGAAATCACTGAGTGTCAATTATGTTTATCAAGACGCACTCACTGATTATCACCTAAGAGCACATTTAGGAATAACATTGATCGTGTGTCGGGCAGATGTGGGTGGGGAGGGGATGGGTGCATACATACACAATGAATGCGATGCTCACTGTCTAGGGGATGGACACGCTTGCAGCTCTGATTGGGGGAGGCGGGGCCAAGGGCAATATACGTAACCTAAACTTTTGTACCCTCACAATATGCTGAAATAAGAAAAAAAAATTTGAAAACAAAAAAAACAAAACAAAACAAAAAAAGAAATAATCTAGAACAGGAGTTGGCAAAATGCATCACACAGTGCTGCTGCCTGTTTTGGGAAATAAAGTCTTATTGGAATATTAAAAAAAAAAGACACTAATTTCTGTTCAAGTTATTGTTTTGTCTTTTATCATAGTCATTTCTGAGAGTTAAAACTGATAGAGCTATGGTAGCTGGTGAAACATAAAAGAAAAAAGTGGTAAAATGGACAGATATGTAGAAAGCACTATATATTACCCTTGAGTCCTGAAGAATAAAGACAATGTTCATTTCCTGTCACCCCAGTCTTTGCCCATTTTTTAATGGGACAATTTATCTTTGTATTGTCTAGTTGTAAGCATTTTTTATATGCTCTGGATACAAGTCCCTTATCGGACATACGATTTAAAACATTTTCTCCCATTCTGTGGTTTGTCTTTTCCTTTTTTGACAGTGTCCTTTGAAGCACAATAGTTTTTTAATTTTTATTAAGTCCAATTTATCTTTTTTTTGTTTCATTGCTTTATGCTTTTGGTGTCATGTTTAATAAGACAATACCTAATCCAAAGCTACAAAAATTTATACGTATAGTTTCTTCTCAGAGTTTTATAGTTCAGCTCTGATATTTAGGTCTTTTATCCATTTTGAGTTAATTGTACATATTTGTATAGGAGGGTCCCACTTCATTCCTTTGCAGGTAGATACCCAGTTGTCCCAAGACTATTCATTGAAAAGACTGTTCTTTCCCTCATTGAATTGTCTTGGCAGCTTTGTCAAAAATTAATGGACCATAAGTATATGAGTTCATCATGATTTTAAAAATAAAATTTAATGCGAATTTTTATTGTGAAAATAATACCTGTGCCACATAGAGGGCTGGAAAATGTAAAAGAAGAAAATAAACCTAATCTTTTTACTATGAATTTATATTTATTTAACAGTATCTATATGTGTGTACAGATATATACTAACTTATAAGATTATTCTGATCTGAAATAATCAAATGACATACTATAGAATGCTAATGAGAAAATATTAGTTACAGCTAACATCTGTTAAGCACTAAGACATTAAACAGTCCTCAGCACTCTGAGTGACTAATGCAATCTTCATAACAACTCTAGAAGGTAGGTTCTGTTCTTAGGCTCAATTTACAGCTGAGGAAATGGAAACTGACTTCTAAATACTGCCTAACCACTTACTAGAATAAAACCTTCTTAATTATGTTCTTAATATTCCATCGTGGGGTTTCACTCTTTAATACTTAGGTCTTCTCTATGCCTATGCTAGGCACACTTACACTCACAAACTCCTTTTAATGTCAAAACAACCCTAAAAGGGGTATTTTAATTCCCATTTTATAGTTAAGGAAATAAATTCAGAGATTTGGCAAGTTACATGGCAGAACCAGGGTTCAAATGTAGAACTTCTCACTCCAACCTCAGTTATCCTTCTGGAACACCAAAAGTGGTTTAAAAATCATGTTGATAGGCATTAGGAACACTGAATTTATATTTTGGTTGGTTACTATAAGTAATTTAAACAGTTATAGAAGCTGATTCAGTATCTGGCCTTGAGCAAGGTTTCTGAATTTCAGTTTGTTCCTTTTCAACATGAATGATTTTTTTAAATCATTTTTTCCACCATGGATTCCTTTGGGAATCTAAAGAAAACTAAAACTTTAAACACTTGGGACTCAAGAAAAATGGACACACACAATTTCACAAATTATTTCTCAGGGTTTATGGACTCCTTAAGTTCATTCAAGTATACCAGATTAAGGGCCCATAACTCTGTAGCTTCTAAATTTTTTTTTAGCTCCAGAATGATAGAATTTCTGTGATGTCAAAACAAAATCCAGTAAAATATTTATAAAAGTATTTAGAAACTAGTTTTTCTTCCTATTCCAGCAGCAAAATCGGAGCGATGCAAGTTGGAATTATATCAGCAAATAGATTTATCTCCAGAAAAAAAAAAAAAGATAATTGAAGAACAGCCCACAAGCTGAACCCACATGGCAAGTTCTCCTGCAGAAAAATCCTTGTTCCTAAATTTAAAGTGTCCCACTCCCACTGCACACAAGATAATATCATTATTAGCAGGCAGAAAATTCATCGTGACATGGATTTCAGTAAATATTTATTTGGTATTTCTGGAAAGTGGGATGTTTCTGTAGGAAAAGTAAGAGCTATGTGGACAAATGTAAAAGGGTTTCCAAATCCTTTGGGGTAAGTAAGGTATGAAGCAAGGGGGTAAGAAGCAAGATATGCACTTTTTCAAGCTGCCTGAAAAGCTGATTTCAGTTTCTAAGAGAGCCCTGCCCCATGTGTAAGGGGCAGTATGTTCCTACCCTAAGAAGGGGTGCCCGAGAATTGAGATATCTCTTAACAGCCAGAATCAGTGGCAGCCCAGGCCTAGCATATATAACAATCACTCAGTGATTTATAAAATCCTCTGGACAGCCTCACTTCAAGGTCCTGAAAGCACATTCTGGAAAGTCGATCAAGAGCAGTGTCAATATTGTTATATTAGTAGCAATAAAGCTATGGTAATAACACGAACGTCTATCAGTCCCAGTAAATTTGCAGCATGGAATTTCTACGTGGCCATTAAGATTGCCAACTGCTAACATGGGAAGCCAAGTACAGGGAGGACAAAAAGGGCAGTTACAAAACTGTATGTTTTAACATAATTCCATCTTTGTAAAAAAAAAAAAGCAGCATTTACATGTCAATATTCATTGGAAAAAAATGGAAGTTTATCTAGCAAAATGCCAATGTGGTTATTTCTAGATGGTAAATTTTTTTAAACTTTTTTTTTCCGCATTTAAAATTTTTTCTCCAATGTGTGTTACCTCCTTAATCAGATAGGAAACAATAATAAAATGATTCTAATGGGAAGGAAAAAAAGTCCTGTTTCATAAAACTATAATCAGCTAGGTTTTTGCTTTTGTTTTTCGTTGTTGGGTTTTTTGTTTTTTGGGTTTTTTTTTTTTTAAGAAACAGAGTCTCGCTCTGTTGTCCAGGCTGGAGTGCGTTGGTGTGATCGTAGCTCACCGCAGCCTCAAGCTCCCCAGACTCAAGTGATCCTCCTGCCTCAGCCTCCCAAGTCACTGGGATTTCAGGCATGAGCCCTGTGCCTGTCAGTTTTTATTTGTTTTACCAAAAGGTTAAAAACCCAAATTGTTTTCCTTTAATGTATTGTTTTGCATCTACCTTGGTATACTCTATTTTTAATACTCAAGTCCTTACCCAAAATAACCTTCACCATTTCTGAGAAATTGAAATAAAAGCAAAGGAACTAATTATCTTTGATTTATTGGTCCCAATGTTTGAATTCACACAGACAAAAAACGAGGACAGATGTATTTCTATCCGATGAAAAGAACAACCACTAACTGTCTTTATAACTCTAAAACACTAAGGAATTATTGACCACCTATTTGTATAAGGTACCTTGGAAGATATTTTTATAAAACACAGCCTCTGCTCAGAAAGCACATTATAATCTATAATTTCCAGATGCCAAATTGGGAGCTGGTGCAGAATTCAACCCAAAAGGATTTATTCCAAAAGTACTCTGAAGTATAGCTTTAGTGCATTTTCCCACTCTTCTTCTACCTCAGTTGAATACACTACACCCAGAAGATGTGCATGGCAGAGTCTGAAGGAATTATTAGCTGTCAAGTCCTGTATACAAAGAGGGTCAGTTGTGCCTTAATTATAGGCAGAAGGGGTTATGGAATGCTTGATGTAGAAATGCGGTGTGCCAGGCTATCTTCTGGCCAAAAAGAAATCTCCATCAAGACCTCAAGTAACCTGAAATTTTATCATTAGAGATTTATTGCTTTGAGTCTTGAAGACATTTTACCCTTCAAATATTTCCCATAAATAAGCACCCTTTGAGTGACAACAGCTAAGCCACTATTAGCTCATATCTTGGAAACATTTAAATATATGGACCATTTTTTCACAACCCTAAATCAGGGTCCATGATAAGTGTGAAAATACTTTTGTGGATAATGATATATTATTCAAAGTGTTGAATTTTCCTAGACATTCAGGATGGATAGTTACTGTATCTACCATTACTCTTTTCCATAGGCTTGGAAAAGTTTGGAGACCTCCCTAAAAGATGGCCCAATTCATTCATTCATTTAAAGTTCAGCCTTTCCAGCTGTCCAGGCATTCAAATAAAGCAGAAGGTCACCTGGTTTGAGTTGCTTGATTTCTGCTTTGCATATAAACACATAAAGGCCTTTAGGTCTGAGATGCAGGTATTCAGGGAGGAACGGAAGAAGGAATGGGTAGCAGGAGAGGGTTCTATACAGGGATGCTGAGAGCATAGGTGGATTGATGTGAACGCACACACACAGAGGATTGTGCCCAGGACTAGCTCAAGCAATGGAAAGGTCTATGCTTTATATTCCTTTATACTTTACCAGTAAACACTTGCTGTTTAATAAACAATAACTAATGCCAAAAATGACTAGTTGTTTTTAAGATATAGTCGAAAAGGGAACAGGGGAAGCAGGGGAAAAGGAGAACAGTCATGTTGTCTGTGCTTTGCCCTTACAGACGTTTAAGGAACATTTATTGAATGAAAGAATTAAATACGTGGGAAAAATGATGCCAGACATAATAATGGCAATATTGTAGTAATAATCACATTAAAATGCAAGTGGTGAAAGATCTGTAAGAGCTTTCCATATGTCATTTAATTAAGCATGCTCTTGTCTTCATGTTTACGTTTTGAAATAGTGTGAGACATGCCAGCTCTTCCTAAAGGAAAAAAAATATCTAACAAACAAACAAATTAAAATATACCAAGTCTTGAACCCTTGCCTCTATCATTGTTATTTTTATCTGATCCCCTTTCCAAAATGAATAACTGCTGACATTCTAGGCCTTCATAAATTGGCCTGGAACTAATATTTCCACTGGTTGACCTTAACATGAATCAGAAGGAACCAAAGCTTTTTGCTTTAGTTAATTACAGATCCTGGACTGGTCAAAAACTTCATTTGAAGGAAGGCCAATTGGTGGGAAGGTTGGAAAAGGAAAAACGTGCTTCTCCACCACATTTAGGAAGAGGCACATCTTCTATTTAGGAAAGGTGTTTTCCACATGTGTTATGCAGAAACTGAGCAACTCAAATCAGATAACCTTCTGCTCTGTTTGAATGCCTAGATAGCTTTAAAAGCTGAACTTTAAATGAATGAATTAGACAGTCTCTTAATATGATCTCCAAATTTTTCCGAGCTAATGGAAAAGAGTAATGGCGGATACAGTGACTATCTATCCTGAATTTTTAGGAAAATTCAACATTCTCAATAATCTATCATTATCTGCAAAAGTATTCCCACACTTATCATGTATCCTAATTTAGGGTTTGGAAAAAATGACCCATATGTTTATGGATCAAGTTCCCTCCTAGACAAATGCTCGTGATTACAGAATGATGCAATAGAATTGTTAGCTTAGTTTAAATTTATTATGTTGTTATAAACTAAGGAGAATTAATCTTGACTTAACCCACTTTGTTTCATAGACTAAATGTTACATCCTAAATGCCCTTGAATGTAACTGACTGTGGTTCAGGGCAAAGGACAATAGATAAAAGGAATACACTAACTAAAATACTAAACAATAATGGAATTTTCTCTTAATCAGATTTTCTGATTACCTAAGCATTAGGCAGAAACAACTTTTGCAAAAATAAACTTTCTGAAATGTCTGAGTCATTCTTAAGAGTACAAATCGGGTGAATAAAATGAAATCTGGTTTTATGGGCTCAGGGTCATCATTATATACTTTAATTTTTCAGGGGTCATTTCTGAGAGCAGGCAGGCAGACAGGGCAAGCCATTGGACTAATGCTGGTCTGACTTTAGAGCAGCTTCTAAACAGTATTTGAGGTAGTGACTTTTAAAAAATTATATACATGCCAGAAATTATTTTATTTTTTAACTTTTCTCTAAAAGGATCCCAGTTCTATTTAAGATTAGAGGTTCTTTTTAGTAGGGTGATATTTAGTAAATCTGCCTACCTTCTATGTGTACAATTTTTTCCTACCTGCCGTGACTGGTGAATCAAGGTTTTACTGCCATTTTTTTTCAGTCAGTTTCTCTGAATTCTAGATGTTTCTTCCTCTTCTCATTTGGATGCCTGACTATATCTCTGTCTGGTGTTTGTGGGAGGCATCTGTGAACCTTGAATAAGAAACACCATCTGTGGTTCACTTCTTTGGCACAGAAAGGGTCTGTTAGAAACCTTTTTTGGCATTTAAAACCAAACCGCTTGCTGCCCTCTGGCTGCTTCTGATAAAATCCAACAGAACAAATCACTACATTTCCCTTCAGGTCTTTCTTAGTCTGAAATGTCATGGTTGAATCACAGCCTAGTTGAATATCCACTAATCACAACAGATTGTCTTGTTTTATTTCTCACAGATAGGATTGCAGACACACTTCCAAACAAATTATTCTGACCCTGCTTCCTGTTACAGTCCTCTGTTAAGACTGCATGTGCACACCTAGGGTAATTTTCCAGCTAGTAAGCTTGAGCATTTTTCCTGACAGCTCAGATAATCTGTTATTTTCCATTTTTGCTTCCCGTTGTTTGATGCCTGCAGATTAGGGAAGGACCAGGTGAAATGCCACTTTATTTGCTGTACATTTTGCCAAAGGTGGAAGATTTTTAAAGATCTGTCTCTGTAACCTTCCAGAGGAGGATGAATAACCCATGTTGCTACACTTATAATCTAATTGTGATAAAACGTCATTTCTTTCCAATTAGCTTCACCTCAGATTCAGAAGGCCTAACTGTAATCTATACTGGGGGCACTTCTTTAGCTAGCCCACCAGACAGCAGAAGCAGAATTTTCTTTCATAACTCAAGACAATGAAATTCCTGTCTTCCCTCCAAGATGACAACAATCTATCAAATTCACAAAAGTTTAACAATAATTGTACCTTAAATTTATAGAGGATCATTCGTTAAAGCCTATTGTTTGAAGAAGTGTTTAAACACTAAAAAGTGAATGAATGTTAAGAGACTTCCATGTTCAGTTCTGGCATGTAAAGAGCTTAGAGGTTATCACTCCCATCTTTAGAACAACAAAACAACAAAAAGAAGCTGAACAAACTGAAAATCAATGACTTTGCTTGGACCATCAGAAAATTGAGGTTGCAGGACAGATTGCCACTCTGAAAACTGGATAGACAGAAGAATATAAACAAACAGAGCCAAGATCAGCTTACCCAGAGCAGAAGCCACTAGAACCATAAATTGGTAGGAACACTTAAATAGTTATTTGAATGAATTGCTCTAGGCTGAATGCAGACCAGCATGAGAGTGATAAAACCTGGGGACTCCCGTCTTAGGGAGGCCCCCCACGTTCTCTTGGATTTTACCTACAGGAACCTCCTTAGGTTCCCATAATAAAGAGCTAAGAAAAATAACCTCACGTCTTTAGCAAGGGGAGAGGGAATATCATCATTTTGAAGTATTTTCACTATGTTCTTCATAACAAAGTACTATGCTCCAGTGAAAAAAACTTTGGCAGAGCCTTCTATTACATAGGCAGAAGAGCAACCACCTAATTCCAGTCTTCTCTAGCCTCCTGTCTCACTCAAGGAATAGGGGGAGGAAAAAAGGTAAGAAACTTATGAAAACCACAGCCCACAGACACAGGCCCACTAAAAACTGAAATAAACTGAAGATTACTGAAGGCTGTCCCTCACTCACTCCTTAGCACCACATCAATAGGGCCTCAGTATAGTGGATTACAACTGAAAGTGCTACCAGGCTCAGACGCCACTTCAGAAGGAATTCTTAGGGAAACCCAAAGATAGCAGTGGAGACAAAAATATGAACACTAGAGGAATTTGAAATTTATAGCACCTACAGCTACAACAGACATTAAAAGCAGCACAACTCATAGCCAGATCAACATAAAACCTTACAGTGTAAAGGTCTATTTATCTCAGTTGTACTGTAAGTTATATCATGCTTGGCTTTCAATGAAAAAAATTACAAGCAATGTAAAAATAAAGTGTGAAGCGACAAAGCAAGCATCAGAACCAGACTCAGATATGACACATATTTTGGAATTATAATATCAGGCCTGGAATTTAAAATAACTGATTATTATGTTAAGGATTGTAATGGAAAAAGTAAGCAACCTGCAAGAACAGATGCATGATGTAAGCAGAGAAATGGAAACTATAAGAAAGAATTAAAAAGAAATGCTAGAAATCAAAAACACTGTAACAGAAAAGAAGAATGCCTTTGATGGACTCCTCGGTACACTGAACACAGCTGAGGAAAAATCAGTGAACTTGAAGATATGTCAATAAGCTTTCCAAAATGAAATGTGAAAAAACCCAGGAATATACAAGAACTGTGGAGTAATTTCATAAGATGTAATATAGAATAATTGGAATACAAGCACAAGAAGAGAGAAACAGTAGAGCATAAAAAATATTTGAAGTAATATTCTTTCAACTTCAAGACTTAGTATAAAGCTATAGCAATCAAGAAGCATAGTATTGTCAGAACAAGAGATACATAAATCGATAGAACAGAACAGAGATTCAGAAATAAACCCATACTAATATAATAAACAGAACTTTGACCAAGGAGCAGAAGTAATTCAAGAAAGAATAGTTTTTTTCAACAAATGGTACTGGAACAACTGGATATTCATATGCAGATAATAAAAATAATCTAGACATAGATCTTACACCATTAACAAAATTAAAGTGGATCATAGACCTAAAGGTAAAATGCAGAACTATAAAATTTCAAGCAGAAAATATAAGAGAAAATCTAGTTGACCTTGGGTTTGGCAATGAGTGTTTAGATACAATATGAAAAGCATGATCAATGAAAGAATAAATTGAAAAGTTGGACCTTATTAAAATTAAAAATGTCTACTCTGTGAATGACAATGTTAAGAGAATAAAATAACAAGTCACAGATTGGGCAAAAATGTTTGCCAATCTATCTGATAAAGGAAAGTTGTATACAAAATATACAAAAAATTCTTAAAAATTAGTAAGAAAACAACCCCATTTTTTAAAATGGGCAAAAACCCAGTAGCCTAATGGATAAGGCATTGGCCTCCTAAAATAGGCAAAAAATCCAAAGAGACTCCTCATCAAGCAAGATATCAAGATGGCAAATAAGTATACAAAAGATGTTCAACATCACATATCATTAGGGAATTGCAAATTAAAACAACAATGAAATACCACTGCACACCTATCAAAATTCAAAACAGTAACAATACCCAATGCTAGGATGATATGGAGCAACATAAATTCTCATTCATTGCTGGTGGGAATGTGAAATGGTACAATCACTTTGTAAGAGAATTTGCAAAGCTAAACAGAATCTTACTATACGATCCAAAAATCGCACTCCTAGGTAGTTACCTAACTGACTTGAAAACTTATGTCTACCCAAAAACCTACATGCAAATATTTACAGCAGCTTTATTCATAATTGTGAAAAACTGGAAGCAGCCAAAATGCCCTTCAATAGATGAATGGATAAACCTTGGACATCTATACAATGGAATGTTATTCAGTTATAAAATGAAATGAGCACCAATATTCATAGCAGCATTATTCATAATAGCCAAAAAGTGGAAACAACCCAAGCATCCATCAGCAGATTAATGGACAACCTAAATGTAGTATATACACATAACAGAATATTATTTAGCCTTAAAAAGGAATGAAATTTTGGCACATGCTATTAATCCAACTTAGGTGATCCTTGAAAACATTACGCTAAATGAAACAAGTCAGATATAAAAGGATAAATATTGTATGATTTAATTTATATGAGGTTCCTAGAATAGGTAATATTATGGGGACAGAAAGCATAATAGCACTTACCAGGGGTTAGGTAAAAGAAGAATGGGGAGTTATTACTTAATGTATACAGAGTTTCAGGTGGGGATGACGAAAAGTTCTGGAAATAGATGGTGGTGATAATTGCCCAACAATGTGAGCAAAAGGTGCTGATCTAAGTGTTTTTGGAAATGAGTGGAGTCCATAGGACTAAAAGCAGAAGGAACTACACATAGGCTTTGTGCTCTAGTCAATAAAGTAATTTTCTACAGGAATATGAGTTTTAATATTGCTATCCATGTATGCTAGAACAATTAAGTAAATGGATGGTGAATGATGGGAGCCAGGTTTCTCACTGTTGGAGCGGGAAGGATGCTAGAGTGATGGTCCATGTGGTAATGGATTAATGTTGGAGATATCAATAAGAACTCATGTTTAACTTAATATAGATATAGATGGATGCATATAGAAATATATTAATATATATGTAAGTATTTCCTCATATTTTTCTTTGCTCAGTCAACTGAGAGGGCCTGGAAGCAATAACACCCCAGTAGCAATGAGTATGTCTGGCACCCAAATCTTGGATTCTAATGCCATTCCCCAGTTAAAAGAATCAGGGCTCCTTGGAAAAATGTCTGGTTCTGAGACATGTCTGAGACTGGGACAGGTAATATAGAAGAAGATACTGGAGCATCGTGTAGTGCCAGAAAGCAAGGAAATACTAAAAACAAAAACAAAAACACACCCGGAAAAACTCCATACTGATAGGAGTGTCAAAGGGACACAGGAGTCAACTGGAAAATGTCCCAGTCGCAAAAGCTGGAACAATTGAATAATAAAATAAGTAAAACAGTATTATAATGTAACCCAAAGTCTAAAATGAATATCTGTCAGTCTACGCTGATATAAATAAATGATTAAATAAATAAATAGATGGGGAAGAATAGATAAGTCTCCCATGCAGAAACATTCCAGATAATTTATGTAGGGACTCTGCCTTTGGAAAAGGGAAGCATAACTCCCCACTCCTTAAGTGTGGGCCGTGCACAGTGACTTCCTCCTAAAGAGAGCAGTATGAAAAAGAGGGAAAAAATAACTTTCCAGTAGAGAATGCTGACAAACACTACCCCAGCCAGGTGGCCCAGATCACTATCAGCAGTGACAAGTCATGTTTACAGTAGGTACTCATGATAGGATGTGATGAAATGGCACTTTATCTCTGTGGTCTTCCTTCCCCAAACCCATAACACCAGTCTGTTCATGAGGCAAACATCAGACAAGTTACAATAGAGGATCACCCTACAAAATGCTGGACCAGTACTGCTCAAACTATCGAAGTCATCGAAAATAAGGAAAATCTGAGTAACTGTCTGTCACAGCCTAAAGAAGACATGACAACTTGTCTTTCTGACACAGGATACAAACACAATAGGTGTGGAGGCCTACTGAACACAGGAGAGGAACCCATTGCTAATAGCAAGTTCCCAGGCCCCAGGGTAAAACCTTACCTAACGTGCAACACGATACCCCATCGCCTAAAGCCCCCTTACTCCATAGCATGAGGCTGTGCCTATCGTCAGTGTGACTTCTTAAGCAGATTAGAGTCACCAACCTTTCTGTATTAAAGATGATCCACTTTTTATTTGCCTCAAAAGCTTGCGGCTTCCAGGAGGCTGAGAGCTGACAGAACGTGTGCTTGAGCAAACAGAGGGGGCGGTTGGGGGAAAGAGTCAAATCCGTCAGTGTTGCCCTCTTGTCCCCAGGAGTTCCAGCAAAGAGCCCTGAGAGGATGTAAGAGCAGTCACCTTTGAGATGAACCTCATACTGCTCACTGAGGTTCTAACTGTGGATTCTGATCTGCTGGTTGAGAGTTTTTGTGTGAGCTAGAACCATATAGCATTATCCTTGAACAACAGGGAACATCAGTTGTTATTACATAATCCCAGCATGAACAGGAAAATGAAATTCAGGTTATCAGGACGTTCCCTTAGACCCTGGATTCACATATCCATCGCAGGGGATTGCTGTGGCTCTCCCCCACCATGTTCCTCCAGGCACCTCGGCAGGGCTCTACTCCGCTCTCCAGTGAGGCCGGGGGAGAAGCCTCCTCCCCATCTCTCTTCCTGTCCTTACTTGCTCCTTGCCAAGGAAGGAGGGGACACTCACTGGACTAATGAGAGCTTGGCATTTATGGGGGCATTTTTCTGGCCCCTTGTTTTCTTTTTACTTGATTTTGCTGCTGCTGCTGCTGCTGCTGTTTTTACCAAGGTAGGGAAATTGAAGAGGCAACACAGACCTCCTTCCCCCTGCTCCATGCTGTCCACCTCGCAGGTCAGTTGGAAGGGCGGTGTTCCTCTGCTCTTTCTCGCTCCTGAGCAGAAGGCCCATGGGGGTGGGTCCTGCCTTCTGCATACAAGACCAAAGGCTTTTATCTCCCTGGTGCTTCTGAATCTGCTGGCAGCTCTGGGAAGAGGTTTGTGATCCTCCACTTTTAGGCAAGTAAACTCAAGGTCTATTTTCACTCCAATCCTCCCCACCAGGGAGATGCAAGGTGTAAGTATAAGAAATAGAAGATAATAGGATGTCCTCACTTTGACCTCAGACTGGGCCATTTTCTCCTGACCAGCTTTCCCAGAGAGCTCTGTATTTTGGGAACCACTGGGCCAGCACTCCTGAGCTGATGTATTAATCCCCACTGGCTCCTTGGGTCTGCTCTCTGCCAGTTAGAGCCCAATGGGAGGAGTGATCAGGGGATGGGACCCCTACCCTTCAACACAGGTGAATGAGTTAAGAGTCCAAAGTAAACATTATATAGTACTATACACCCCAAATTCCAAAATATTAAATATAATCAATCATATAGAAACAGTACCAGTTCAAGATACTTTTTTCTACCTCTTTGTCTTACCAAATAATTGGAACTATATCATTTGACATTCATATACTTCAAGGGCAGTAAAAAAAAAAAATGACAGGAGGATTGTGAGCTGTATTTCCTGTCATTTCTGGGTTTCAGTGTTAATGTTTGGTGAATACCCAGTTAGAATGTGACATTTGTCTTAAGTAGTAGCAATGAGTCCCCTTGGACTACTGTTGGGGTGGTGCGTCAGGCCTCCATCCCTGAGCTGGGCCCGTTCATGACCCCACCATTTCCCCGCTGCTGGAATCTCTCCTCCATCCATGATGCTTGCCCCCTGCAGTCCTGAGTCCTAAAGGGAACACTGGCTGAAGAAAGGAATAAAAAACATAAGAGTTTGCCTTGTTCACGCACACCAAGCAAATGCTTTGCGATATTAAATGACTTTTTCAAACTCATGTCTTCCTTCATGGATTTCCTCCAACTAACAATTTATGGTACTAAACCTGGAAGAAAAATGCTATAACTTTAAGAATTTATGTCCTAAGCTTTATGGGATAAAAATAGGCAGAGCAGCAATTGAAATTTATGTTTGTTCGGAAGGTAGCAAGAATGGGGTCAGACAGAAATACCCTCAGGAGTCCTGAAGCCAGTTCTCCCCATTACCTTACAGATGCTTTTACTGCTTTTCTTTTCCTTAAATATGGAATGTATTTGCAAAGTCACTGCACACTCTTTTTGTAGAGAAATAAAGAAAGCAACAAAGATACCCACTGGGACAGAAAAAAACATGCAATACACTATCAGCTGGAGAAGTTCATCCAGCCCTTACTGGAGAAGGGGCACCTTGGGCTCCAAAAAAATTAGAATTAAGACAGAGGAGGGAAAAGGAAGGCCCAATAGAAGGGCCAGGATGAGAAAAAGAGGGAGGAAACAAGGTGTAAGGTAATGAAGGAAGACAGGGAGAGGGAGGAATAGGATGAGGGAGAGAGTATGTGTTTAGTGAGATAAACTTAAAATCATAGAAAGTATAAAGTATCTGACCAGAAGAGAGCATGGTGAGTATGTGCTTCTGTTAAGGACCAATGCTATGGCAGTATATGACTAATCTATTTTTTGTCATTCCACTACTAAGAAACCTTCAGTGGCTCCACATGGCCTCTGACTCTAGGGACAAACACTAAAGGGGGAGACACTCAAAGGATGGGCCCCCAGTTTGCTGATAGCCTAGGAGAGCCTGAGAGCCTAAAACCGACCCCCACACAAGTCCTCTACTCTCTTCTATGACAAGTGATGCACAGCTCCTAAGGTCTGTTTCATAAGTGCAATTAATACTCATTAACTTCTAAGAGAGTTATTAAGGGTACCTTTAATTATTATGGTAACATCACATTATTTTTAATTAAACAACTAATACTCAAATACATTTGTATTCATTTTCTACTGCTGCACGACAAATTACTACTACCAACTTAGTGGCTTAAAATAACATCATTTATTATCTCACAGTTCCTGTAGGTCAGATGTCTGGGCATGGCGGGGCTGCATTCTCCTGGTGTCTGAGTGCTGATGAGAAGTACTATGCCCCAGTAAGAAATTATGTACATTTCAGTGTTCTGGGGTATCAGAAGGCTGAAGCCAAGGTGTGGGCCAGGCTGCTTATCTCATCTAGAGCTCACATTCCTCTTCCAAGCTCACATTTGAGGCAGAGTTCAGTTGCTTGCAGTTATAAGGCTGTGGTCCCTGTTTCCTTGCTGGCTGGGAGCTATTCTCAGATCTTAAAGGCTTCCTGCATTCATTGACAGGTGGCCCCCTCCAGTGATGAGAATTTCTAGAATGGAATATCCCTCTTACTTTGAGTCTCTGACTTCCTCCATCTCTGACCTCTAGATCAGATTTTAAGGGCTCATGTGGTTGAGTAAGGCCCACCCAGGGAAAAAAATCTCCTTTTCTTAAAGTCACCTGTGCCACACAACCTAATCATGAGAATAAAATCCATCAAATTCATAGTCCCAGGGGCTATGCAAGATTTGTACACTAGAAGGCAGGGATCCTGGGGCCACCTTTGAATTCTGCCAAAGACATTTTTATTGTAAAGTTAATGAGTGCGATGCACACTGTCTGGGGAAATGGACACGCTTGAAGCTCTGACTCGGGGAGGTGGGGGGGCATAGGCAATACACATAACCTAAACTTTTGTACCCCCATAATATGCTGAAATTAAAAATAAATAAATAAACAAAAGACATTACAGAAAGGACTAAAGTTCTACTTGACCACTAGCCACAACTACCAGAGATATCTACTTTATCAGTTGGGCACATATCCTTCTAAATTTTACTATGGATTTATGTACATATATCCATGTATGTAAAATATGAGGTGCGTTTTTTTAAGAAAATTAATATATCATTCTGCAGTTATTTTATAGTTTTATAGCTCGCTACTTTTACTCAACAGTATACCTGGAGGACATTTTTGTGTCAGCACAAAGAGTTCAACCTCATTTCACATATGCATTGTATCACTATACCATAATTTATATAATCATGTATCGATGGACATTTTTCAATTGTTTGCCATTTTTGACTACTATGAACAATGGTTCAGTGAGCATCTTTGGAGGTACCTTCTGGTGTCTGAGTATGAATAGGAAGTAGAATGTCTGAGTCATAAATTATGCACATTTTAAATTGTAGTAGATTCTGTACAATTGAGTGATGGTATTTTTAAATAGAAAATCTTGTATAAAAGGTTAAATTTCTCTTTTTTATTAAGGCAACTCAAGTATGCAGCTTTTCAATTTTTATCATCAAATTCCTCTTCCACTAGAAAGTGTGAAACCATGAAGTGGGTGAGTCCTAGGGCTTGCTGCCTGCCTAAATTGCCCAAGATTCTACATGTGTCACCAAGGAGCTTAAAGCATAACCAAATGCCTGGGCTGTGTCACCACATGTAACTTGTGAGTTACATTGAACGATGTGTGAACTAAGTACAGGCAGACTTCCAGGAGCACATAAAATCTGGGAGGCTACTTTCCCTCTGGGTTTCAGGCAGAGGTGGTGGGCCAGGCACACTCATTGCATATGGTTTCTCTCAGCTGGGAGTGTCTCTGGGTACCAAATGCCAAGTTTTGTAGGACACAACTCAGCCAATGGTTCTCTCAACCAGCAGGTGCTCAGCGGTAGGGCTGGCAGCAGGTTAACCATGTCTTCACCATGACTTACCCTGTCATCTGCCAAAATTCAACTCAAAATTGTTATACAGCAAATCACATAAAATTTGCTTTGCTATAATAAATAAGCCCATTTCCCCTTAAAATAGGACAATGAGGTAAGCTTGTTAAATGTCATTTATATAATAGATGGCTTAGGAGTTGTTCATCATATCTACCCAGAAATCAGAAGAAATGGGCTTATTCTACAGAAAGAGAGATGTAGGTAAAATATATAGAAGATTTTTCCAAAGAGGAATGATCAGACCATAGAGCCACTTACAGCAGGAAAAAAAATTTTTTTCCCCAGAGGCCTTAAGAATCCAACAAACACCCTTTACTGTATGAGGCAAAGCTGAGGGAGGGTAAGTAGCCTCTGATAGCATGACCCAATAATCAGACCACATGTGATTTCATAGTCAGCCAAAGCTGCACAATATGTAATTTGAACTCTGCAAAACCTTCCAATTAAATGCAGTCACAAATACCAGCACTCTCTCTCCACAGAGACTTACTTGAAATGCAAAGAAATTCATACCTTGAATTCTTTTGGATGGATCAGGCCTCCTCCCCGAATGGCACCAAGTCTTTGTGTATTAATATGTATCAA
Organism: Eulemur rufifrons; assembly: GCF_041146395.1. Classification (NCBI taxonomy): domain Eukaryota; kingdom Metazoa; phylum Chordata; class Mammalia; order Primates; family Lemuridae; genus Eulemur; species Eulemur rufifrons. Next base: position 30,576,146 of record NC_091010.1, on the reverse strand, counting down.
AGCTCAAATGACCTTGAAGTTCACTTAGTACAGGTGTAATTGTCTACAGAGGGAAATATAGGTAGTCACTGTGAATTTTATGCTCTACTAACAGTGTTGAGTCTAAACTATTTTAATTTTTAATATTTATAATCTGTCATGTTAATACTTTCATGAAGAGAAAATAGTGAAGCCAAAAGTGTCTAACCTTCAAAACTGATTAGAGACTATATTACAATATTCAAAGACTGCTAAACATCTGCTCACTCTAGAGATTAGCTGACCCAGTTATAAAATGAAGAAATGCAATATATTACTAATAAAAATAAAATAAGAAAAATAAATAACTTGCAGGTGCTGTCAAAAAAATTCCTCATTGACGTTTGACAGAATTTCAAAATTTTTAAGTTCTTCACCTTTCCTACAGAAACTTCAGTAGAAGGAGAAAATAAATGTTGAATTATGAGTCAGTAAACCATAAATTTACTCTTCTTGGGTGAAATACTTCTCAGGGGCTCAATTTTCTTTTTTGAATTGTAATACTAGGGAGTTTACCACATACTTCCAGCTTTAATAGTCAAGGGACAAAAATTAAGTTTTTTAACAATTGCAAAAAATGTTCTATTACCAATATGTACAGAATTTCCTTGTGACATGCATTTACCTTTCTGTTGTAGGAGAAGTTGCATGTTAATGGTAATTACATGTAAGGAGCAGAAATGTAAAGATATTGGCATTTTCCTACCAGTCTACTCACTATTTTGGATTTAATCAAGCAAATCCTTTTAAAAAAAAAAAAAAATCTAAACATTCCCAGATTCGCCTCATGCACTCTTTCATTTCCCTTTTAAATGCCTCTGATAAAGATGGTGGAATAACGCAGTTGCCTTTTCAATGTTTTAGATATTGCCCATTTCAACAAACACCTTCTAATTTCCACTATGTTTTGGGATACTGTGCTCTGCAAGATTGATGGCAATGATTTGCAATGGTAGCGACTGCCAATATTTGACCCTGGTAGAAATTAGATGGATGACAGTGAAACATAATGCTGCCCAACATTTGTAACGTGTTTTGTAGTGTCTAAGCTGTATTCTGGCTAAGTGTGGTCTGAACAAGGCTTGTCACCAAGACCTAAGAATGGGCATTAACAGAGTATTCACTCTGCTTTGGGGCACACTTCACTTGAAAGAATTGGCAAGAAAAAAGGAAAAGTGTAGGAAAGGAGCAGAGGTAGGTAAATTAGCAGCGACAACTCCTATTGTTTGAAGCAGGACAACCTGCTGAGACTTCAATTTTGTTATGGGACCATAGACTCTGGGGAGTGCAGTGCTCATTGCACACAACACTTTTGCAAGCCCACTGCACAATTTCCTGTGCTGAGTTCTTGGATATGTCCAGCCAAAATTCTTACAGTGTATACCTTCATTGTTTTCTTGCATTCATACTATTCAACATTTTTCTTGATCTTTCAGTTTGGGGAGTCGGACTGGATTCAGGTAATATGACCTAGATCGTGCTTTTATTCTCTTCCTTAAAGATGTGGTAGGGAAGTTTTACATAATCTACGCTCCTTCTTAACTTTGTGGCCAATAATCGGGCTGGGTTCTGCTCTAGGCAGTATGCCTGAATAGTTAGCTGTTCCTAAACCTAAGTGTATCACAGTTGTTTGGGGAACTATTCTAAAACAGATTCCCTAGCCTCACTCCACACCAGCTCTAACTCAGAAAACATCAAGTCTGCCAGGGAATCCGTGTGTTTGTTGTTTCTAAACAGTGTCCCAGGTGCTTATGATGCAGCTACTCCACAGGCCAGAGATAGCAGGATCCGTTAAGACTTGCCCAAGATGCAGAGGATTGTTCCCAGCCCTGGTGCTTAATGCTGTGTGATCTTGGCTTAGTTTTACTCTCTCTGGGCTCCATTTTTCACATCTGTAAAATCATAAAAAAGAATGACCTGTCCTTTATGATCCTTGCAAATCTAACTTTCTGTAAAACTAAAAAGCCAATAATCAAGATGCTAAGGAAATCAATTGGTGCCTTTAAAAAAAGCAATGCATTAAGTTGTTTAATAAGCACATTTTCAGTGGCATAAGGAACTAACGAAAAAGAAATTGTTAGCAGAGTGGGTGAAGATTGATTCATCTGCATTTTTATTTTTAAAAAACTCAGTTGAACTCTGCATTTGTATGTGTGTATGTGCATAAAATACAAAACAAACTCAGTGAGTTTATGGAATTTGCATCACAACTTTGGCCGTATATTAATCTTGTTGGAATATATAATTTTTCCATTTTCATAAAGGTATACAGTCATACATTGCTTAATGATCAGGACACATTTGGAAAGATTCTTCAGTAGGCTGTTTTGTCATGTGCACATCATAGAGGGTACTTAGAGAAACCTAGATGGTAAAACTTACCTATAATCTAGGCTATATGGTATAGGCTATTGCTCCTGGGCTACAAATCTATACAACATGTTACTGTACTGAATACTGTAGGCAATAGTAACATAATTATAAGTATTGTGTATCTAAACATATCTAAACATAGAAAATGTACAGTAAAAATACAGTATTTTCATCTTATGGGACCACCCTAGCATATGCGGTCTATTCTTAACCTAACATCATTATGCAACACACCACTATATGTGCTATATCATATAAATCAAGATGTTTTTGGCTATTAGCACTAAACAGTGATGAAAGATGAGAAATAGTAAACATAATTTAGTAGGTCAATGGCTTAACATTGGATATTAAAAAGAAAGTCCTGCATAAAGAGTTAAGTAAACTTATATTTCAAGTTAAATGAACAGAATCTGTAGCCAGCAGGCAGGGTCAGGTGGTATTGCTATGCCTTACTTAGGAGTTTACGAATAATAAGCTTAGAGGGCATCTGTAGTGAGGTGGCTACATGCTGGCGGTGGGGGAAATCCCAGACCTTATTTGGAAAATAAAACAGAAAGAGCAGGAAAGTACTTTACGTGGGAAAAGCAAAGCAGGAGAGAGAAATCTTATCAAAAATGAGCAAGCAGCAAACCACAATTTGAACCATGGACCAAAAGGGTTATTTGGAACCATCCCCCTAGCAGCATCCTTATACACGGTCCAGCAGAAACTTCAAGACTGAGTGTGGATGCCTAATGAGATCAAGCTGTCAGACTTGGCCATGGCCCTTCCACTTGGTATTGGAAAATAACACAATAGTCTCAGATAAGCGACACAGAAAGGAAGGTGAAACTGAACAGAAACAAATGAAAACTCTTTCAGTGAGGTCAACTGCTCCAGCTGCAGGATTACAGAAGGGGAGTGACGTGGCTTAACAGCAGGGAATGGAAATCAGCTCAGATCGATTTGGTCTGGGGAGATGAAAACTTCACAGCCATGTGGCCTCATGCTGCCTCTTAACCAGGGAACTGTGTAAACCAAAGTATGTGGAGAGTCTGCATTACCATTTATAATAATGGCTAAAATTTACCAGGCTCCTATTACGTGCAAGATACTTGGCATCGTCCCATTTCATTTTCTGGGCTTGGGACTGCCATTTGCCCCATCTATAGATAAAGAAGCCTAGGTTGAGCAGGGCTGAGTTTCTTGCTCAAGGTCACACTGCTGGTAAGTGGTAGGACAGGGTTAAAGCACAGGCCACTCAGCCACAGAGCCCTTCATGCTCTCTTGCCTTCACTAGGCAGGGGTGGCATATTTGAGAGGAATCCAGCTTCGAGTGTAGTTGGATTAAATGGCCCCAACCACCCTGCCCGTCCTATACCTCTAAGTCCTTCTCTGCCACCAAATTGACGTGTGGACTTTGACGAGTCCTCCCTGGCCCCATTTCCATTGTCTATAGAATTAGAAATCAAAGAAGTCTTAAACATTTGTTAGCTGCTGAATTCTTCAAATGAAATCTTGCTAAAGCCCAGGATGTGCATCTGATGAAATCAGGGCTGCTCTGATTCAAAGAGAGGTGGGAGACCACCCTGCCCAATTTATCACCTGCCCCAGTTCCCTCCTGTGGATGCCCTGAGGCCCCGTTCTCTAGCTCCAGATTCTACCAAACACATCTGAAACCCACTAGGCTGGATTGTTTCCAGGATCTCTTCCAACTTCATGATTCATCACTCCATGGTCTAGATGTTATCACAGTCTCACAAATTTAGCAAATTAAAGTTGGCTCTTGAGCATTCAGAGTAAGTTCTATGGGTGTAAGTCGAAATGATCACTCCCTCCTTTCTTTTGACAACCTGGGAAGAAGGCTAGTGGCCCAATTGTTAGGAGAGACACTTGGCAAGAAGATTGTTTTGCATACTAGAAATGTGATTAACTTAGAAGAGCAGCCAGTTATCCAGTAATTTGTGACAAAGAGGCATTAACATTAATGAAACATATGGCCAAAAGATAACATTCATTTCTTTGAGACAATGCATAGATCAAGGGTCAGCAAATTATAGCCCTATACCTTTTTTCCTATAGTAATAGCTTTATTGAGATATAATTCACATGCTACACAACTCACCTATTAAAGAGTATTCAATTCAATTTTTTAGTATATTCAAAGAGTCATGCAACCATCACCACAATAAATTTTAGAACATTTTCATCACCCTTACCTTCTAGCAGTCACCCCCCACCCAATCAACCCTAGGAGAGGGCTAATCTACTTTCTGTCTGTGTAGATTTGCCTATTCTGGACATTTCATTTCAATGTAATTATACAGTATAAGGTCTTTTGTGACTGGCTTCTGTCACTTAGCATAACATTTTCAAGTTTCATCTATGTTGTGGCATGCAGCAATACTTCATTCCTTTTCATGGATGAATATAGCATACATGTTGTATGAATACACCATGTTTCATGTTGATGGACATCAGGGTACGTCTATCTTTTGGAGATGGAGTGTCAATGACCCCATGCTGCTCCTCCACCACCAATTGCTGTCACCACTGCCTTGAGAGACCAGATTGGGGGAAGGAAAGTCGCCACAGGCAAGCAGGCTCTGTGCTTTCTGCCCAGAGGGGGTTTATGGCAAAGAGGTTAAGATCTTTGGCTTCCTAGCTGTTGTTTTCAAAAAGCCTAAACTCATATATAAGTGTAAGCAATGTACTCTAGGGGGAAGAAGCAAGCTTCTCTGGGAGAAGCACCAGGGAGAGGAAGGTAATCCTCCCTGTGTCTAAGGACATGAGGGCAAAGTTAGTGGGCCTGGGAGTAGTGGGCCCCTCCCTGGCAGTGCCGTGGAGCTCTCATGTGACAGCACTCAGTGGCGGAGGGCCCTGGGTCAGTGGACAATTCCAGAGGAGAGATCCCCAGTAGAGACTGAAATTTAATTTCTCCCCTGACTGCAGGCCTGGAGGCTCAGAGCTAATATCATGTTGGTCTGAACATGCTGAGTTTTTAGACCGAGATTCATACTCAGAAGAGACAGAAATGACTACAGGAGAGTGGTTAAATAAATAGGGGTGTGATTTCAGACTCAGAAGAGCAGCGCCCAAGCCCTCCCTATTGGAGGTGAGCAAGAGCAGAAGGAAAGCAGTAAGTAATTCAGACAAATCCAGGATGGCAGCCACTCTCTGACACCGAGGATGAGGTTTGGGCAAACACCAGTGATGGCAGCTCCAGTAACTAATCAGAGTTTAAAGACAAGAACTGAGCATGTCTTTCACTTTAATTTTCTTTGTAATTTGTACTTTATCCTGAGTTGTACTGTAGGCTTTTCTTGTTGTTGTTGTGGTTTAACCAAAAAAACTATAAAAGCTATATATATATATATATATATATATATGTACATGTATATATATCTCCTGCTGACCATTCGCAATTCCTTTGCACTATCACAGTGATGGATTTCTGTAATCATAGCTATTTTACTCCTGCCAAAACTTATTTCACAGTCAGTTTGCTGGCACCAAAAACCAAAAGTGGGTGGATAAATGTGAATTTGGAAGTAAATTTCAGTAATGTCTTAAGACATGCTTTTAACAGAAAATTCGCCACCCACAGGAGGCAAAGTCATTGCTTTTGTCCTTTCCACTAAAGGAGAGTTTATTTCTTTATTTATATTTTTCTTTAACCACATCATCTTAGGTCTTCTCACCTCTACAGCTGTGTCACTGTGACTTCCCCTCAGCCACAGTCTTCAGCCACAAAGGAACTGCTTAGCATCTCTCACTGACACACCAATGTCTGCGTCTTCGTACAGAATGTTCCATTTGTTCCATCTGTCCGCACAGTCCTTCCCTTCTTGGTTCACCCAGGACACTCTATAGGTACTTTCATCTCTATCCAAAATTTTCCGACAAAAGCCAAATTCTCATCTTTTTAAAAAGTCCATTGAACTGAAGACTCAAATATAGCCCCCATTTTATGACAATTCTGAAAACAAATCAGTTCTAAAAATGTAACTTGGAGACTACGAGATTTTAGGGCAGAAGAGTGTTCTGTCTTGTTAATTGTATTTCCAGTGCCTGGAACAGCATCTGCTGCACAGCGGATAGTCAATGTTTGTTGAATGAATGTGTAAAATTAAATAATTCAAACTTAAAGCTGTTGGAACTTTAAATTATTTTGACCCTTGAGAGGAATATAACTATGTGGCCTGAGTCATGCAGCATGCAGCTGTAACTTCTAATTTTTCCTATAAATTAATAGAAATTACTGAATGATACCAGAAATAAGACTGTTTGAGATCATTACTTATGGAATGTTAAAGCAATCTTTCTCAAAATATAGCAAGCTGTAACCAATCAAATCATTGTAACCTACACACTGGCCTTGTATGGAAAATGCTGAACCCTGTTCAACTTCTCTGTTTCTGCCTATATACGTGAAACCTTAACTTCCCCTCTTGGGAACACTGACCTCTTTCCTTTGGAGTCTGTGTTTCCCAGATGGCCATCTGTAAATCTTTTGTTCAAATAAACTCAATATTTAATCATATTTTCTGACTCTCATTATTTAAAGTTGACACATAAATGAAAACCTGTGCTTTACTCTATCCCATTGCTTTTCCTCTACTCTGCTCTATCATTTAGGGGTTATGAAAAGGCCATATTTATATTTCCCTTCTTCTAAGCCTTCATCATGAATGTTTTGCTTCACCCAGCTTCCCCCTTCGTACTCCTTTTCTTGAAGAAGTCTCATGAACTTAACCATTTTGCAGACAGACGACAGGTAATACTTGGAATCCGATTGTTATTATAGAAATACAAAGTTCAGTGCTATGACCAGGTATCTGAGAGGACTGGGAAAGCTATTAGAAAAGCATGCCTTCAGCTTTCTCCACCTCATTAGAGTCCCAATGAGACAAGTGTGTTTCTATCTTGTGGCTTTTCTCATAGCTCAAATTACCCTTCACTACTTAAGAGACTCATCACCCAACTAATGCACTTTATTAACATGCAGCAAACCAAGAAAAAGAATATTTTAACTTGTCAGACACTTCAAAGGATAGGAAATAATTTGCAGTCTTTAGAGCTACCCAGAAGCATACACTGCTTTTCATTAGAGAAAGGCAATTTTGGCAGGCATTATGTTGGCTCAACATTCTCTTAAACAAAACCTTGATGCTAATTTCTCCCTGGTTAGCAAATTCATCATGACAATTAGTCTGCTCAGCATTTCACTTTCCAAATAGCAATACAACTTGAGAATTCTCTTGCAGATCATTTCCTGAAAGCAGGTTTGGGGGTATGCAGAGAGGGAACCCTAAAAGGCAAATGGCCTCAATACATGAACTTGGGAAAGTGTCACAGTGGAAGGAAAGCTTAGCATAACTATTTAATAGCTCCATTTTGCTTTTGACCCCTGCGGTAATATCCTGTAGGTTAAAAGCTTCTGCTGAACTCTGCACATAGGTTAGAAGAAAGGTGACAATAATTCCTTTTCCAAAATTAACTCCCAGAGAGATAAGAAAGGTATACACACAGGTAACAATGCTATGTTAAAGATTTTTAGGAACATCCTGAGCTTCATCCTCCAAAGTTAACTGACCAAGAGCAAAGAAGGTTTACAACCTCCTTGAACCCTCACTGACAGCCAAATGTCCGCTGTTCTTGTTGCCTCTTGCAACCCAGCCCTCTCCTTCCCCTTCCCTTAAAATAAAAATGAGCCTAAAGTTCATACTAACTTAAGATGGGTCTTTGGGACGTTAATCTGTCATCTTCTTGGCTTGCTGGCTCGCCAGATAAAAGTTGCTTTCCTTGCCCCAACACCTTGCCTGTCGACTTACTGACTGTCTTGTGGCAATGAGTGATACAAGCTTGAACTCAGTTACAAAGGGATACATGGGCAGGTCTCCAGCTCTCTTTTTGGCAGTTTTTGTTCCCCAATCCTTCATCAATATCAGAAAGTGTGCCCCCAAACTATTCTTTCATGCTCTTCCAACACTTTACCCCGAATTCACTTACCCTTCCCTACCCTAATGAAAGAGCCCAGGAGCGGGTTCAGTGGTCAGCAAGGGAGGCGCCATTCTCATTTCCCATGGTGCTCTGCCCCCACTGCTGAATGACCCTGATTGTCAGCAGTTAAATCCACAAATGGGACAGACCTCCCTGGGATGGTAACTGAGATCACACTGAGTCAGGGCCAGGGCAACAGGGAGCAGTGGAAGCTGGGGTAGAATCCACAAGACCTGTGTTCCCAAGCATAGTTCATCAGTCTCAGGCTCAGAGTTAGTCCACTGGCCAAGAAATCTCAGACAAGGCACCTAACTTCTCTGATTCTGCTCTATTCCTTACTAAAACATGGGTATAATAAAATATAGCCTTGCTCTTTTGTTATGAGAATCAGAATGGAATATGACATTTAGTAACTGGTCAATGTTATTAGCTAAGAACCCTGCTAAATGTAGCTCCTGTAAGTTGATGGGTGCTCAGGGAATGATGCTCACTCTGTCCTATATAGCTCATTTTTTGAATTGAGCTATATTATTCACATACCTTAAAATTCACCATTTTAAAGGGTACAATTCAATGGTTTTTAATATGTTTACAAGGCTGTGCAACCATCACCAATATTTAATTCTGGTACATCCCAAAAGAAGCCTTAGACCCATCAGCAGTAACTCTCAATTCCCTCCATCCTTCAGCCCTAGGCAATTTCAGTCTTTATGGATTTGCCTATTCTGGACGTTTCATATAAATGGAATCATATAACCTATGGCCGTCTGTTTTTTCACTTAGCGTAATGTTTTCAAGGCCCATCCATGCTGTAGCGTATATCAGTAGTTCCTTCCTTTTTATAGCTGAATAATATTCCATCATATGGACATCACACATTTACTTTATTCATTCATCAGTTCATGGACTTTTGGCTATCATGAATAATGTTGCCAAGAATACTCATGTACAAGTTTTGTGTGGACATATATTTCCATTTCCCTCAGGAATATATACCAAAGAGTGGAATAGCTGCGTTACACGGCAATTCTAGGTTTAACTTTTGGAGGAACTACAGACCTGTTTTTCCATGGCAACTGTACCATTTTACATTCCCACCAGCAGCGTATGAGGGCTCCTGTCTCTCCACATCCTCACCATGTTCTTGACTGTTAGGAGATAATTTTTCTTAGGTTGTGGAACATTTCCAAGGGGACTTAGAAATTTCATCTTTTCCTTCCTTCTTCCTCTCCTTCATTTCCATTCTTCCTCTTTCCTTCCATCCCTTCCTTTCTTTCCCCATTCTTCTGTCTTCTCAAATCAAAAGTAAGCACAGTTTAAGCAACTCCAGCTCTCACTGGATTGTGGCTGGAAAAGTATGGAAATTTTTATAGCTTACACAGCAGGGCAATTTTCCTAAAAGTTAATGTGACTGAATGAGCTGCCCAAAAAATTAGCTACTCTGTCATCTCTGCTGCGATTAAAAGAGAGGGCTGCAGTCTTGAAGATCTGTACTACTCTCACTCCCGGCAGAGAATTACCAGGCTTTTTTAAAAGGCCCTCGAAGAGATAAACCTGGGTGGATGGGAAAGGGTTGTGGTCTTCAAGGGGTGAAGGAAAAGGAGCCCAGTCCCTGAATGTGATTCCCCTAAGATGTTGGGGAGCAGGAACGGGAAGGTTACAGGCCTACAGGGGATCTGAGCGTCTGGTATGGGGGAAGCTGCAAGGGCCCCTGGGGAACATCAGTGAGGGTCCCTCCGGCCAACCTGGCATACAGAGATCTAATCTCCACTATGATTAGAGTCACCCACCTGTATAAATTCCAGTAGTGACAATAATAGATTGAAATACGTGGCCTCACCCCTGTTGTCTCAACATTGGACTTATAGAGACTTTGAAAAGTAGAGCTCAGAGCTGGATTCCATTTCTAAAATAAAGAAGTGACCCGGCTCAGTGAGCATTGTGAAGCACTTCTCATGTGTTTACATCTATGTGCATAGCTTGGGGAAAGCATATTTTCATCCTCATTATTTTTTAAAAAAACAACAAAGGTTCAGAGAGTTTAAGGAATTTGAACAGTTCACATAATTAGCAAGTGTAAGAGCTGGAAATCACAGCTAGGTGGGGTGAAAAACAACCCCTTTCTTTGCCAACATCCTAGCCCTAGGATTCCAGCGCATGCAATCTACAATTTGAAACTGGAAATAATTGGGAAGGAAAAGGACTTGCTGTCAAACAGCTTGTTCCTCTGGCCTGCAAATCCCTTTCTCCCTCTTCACAACACAATGGGTTGTTTGGTTCATCCTCCCTTAAATTAGAACTTAACTGCAACCAAAGGACAGCTAACTTCATAAGAAGAGGGACGATAAGCAAGTTGGACATCATGTCATTTTTATAGGATCAGGAAAATGTAATGCTCTGGAAGAGGACCATATATTCTCCTAAGAGTTCTCCAAAGAACAATCTTTAATTTCTTCTGGAATTGCATTCATCAATGTAGATTATATATATATTTTAATTTTGTTTGGAATTGATTTCATCTATTACTTTTTTTTTTAAACATTCTAACTCTTCCAATTTTCTTTCTCTTTTTTAACTCAAATGAAGGCCAGAAAGATGCAGTCATTTTTAAAATTACTTCGCTTCATTCATCACTTTCTTAGTTCACTTTTCTTTTGCCTAAGCAAAAACCCAGCTGGCAAGATCCTCATCGTGACAGAGAACATTAATCAAACCCCAAACTTTGGGATGATACATTTATAATGTAATGGCAAATTATAATATTAATAACATCCTCTTCATGAAGCAGAGTTGGACATTAACACAAAAAAAATTGAAGAAGGAATATAGGAGAAACAGTCTGGTTAAACTTAAATGGAATGTAAAGTGAACTTTGTTAGAAAATGAAGAATTTTTCCTAAAAGTTTACATCTTTCCATATTTATATTATTTTTATCTTTAATTGGCATCTCTCAGAACCTGTAGACCCATGTTCCTATTTAGTGATTAAGTTTTAATATTTCCTTTTGAATTCATTTTGAATTTTCATCAGCTCTTTTCTGAAAGTTCTCAATAAGATTTCTTTCTCATGTTTATTGAAGGAAGGACAGAGATTACAGTTGGGATTTATTACACATGATGAGAGGGACTCACTGGATAAAGACACTATTGGAACAGCAGAGTTGGGAGAATTCCCATCAGGAATGTATCCTTAATTATTTAATTCTATAATTCTATGCTAGAATAGTTTTTGTGACACTCTCAAAAGAGTAATGAATTAACCAGGATTCTTTCAGTTGCAAGTGACAGAAATCCAATTTAAAATAGGTTAAACAAGAGAGAGAGCGAGAGAGAGAATTTATTGACCCATGGAATTTGGAGGGAAATGTTTTTAGAGGAATAGAAATTGCATCTTTTTTCTTCACCTCCTTCTTCTTTTTGCTCATTCATTTCTTTCTTCCTCCCTTCATCTGGACTGCCCTTCACACAAGTCAATAACGTGGGTGAGAACAGCGGTAAGGGCCTAGCTAAAAATAATGATAATAACTGTCCCCCTAGTTGCTTCTCTATAATTGCTACTCCAGAGCCACACAGCTGGTGGTCATAAAGATTCTTAACTTTCTCCATAGATAACATCACCTTTTTGAAAACTAAAGATACTTTTTAAGATACCTTCCAGGCCCCACATTCCAGTGGATTGGTTGACCCACCCAGACCAGCGGCCCATACCAAGAAGCTGACTCATCTAGAATTGTGACCTTAGGGACTGAAGCAACACAAGAAGATGATTTCTACATCCCTATAATTTTGCCCCAATTAACAAACCTAATTGCCTAATCCCTTGCCTGCCAAACTATCCTTAAAAACACTGTCTCCCAAATTCCCAGGGAGGCAGATTTGAGAAATTTCTCCCATCTCCCTGCTTAGTGCTATGTGGAATAAAACTCTTTTTCTCTGGTGTAATTCCTGATGACTCAGCGTATTGGCTTCCTCTTGGGCAGTGGCCAAATGAATCTGGTTGGGCAGCAACATTCTTGCCTTTCTCTATTCTACTCTAAAATCTCTTCCCAAGTGTTATGGACTGAATGTTTGTGTTCCTCCCAAAATTCATATGTTGAAGCCCTATGCCCTAATGTGAGAGCATTTGGAGGTGAGGTCTTTGGGAGGTAATTAGGTTTAGATGAGGTTGTGAGGGTGGGGTCCCCATGATGGGATTAGTGTCCTTATAAAAATAGGAAGAGGGACTAGAGCTGGCCCCTGCTCTGGAGCTGCCTCTTTCTCTCCCACGTGAGGACACAGTGTGAAGGTGGCCATCTGCAAATGAGGGAGAGAGCCCTCACCAGACATTGACCTTGATGGCACCTTGACCTTAGACTTCTCAGCCTCTAGAACTATGAGATAAATATTTATTGTTTAAACCACCCAGTCTGTGGTATTTCACTATAGCAGCCAAGGCTGACTAAGACGCCAAGCTAAGCCACACTTCTTTATATAGTGTAGTAATTTAAGCAGTTGATATTTTCCCTGGATCAGAGCTGAAGTATGAAAATTAATGAATTTTATATAGCATAGGAATTTTTGAAAAGTTAATGTTTACAAAATTTAAGGATGAGCTTCAGAAACCTGGGCCTCAGGAGTTAGAACCAGGGGTTGAATTTAATGTCTCTCTCTTATGCCACCTTATCTCAGGTTGTTTTTCATGTTGACAGACCTCATTACTTCCTATGGCAGAAAAGTCTTTCCTGGATGGCAGAAACACGGCCATTGACAGTTTTGCAACCCTACCGGGGAAAAAAGAATATGTGTTTTCCATCCCTGTGGCCAGAAGCAGAATTGGAAGGTTTGATGCACAGATCAAATTAACCACATGGTCCACTACAAATGGAAGTTTGTTTTGCTCCCCCCATGGTGGCTAAGTATAACACATAATTTTAGGATGTGAAGAGCCTTATGTGTATCCCCACATTTTCCTGATAACTCGCCGTCCTTTATACAAGTGCCCCATTGCCAATTCAAGCTCTGCAATAAGCCACACCACTTTAACACACCCTGAACAGCCTTTCTATGCACTAACTGCTACTCACTTCTAGAAATCATTATTTATATCAAAATAGCAGAAGTCACTGTAACCTTCAAAAAAAGTACCAATTTATACCCTTATGCTAGGGTCTGAATGTTTGTGCCCCCCAGATATTTATATGTTGAAAACTAATCCCCAATGAGATAGTATTAAGAGGTGGTACCTTAAGGAGGTGTTTAGGTCATGAGGGGCAGAGCCCACATAAACAGGATTGGTGCCCTTATAAAAGAGGACCAAGGGAGTCTGTTTGTCCCTCCCACCATGAGAAGGCACCATCTGTGAGGAATGGTCCTCACCAGGCACCGAATCTGCTGGCACCTTGATCTTGGACCTCTCAGTCTTGAGAACTATAGAAAATAAATTTCTGTTGTTTATAAACCACCCAGTTGACAACATGTTTGTTATAGCAGCCTGAACAGACTAAAACACCTTGTCTATTCTTCTACATTTCAACTAAAACCAAGTGTTGCTATATCTTTTTTAATATGGCAAGGCATGATGAGGGTTTAGGCCTGTAGCTACATTATCCACTGAGAGAGATTGTTTTTAAAAGATTCTTGTCAAAGAAGCTAATATTATGAAAGCCCAGCCATTGCTACCTGACCCATCTGCTTATTGTAGATGCTGGGAATTAAACTAACACAGAAGCAGAAGTGGCTTTTGCACTAGGAAACCGCTTTCAAGCATCACATCACACATATTCAATCATCATGAATTCATGAAATTTCTATCAAACTTTAAAGCAACCTGTTAAATTGGTAACTGGTTGTTTGGCTTTAAAAAAAAAAAAAGACTGAAATTTTCACCTGACATTTTGACAAGTTTGAAGTTTTCTAGAAAGTACCAGTGATGAACTTAAATTCAAATGTCAGGTTGGGCAAGAACTCTTAATTTAGAACCAACAATGTAGAACGCGGCTCAATGATTGACATTGGACAATGGTGTGGGAAAGACAAAGCCATCTGCTAGTGGCAATTTTATTTCATACCATACTTTGCTAATTGAGAAGCAATACAGGCAATGTTCATGAAATTTGCTTCACAGAGAACACTTTAACTTTTTTGGAAGGCAAGAAGAAATGAAAAAAGAGCACAGGCTTTGTCAAAAGTGAGATTAATGATTGAGTCTCAGCTTGGCCATGCACTAGTTACGTGGCGTTGTTATTTCAGCTTTCAGAGACCCTGAAAGGTAGTCATAGTTACTTCACAATATGGTTATGAGGAGTAAATTAATATGTGAATGTGCTTAGTGTCATATACAGCTGCAGTCCCCAACTCCCAGGCCACAGGGCTCTGCCGTGCCGCCCTCCCCCACCCCCTCTGTGGAAAAATTGTCTTCCATGAAACTGGACCCTGGCACCAAAAAAGGTGGGGACCACTGATATATACAGCATATTTTAAAAGTGCAATAAATAGTAGCTTCTTTCCACTCTTTAAAACTGAGAAACAGGCCAAGAGAAAGAAAAGGATTGTGCTCAACTGTTCAAGAAGAACATCTGCTCTGTTGTTTTCATCCCATTTCTCTCACTTGATCCAACCAACGTCTGACTCCAGTTAATTGCCCATTTCTTGCCTCCCCCTTAAGAGCAAAACTCCAGAGAATTAACTATTGCTGCTGTTGCCAATTTTTTTCCTCACATGCCTTCTCAAATTCACCACTCAGGCTTCCCCGCCGAGAGAAAAACGCTCTTGATGAGGTCTGTAATGACCTTTCATGTAATCCTGCTCTTCTCTGGTTATGGTCACTCTCTTGATGGTCTTAACCAATCCTATGGCCTTATAGACCTCTATTAGGAGAACCCCCAAATTTTTATCTCCAGCCTGAGCCTCTCCCCTGAACTTTAGATTCTTACATCCAATTGCCTACTCAATATCCCTACCTGAAAGTACTATGCAACAGACATCTCAAACTTAACATGTTCAAAACTGAACTCTTAATTTTCCGTTGGAAACTTACTTTCACCCCCCATAATCTTCCCATCTTAGTCAATGGAAACTCCTTCTATTCAGTTGCTGAGGACATCTGTATCCACGAACTTTCACTGGATTATGTCACAAGGACAAAAACACAAAAATCTCAGAAGCTGACAACAATGTTTTTCGCCTGCTCATGTCACATATCAGCAAAAGGTGGGTTGTGGCTCTGTTTCATGTCTTTTTCATCCTAGGATCCAGGCTGAAGGAGCAGCGCCATCTGGGACATTGCCTTTCTCATGGCAGAGGACAGAAGAGGTGCTTAAAGATCCTGCTGGAAAGGGGCACAGCACTTCCTAATTCACCAGACGGAGCAAGTCACATGTCCAGCCCTGATGTCAGCAGGCTGCAACGGGGATGGGGGCAGCAGGAAGGAAGGGTCAGCAAGTATTTTGGCAATAATACGAGCTACCACAGAATCTTTGACTCCTCCCTTTCTTTCAGACCTCATGTCCAATCCATCAGGAAATCCTGTCGGTTCTATTTACATAATATAACCAGAATGCAACCATTTCTCATTACCTTCACTAACACCTCCCTGGTCCAACATACCATTTTCCTGTGCCTGGAATATTGCTTTTGCCCTTGCTTCCCTGTTGCCCATTCTTAACACAGCAGCCTGGATGATCTTGCAGAAATGTAATTCAGAATGTCACCCCTCTGCTTAACACCCCCTAGGGGCCTCTATTTCTCTCAAAATGAAAGTCAGTCTTCACAATGGGCAATGGTTTCCAAGACTTTACATTATCTGTCCAACATCTCCCCATCTCCTTTCTGACTTCATCCCTTCCTATCTATCCCCTATAACTTCAATTCAACCACATTTACTTTCTCTCTGTTCTTCAAATCATAGGTATACCCCGGCCTCAGGGCCTTTCCACTGATTCTTTTTGCTAGAAATCTCCTCCCTCAGATCTGTGCCTGGCTTACTTCTTCCTGTCCTTTAGGTCTTAAATGTACCTTCTCAAGCCTACCCTGGTCATCTCATTTAAAATTGATCTCCTTACCCCATACTAATTTTTACTCTGAGATGATACATTTATAATGTAACCACAGATTATTAATAATATTCTCTTCATAAGGCAGAGTAGGATGCTCATCACATTTCAACTAACTATGTAATTTATGTACTTATTATTCTTACTCTCACATTCTGCTAAAATGCAAGCCTCACAAAAACAGGTATCTTTGTTTCATTCCCCAGTGCATTCCAAGCTAGAGGCTTCTAGACCCCTAAATATATCTAGCTAGACCCCAACTAGAGCAGTGTTGGGCACATGATAGGCGACTCAATATTTATCAAATAAATGAAATGAATGAATGAATGAATGAATGAATCTTGCACAATTTTCTTACTCTACTTCATCAATTTCCCCCCTCACCCAACATTGTGAAATTTACTTGGTCTGTGGCTTAGGAGATATTTCAATTAAGTATATATTGCTGATATCAAAATGTCTTGTTCTTCACTAAGCTTTATTATACCCTTTAATTTCCCAAAGGAAAAATATTATAATAAGATTGGATCAACTAAAATTGAAACTCATTTTAGCTGAGCAAAAATTTTGCTATTTCTTTAACAGCATTATAACAGTAATATTAACATTTAAAACACTTCTGAGGATTTTTGTTTAGATGGGAGGGGTAGGTTGGGTGGAAGTATTTTAAACCAATGCTTAAATCTTAGAGTCTTTGAAAAAGAAGCACCAAAATTATTTATCTAGAAAGAGTGACATCTTAATTATAATCATTTTTGAAAGCAACCACAGACATATACAAAATAACTCAGGAAAAGGGAAAAATGATGAATGAAAATATTCCAGATAATACTAAGTTATTTTTCATTTTGAATAAGACCCTATAGTTAAGCTGAGATATTTTTGCAGTTCTGAATCTTCTTGGAGGAAAAGCAATTTATTTAGTTATTGGCTTCTTTTTAATCTTTTCGAAATCAGCTGAGCCAATCTCTCCTGCTGTTTCACATGCCATCATTGAGATAAAGTCTCAACCAATTGCTCCACATAGTAACAGATGTCAAAATAATTAACCAGAGTGGTAAAAGGATTAAACTAAAAGGTATCAGGTAGAATTAATCCAAGAAAAATAAAATTGTAGTAGTAGCCATATTGGTTTTGCATATAATGGACAAGTCTTATAAATAGGTTATTGGAATTGACTAAGACCAACTGCATGTCTGTTTATAAAGAAATAAATAAAATGCAAATATTAATATTTCAATGGGGGTGTAGGAGATATTGGGCAAAATGTACCAAGTCATCAAAATAAACAATCATTATACCACTGAAAGTCTATAATGGCAGAGAAGACTAACTGTCCATCCAAAATTCATGGTCCTCCTTTGAGAATATACAGTTATATATTCAGCCAGACCCTCACACATCCAGGTGGGGACATGTGACAAGTTCTCATCAACGGAATGTAAACAGAAAGGATGCCACTTTCTGGCATCCTACAGGATGGATACCACTTCCAGCCAATGTGGTTGAGAATTAAGTACCTTCCGCAACTCTCTTTCCCTTCTGCTGGCTGGAAGCAGACTTGGAGGCCCTAGGGGCAGGGCACCCACAGATGGAAGGGGACTGGGTCTGTGAGTCACCACAAAGGGAAAGCCCAAAGTCCAAGAACTCAACTGGACTGTTATCTTTTTTAAAAATCCAAATTTGGAAAAGAAATGTCATAAGCACGTTTGTTTGCAGCACTACTTATAAAAAAATTAAAATAAACCTTAATAGCAAGATAATTATTAAGAAAATCATGGTTCATTCACTTAGATTGGTTATTACATAGTCAATCTGCAGAAAGCTATCTAAAATATACCCTAGAGCTGTTGAGATTGTTGTGGGAGAGGTGATGAGGCTAGGTAGACAGATGATAGAGAGAGAGAGAGAGAGAGAGAGAGAGGGAAAAACAGGGAGGGAGGGAGGAAAGAAGAGAGGGAAGGAGGAAGAAAGAAAATGGGCAAATCACTAAACACCTGACTTAAGGAGAAAAATCACATTATACTCTGACACTTTACCCCCTACACACACACACACACACACACACACACACAAGATGCTATAATGTCTGGGAAGATTTCAGCCTCACTCGTGCAATTTGGGTCACTGGTGGTTTTCCCCCCACCATTTCCTGGAAGACTTTACAAATCAGACTGAGACCAAAAGAGCTCAGGTCTTCACCCTCTACACTTCAGTGGCCTAGAAATGAGTACACTTTCCCCTACTGTGTACCTCTCCCACCATCAGTAACTTCCTTTCAGGAATAATGGCATTCTCTTTCCTTCCAGAAGGTAACCTCCTTGACAGCAGGGCCATGTCTTTTGTAACTCCGCACCCATACCAGTGCTAGCACACAGTAGGTTCTCCATGGACTCTTTTATTCTACAAATGTTTAACATGCCTACTATGTGCTTGGCCTTATTCTAGACACTAGGGACAGTGAGCAGCCACTGTCCTCCCAAAGCACACATTCAGTGGAAGCACATGTCAGCTTGATGCTACCTGCTTTCCTTTCTTCCTGTCACAGAATCCATCTGGGCTTAAGAGCATCATTGTAATACTTTAAAAATAGATTGAAGAAGCCTTCACCACTACACAGTCACTAGGAACACAGATAATAACAAATGTTGGAGAAGCTGTGGAAACATTGGAACCCCCCATACATTCGAATGTACAATGGTAAAGCCACCTTGGGAAATAGTCCGGCAGTTTCTCAAAAGGTTAAATAGAGAGTTACCACATGATCCATATTTACCACTCCTAGGTAAATACCAAACAGAAATGAAAATAGATGTCCACACAAAAACTTGTACATAAATGTTCATAGCAACATTAGTCATAATATCCAAAAATGAAAACAACCCAAATGTCTACCAATAGAGGAATGTATAAACAAAATGTGGTGTATCTGTGTAATAGAATATTATACAGCCATAAAAATGAATGAAGTACTGATAGACACTACAACATGGATGAACCTTGAAAATGTTATGCTAAGTGAAAGAAGCCAGTCACAAAGGGCTGCATGTTATATGATTCCATTTATGTGAAATGTCCAGAATAGGCAAAACCATAAAGACAGAAAGCAGATTCGTGGTTGCCTAAGCCTTGGGGCGAGTTGGGGGATTGAGAGTGGTGATAGCTAAAGGGAATGAGACTTCTTTTCAGGGTAATGAAAATGTGCTGAAATTGATTGTGGTGATGACTACACAACTCTGCAAAGATACCAAAAACTACTTAATTTATACTTTGAGGGACTGAATTATATGGTATATGAATTATATATCAATAAAACCATTTTAATAGTTAAAAAACCCTCCAATGCATAAAATATCAGTCTTTGGTTTGGAAGTTGGGTATTTGAAGTCACTATGAACACTTCTACATGAAGTCTAGCAATTATTTTGACAACCTAAAGCTCCTTACAATACATCTCAATTGTGTTAGCAAGAGAGATTCATCATCAATTTCTAACTTTTTTGAGAACTGAAAATTGACATCCTACGACAACAAACTGTCTTTTTTTTTTTTGTTAATGGCAAGGGTTATTAGAAAAAGGCACCGATTCTTTTCCCAGTGGAAATCCGATATCCAAAATTGCACAGCTGGAACACATCAATGGTGAAGAAGGTTTCTGCTTCCCTGACAACTGTTAGCAACAATGAGTCAGACAGAAAACAGATAGATCTGTCTTTCTGTCCAGCTGGAATACACTCATTGAATAATAGACAAGAAGCGCAATAATGTTAGCCTTCTTTCAGTATAAGCCTTAAAGTAAAATAATCAAAAAATCCTTATTGGTTAATGCAATGTGTGTATTACATAATAGTGTTTGGGGAGCAAATCTGTCTCTATTACAAAAATGCAAATGAAAACATGGGTTTTATCATTTGCAGCATTCTAAAGTTAATACATTAGTTGAATTACTATGCTGAAGGTCAGACCAGCCCAGAAGGGAACTGGCCATTTATTTGTGTCCTGACCACATGGAGTCTGCCCTTCCCAGATGACGGGGAGGAAGGAGCTGTGGCCTGTGGCCTCAGGGGGGCTCCATGGAATGCCTGGCATGGTGGCAGCTTTCTAGCTTGCTTGGAGGGGTGGTGTTTCATACCCCGGGGCATGCCAGGCCGAGGAACACTGTGTTCCATCACCACACACACTATCACATTGCAGCAAGCCCTTGTAATGTTTACTTTTTAGTTTTGTTGATATGATCTCAACACCATTTCCATGTTTTATTCTGACAGGGCCTTCCTTTGGGTTCAGTGTCTGTGTCTGTTGATTTAGGCTTCCACACTATGCAGAGATCACAAAAAAATCTCTTGTCTAAAACCAAGGCCGCCTAGGACATCAGGTAAACTGGTTCAAACAGTATTCTGGCTTTTGAATTTAAACAAACACATCCTCTTGGGCACTAATGCTGCACATATAGCATCCTTTCTTTATTTTTGACTTTTAGTTCTAAGAAATAAAATTTCATCCTTGCCATATTCCTATGCAAATAATGACAGAGAGCCTTGCTGGTAATAGAAAGATCAGGGAATTGATACACCTGGTTGAGAAGTCTAGGATGTAGATCAAAGTCTTCCCTGAGCACCCAGCCTGCTGGGTGCTCTCAGGCAAGGCTCTCACCTTCTCTGGTCCTATAAAATGAAAGGATTAAATGAGATGCTTTCAAAGGTCCTTTCTGGCTCTAAAGTATTTTTCCTTTAACTCAGCCAGAATTGACCTCTGCAGAACCCAGTCAATTCTGTTTCTCAGTAATACACAAAATTAATATATAAGAAATTGGCTCTTGGTTACTCATTCAAGAGAAATAATCAGAACTCATAGCAAACGGCCTTTATCTTTTTGCATTTAGGATTTTGGCTTTAATTTGAGACTCATTTTCCCAAGATGCAAAATGCAAGAATTTAAAACAAGCAGCAGCCAAAAAGATTCCTGGCCAAGAAATTGCTTCGGCAGCATCTTGATTTCTCGAGTCACTTTTTAGATGTTTCCCTGCAGTTTGTGTTTCTGGCAAATCTGATCGAATCAATATGTCCTTTATGGCCAGACTGTTTTCTGCCTTCATCTATCATCTGTTCTAGAAAAAGCCATTAAGTCAGTTAAAAAGAAGTTGTGGGATGTGTACTGCAGAGAATGAGTGTTTTTTTTTTTTGTTTTTTTGTTTTTCAATACAAAACACTGACCCAACTGGAAAAGCGTTAATATGGCAGTTTCAGAAACCGAAACCAAGATCAGTTTCAACCATTAGCAGAAGTTGTGGCCCTGTGATGTATTGATTTAGTGAAGATGATCCAAATCAAATTTTTCTCTCCCTGCCCCTTACCCAACCTCAGATTACAACAGGAAATATTTCCTTTAGATCAGCGAGCACCCTATTGTAAAGTGTACATCTTCTGGTAAGATGTCAGAGAAAAAGATGAGAGCGGGTAGGGACCGAGGATCACTGGGAGTGGTGAGACTGTGGTGCTGGGCATCTGGAAAAATCCCCCAAGGCTGCCAAAGAGCAGGAAAGAAAGAACTCCTGGGACAAACCTCCCCACATTTTGGGTTTCATTTGTCTCTCAACAATCTTGACGTTTGTTTTTTCATTTCAAACCATCCTGTATCCTTCTGGAAAGCAGGCAAAGTGTAAAATTGAACTATTAACTAGGTCTTGGCACTGGCTGAAGTGGAAAGATCGGAGCTCTTCTTTAAAATTGAAAGGAAAAGTCTTCATCCTTCCTTATTTGACACGATTCTGTAGCGACAAAAGCCTTTTGAGGCCCAAACTTTAAAGAGACAATTTCTTCTTTCCTAGCAGACGGTCTCTAAACAAACCAACACAATGGCTCTTCTTGAGTGCAGGTAAGGGACCGTCTCTCCAGATTCTGCCTCTAAAACACTGTACGTGGCTCCTCCAGAGGCTCAGGCCTTCAAGTGTACAATATTCTGCGTGCATCACACAGCTTGAGGCTCTGTCCTTGGCACAGAGAAGCTCCAGTTGCTCTGGAGATTGTGCAGGGTCGGGAATCTGGCAGCATTGGTTTTCTGCCCTTTCAGGGACACTTCACTTGGAGAAGTCAGTGCTCGAGCACATTAAACAGGTTAATGGAACACCCTGGCTCAGTTATAAGCAGCCCTTGGAACCCGGACTTCTCTCCTGCAGGATCAACAAACACTCCCCACCAACGGCCAGCTTTGGTTTGGAGGAGAGTAGCACCAGGCTGGTGGGAATGGAGCCAAAGGACAAAGCACAGCCCCCGAGATGCTGAGCTGGAGTGACCGCGGACGCTCTAGGCTTTCAGAATGAGGCCTTACGATCCATGGCTGGTACAGAGGCCCCGCGTGTGAAGCTGTGATTTGTGTTCCCATCAATTCACCTTCTGCAGTCTCTGAAACCTACATCAATCTCCTTGTGACTGCCTTCCCTCAACTTTTTATACCTTCCACGTTCATCTCACCTACAGATTCCAGTTGTCTAGTGCGGTTATCTTGAGGATCAGGTGGAAAAAAACCCCCGAGCTGGTGCGGGGCTTAGTAGAAAAGAGTCCTGTGACTCCACAGCTGAGCGAGAATGCCCACCAGAAGCAGAAGGAAGCAGAGCAGTGATATTCCTGCCACGTTTCCCAGCAGTGCTTTGGTTCCAATCCTATTTACCTTATCTTCCCAGTGGGGAGATGAAGTCCTTCAGCCCAAAGACCCTGTATTCTGCCTCTTCTGAATTCTCCCCCAGTGCCCAGCACAATGCTAGATAAATTTATTTCCTTGGCTTGAACTATTATTGCAAACTTCTAGCAGTTCCAGAATCACTGGTACAAAGTGTGCAGGGCCATCGCACTGGTTTGCTGCACAATCTCTGTAATCATCTCAGAACCTCTTAATTCACATAACCTTTCTCGCTCCCCCTCGCTCCCTGCATTAGTGTAGATGATTGGGGTGATAAAGTGTCACACATTAGAGAACATTATCATATGCTATATAATCAAGTGCTAAATTACGTGGCACGAATTGCAGGAATTTGGGGATAATGAACATCAGCATGCAGACATACCTGATTTGTAAGTGAATTCCCTTATTTCAAAAATATTTTATGGAGGGACCTTTATGAGCCGGGTACGGTGGCAGGCACTAGAAAACAATGGCGAGCAAAAGTGGCACAGACCCTGTCCTCGTGGCATTTACAGGCTCCCCAACTCCCAGGTGTGTATACATATATGGCTTCCCAGAGCGCAGGAAGGTCTTGGACCTGCCACCACCACCCTGAGCCACTGAATGGGGACCTCAGTGCCCGGCAGAGCATACCACACAGCAGGCAACAACCGTAGATTAGTTATGCCTATTCTAAACGTCACGTAAATGGAATCACACAGTATGCGCTCTCTTGTTCATACAGCTTCTCTCACTCAGCATGCTGCATGTGAGAGTCATCTGCATTGCCGCATGTTGTAGTAGTTTGCTCCTTGGTATTGCTGAGTAGTATTCCATCATGTGGACGTACCACAGTCTGTTTCTCCATTCTGCTATTCATGAACACCAGGGCCAATCCCAGTTCAGAGGTCTGCTCCCTTCTTGCCTGCCATTTTGCCTTCTGTCTGCTTATATGGGCCATGGTTTCACGTTTAAGAGAATGGCCCATGGCGTCATATTGGCAAGTGTGAGAGCTACTTGCTGAGGGACAATGAGCATGTTCTTAGGCCTCTCTGACTCTCAGTTTGCTCTTCTAGGGACAATAGTGATAAAACCTAGTTATTACCTTAGTGCCGGAAAGAGTTCTAAGACCAGGACCTGGAACATAGTCGGTGCTTAATAATAGTAGCTTTACTTTTTATGATTATTGTATTTGTTTCCTAGGGCTGCTATAACAAAGTACTACAAACTTGATGGCTTAAAACAACAGAAATGTATTCTCTCGGTTCTGGAGGCTAGAAGTCCAAAGTCAAGGTGCAGGCAGAATTGTCTTCTCTTTGTAAGCTTGAAAGGAAAATTTGCTCCATGCATTTCTTTTAGCTTCTGGAGTAGCAGGCAAACTCTGGAGTTCGTTGGCTTGTACACACTTCATTCCAAACTCTGCCTCCATCTTCATGTGAAATTCTGCCTCCATCTTCACGTGGCATTCTGTCTGTGTTTTCTGTCTCTGTGTCTCTTCACCTTTTCTCATAAGGAGACCAGTCATATTGGATTAAGGGCTCACTCTACCCCAGTATGAGCTCATCTTAACTAATTACATCTACACTTACCCTATTTCTAAATAAAGTTCACATTCTGAGGTTCTAGGAAGGACATGAATTTGAGGGGGACACTAGCCAGCCCAGCACAACTATCTCCCTAACTAAATTGTAAAATCATATATTGAAAGAACTGTATCTTATTCCATACTGCCCTGCATCCCTTATACACACTCGGGGATCAAGAAATGTTTTATGAAACAGAAATTAAGAATGATAGTCGATTTAAGCTATATTTTGATGATAGGCAAACAGAAAACATCAAATAGCAGGATAAAGCACAGAATTTTAACCTCAGTTTCAGTAGGTTTCATTGTATCCTTTTGGAATCTTTGGAGTCAAGAACCTAATGCTCCACAAGAAGCATTTTCATGTAGCTAATCAGAGATCCATGTTATTCTACTTAAGAGACTTGATAAAAAATAAAATTAGAAAAAGATTGAAAATGATTTTCAGATTTTATTTCAGCTCTAGTAAGACGTTTCTTTAACATTTGTTCTCAGATTAAAAAAAAAAAAAAAAAAAAAAACCAAAAAAAGTGCTGCAGCATTCTCCTAGACCTGGCCAACTCCCCCTGGGAGGCACAGACTGCTGAAATACACAAACACTTCACTGCAGACTCACTCACTTCTCACTTCTGTAGCTAAGAAGTGGAAAAAATCAAGCTCAAATTCCTTATTTACAGGATAGCTATTAATTTTCTATTCTACTCTAATTTCTTTGCACCTTCTCTGTTGTTTACATAACTTTGCCCTTATGGCCAAATTCGGTAAGAATAGAGTATGTCAGTCAAGCATCAGAGCCACAGTTAGATATAAACTAGATAAAGTTTTGGTCTTATTATCTATGATAGCCAATGGGTAGGATATGTTAAGCCTGTCTGGTTTCTTTGTAATGGTCTTCAATCACTTTTTAGGATAAAAAGATGCAAAACCTCCCCTGTGGTGTGATTTCTCAAAGATGCTAAAATATTAAGATTTTAGAGGCTAAAAATAACCAAACCAAAACAAAACCCAGCTGGTCCAACGGTAGTGGGTTATCAGAACTTATTAACAGTAGTGTCACTAAAGTTGGTATACAACCTCCCCACTGCTAAATTTGACTGGCTTTAAAAGAATTGTTTTTAAAGGAAAAAAGAAAACCAACTATTTTTCATTGGCATTCTTCTATGTAGTTCTGAAAGTAACCTGGTTATAGGAATATACATTTTTTCTAAAGGACTCAATAAAGATGAAAGGATGCTTTCATCTTTATTGAGTCTACACAAAATAAATCTAAAAGTCATTTTTGTTTTTTCTGAACTCACAACAGTTCTAAAGTAGTTTCTCTTCACCTCACTAAAATGATTGCTTGAAAGTTTGCCTAACTATCCAAACCAATTCTCACACTCCATAAGAGACAACAGTGAGGCCAACTCTATACATAAGCAAAACAGCCAGCTGCTTACACAGTGAGGGATGGGCCAAAAAAGGAGCTCCTTCCACGCCAAGTAGGATCCATGCCTGCTCTTCTGCTTTTACTGAATTTCCTCCATTATAATCTAGTTTGATTTAAGCTCCCAAAGACTTGGATTAAAATGCAAACTCTTGCTGAGAGAGATTAAATAAAATAAGTCACATGTCTAGGTAAATTTATATTAGATTATGCCTTGGTAGGGACCTGAGTCCCCTGTGCAGGTGCATTTTTGCAAGCATGAGAACTGCATTTGCAATACTCCTTATGGTTCACAGAGCACATGCTTCTCTTTCTCACTGTATCTTCACAAGAATCCAATAGAAATGTTTTTTTATTGAGGTTAAATTCACATAACATAAAATTAAGAATTTAGTACATTCACAAGGTGGTGAAATTATAATGCTACTTCTGACTAGTTCCAAAACATTTTTATCACTCCAAAACAAAATCCCATACCCATTAAGCAGGTACTCCTCATTTCCCCCTCCCCTCAGCCCTAGGCAACCACCAATCTGCTTTCAGTCTCTATGGATTTATCTGTTTCTATTGTGTCATGTCTATAGCCATTACATTGTGAATAACACAAAACACTGGAGAAATATTCTTTCAGTATTCAGAAATTGTTATCTGAGTCAACACAGAAGTCACTCATATCATTGACAAATGGACTGAGTGAAATTCTAATGCATGACATTATATTTAGTTTAAGGAATTTGTATGCGTGTGTGAAATAGGCTAACAGTAGGCCCAATAGCATGTTTAATGGTGATAAATTTATTGGGAAAAGAGATAGAGGATTGGGTGCAATTCTATTTGCCACATCATTGTTGAATTACAACATTTGGCTATAGATACAAGAATTATACAAAAATCAATTTAAAAAGTTCTGGCAGAATCAATTGGCTATGTGGAATTCACAATAAAGAGTATTATTTTTATTATTTTATTATTTAAAACAATAAAATAAAATAATTTTCTTATTTTTAAATTGTGGCTACAAATTCTTTATGACAATAAAATAATAATAAATTTATGCATGTATACATAAGAAAATTGGGTTTTGCTATCTCAACTTCTTTTCATTTGCAATATTCTGCTTCATTTATAACTTGAAAAAGACAGTTCCTAACGTGTGATTCAAGGATGTATTTTCTAAATCAAGAGAATTCTTTTCTCATCCTCAAGCACTAGCTAGAATCTCTTTAAACAAACACAAGACAGCTATTTGATAAGTAAATAAAGAAGGGACTGGAGTATAAAATATCAATAACCTCTTGATGGCAAACAATTTGAAGAAAGAACACAGGCCAGATAATGAATATCTATTCAGTCATGGCTAAATTCTACTTTGTCCTTAAAATGCTTTAAGTAATTAAATTTAAGTAATTTAAAAAAATAGGCTCGCACAATAAAACTGAATGCAACATAGGTTTTACGTATCTGTACATACAAGAAATAGCAAATTTATTTCCTAGTTCTGCCCACTGAGAGGGCCTAGAAACATTAACACCCCAATAGTAATGAACTTATTCAGTGCCCAGATCTTGGTTTCTAAACATCATTCTCCAACAAAAGAACCAGGGATCCTTGGAGAAGTAGTTGATTTCAGGACTGTGTCCGGCAAAATATAAAAATGAACCTGGAACATTTTGTGATACCAGAAAGTAAGGAAGTGCTCAAGAAAAAAAACAAACAAACAAACAATGAAGGCATGACAAAAGGCGCAGAAGCCAACCCAAAAGAGCTCCCAACAGCCAAAGTTTGAATAATTTAAATAAAATAAATAATGTTAGTATTGGATTAGAACACAAAGAATAAAGTAAAAGTTTATGAGTCCATACTGATATTAATTAAAAAAATTGAATAATAATAGAGGAAGTAGGAACCACTGTTTCTTACAGAAAGAGCCTAATTCATAAGTTTAGAAAGTATGAGGAAAATAGGATGTCATCATTAGAAAACCACACTAATGGCTGCTGGCTTAATCTACCAACAGGTAGTAAATTTAGTGGGCAAAACTACGAAAATAAACAGAGTATTTCCATAATCTCAATGTAGCTCCTTCAAAATAAATATTTACTAATTACAGGTGGAAAATAGTAACTCTACTGTGGAGAAATTTGGCAGATACCACCTAGCCAAGTAATCAAGGTTAGCATCACTGGTAACAAGAGCTTTCGAGATCACATACCTCTTACGATATGAACCACTGAAAGAGGAACATTGCCTCTCTGGGGTCCTTCTCAAAATGCAAAACCCCAATCTAGTCATGAGAAAGCATCACACAAGCCCAAATTGAAGGATTTTCTACAAAACATCTGACCAGAATTCTTCAAAAGTGCCAAGGAAAAACTGAGAAACTGTCACAGATTGGAGGAGAGACAATTAGAAGCAATGTGGGATGCTGGACAAGATCCTGGAACAGGAAATAGCGAAAAATATGATGAGATCCAAATAAAGTCTAAAATTGTGTTAATAAGATTGGACCAATGTTAATTTCTTAGTTTTCATAATTGTATGGTTACATAAGATATTAATGTTAGGGAAATTTGGGTGAAAGACATGAAAACTTTACAATACTGGAAAATTTCCTGTAAGTCTAAAATTATGTCAAAATTAATAGTTGAAATACAATTTAAAATAAACAAAAGAAAATATAATACAGTATAACAATATAAAAGACATCTCCAGACCTACATTCTAGTCTGAGTAGTGTCATTATTTTATCCTGTGCCTTTTGGCAAAATACTTTCCTTCCCTGGGCTGCAGTTTTCTCTTTTTTAAAATGAGGGAAAGAGACTGGATAGTCTTTAAAATCCTACAATTAATTCAAAGAGTCTAGTTCATTGTTTTAGAGTATGAGAATGTTGCCCATGCTCTACCCACCAGGTTCATAATTTTAATTGATTCTCATTACAAAGAAATATATGAACATTATAGAAAATTTGGAAAATTCTGAAAATGGGAAATAAATCACTGCTAATATTTTGGAAAGTATTCTTCAAAAAGAATATATAAATTGGGAGAATATTCTTCTAATTCTTTATGAATGCATGCACATGTGTGGTAAGATTTTTATGAAAGTGAATCGTGAAGTATGTATTTTTCTTGCTTTTTAAAACTTTTCCCCAGCTCTACTGAGATATAATTGACCACTAAACTATACATACTTACTACATACTTTTGATGATTTTTGACATATTTACATACCAGTGAAACCCAAACCACAATCAATGTAATGAACATATTCATCACTGCAAAAAGTTTTCTTTGTATCTCTTTGTACTTCCTCACTACTCCCCCTCAAAGCCTGTCCTTCTATCTACCTCTCCACTTTTTTCTGAAGCAACCAATGATCTGCTTTCTATTACTCTTGATTTGTTTGCACTTTCCAAAATTTTGCATAAATGGAATCAAAAACTATATATTTGTTTTGTTTGGCTTCCTTCTCTCAGCATAATTATTTTGTGATTCATCCATGTTGTTATATGTATCAAGAGTTCATCCCTTGTTACTGCCAAGCAGTCTTCCATTGTGTGGCTGTAGCACAATTTGTTTATCCACCCACCTGTTGATAAATCATTTGGGTTGTTTTCAGTCTGGGCTGCTATTATGAAGAGAGTCACTATGAATATTTATGTACAAGTCTTTGTTTGGACACATGCCTTTTCTTTGTTGGGTAAGTACCTAAGAGTGGAATGGCTGAGTCATATGGTAGGTGTATGTTTAACTTTTTAACTGCCAAAATGTTTTCTAAAGTGATTATAACATTTCACATTCTCAACAGCAGTGTATGAGGCTTCCAGTTACTTCACATACTCAAAACACAACTGGTATGGACAGTTGCTTTAATTTCAGCCATTCTAATGAGAGTGTAGGGGCATCTCATTGTGGATTTAATTTGCATTTCCCCAAGACTAAAGTTAGTAAACTTTTTACATGTGCTTATTTGCCATCCTTATGTCTTCTTTGATGAAGATTCTGTTTAAATCTTGACCATTTTTAGTTGGTTTTTATTTTTTTTATTATTGAGTTGTAAGAGATTTTTATTTATTCTAGGTGCATGTGATTTATTAGACACATGTTTTACAAATATTTTTTTCCAATCTGTGGTTTGTCTTTTTATTTTCTTATCAGTGTCAGAGTTTATGCTTTTTGTATCATATGTAAGTCTTTGCAAACCCAAGGTCACTAATATTTTCTCCTGTTTTCCTCTAGAAGTTTTGCAGTTTTAGATTTGACAATGAGTCTATAATCCATTTTGAGTTAATTTTTATATATGCTATGAGGTATGGTTTTTTGCATATGAATAGCTAACTATTCCAGCATCATTTCTTAAAAAGATCATCCTTTCCCAATTTGCTTATCATAGCACCATTATAAAAAATTAGTTTGTATACACTGATTACTTCTGGATTCTCTATTTTGTTCCATTGATCTATTTGTTTACCTTGACACCAATATCATACTGTCTTGATTACTGTAGCTGTATAGTAAGTCTTGAAATTAAATAGTGTTAGCCATTCAACTTTGTTCTTTTCTTCTAATTTGTTATGGCTATTCAAGGCCTCTTGCATTTCCACATAAATTTTAAAATCAATCTGTCTACAAAAAAGCCTGCTGAGATTTCCATTTGAACGTGTTGGATTTATAGATTACTTTGGAGAGAACTGACATCTTAACAATACTGTCTCTTGATACATGAACATGATAAATTTTCCCCACTTAACTAGGGTCTTCTTTAATTTCTCTCAGAAATGTTTTAAAGTTTTTAGTGTGCAGGTCTTATACTTCTATTGTCAAATTTATTCTAAGTATTTCTTGGTTTTACATATTACTACAAGTGATATTTCAATTTTCAATTGCTCATTGTTATTATATAGAAATATGATTAACTTTTGTACATTGACCTTGTATCCTGCAACCTTAATAAACTCATTTATTATAGCAGCCTTCTTGTAGATTCCATAGAACTTTCTACATAGATAATCATGTTGTCTGCAAGAATAATACAATTTTACTTCTTTATTTCCAATGTGTTCGCTTTCAGTTTCTTTAATTTCCAAGCTACTTTTTTCTCAGTTTGAATTAATGAAAATGTGTGAGGTTTCATGAGTCAAATAGACTTGCTCAACGTAGCTAGGCTTGAATCACTTTGCAGGGAGCCACCCAGGGGTCTCAACTGCAGAAGGGAACCACAGCGGGAACAGGATATGAGGTGGATGGCTGGGAGCAGGAGCTGGGAGCGGGGAAATTGAGAGAATTGAATTAGAACCAGATCTCCCATGCCAAGGAGCCAGCACTAAGCAGGCTCCCCGATGGGGCCTCTTACTCCATGAGATCCAGTATTTAGGCACTTGCCACCCAGCAGGCATCAGTGGTCAGGCAGTCAATGTTGGCCAGAAAAGCACCGATAACCAACAGAGAGAATAATACAACCAGTCAGTTAAATAAGAGACTCTTGTCCTCTTTCTCCCTCCTCCCTGTTCCAACACAATGAAGGGTGTGAGCCCAGAAGAGGAGGGGAAGAGGCTAAATGAGCTCATTTTGCTCCCCCAATGTGAGGGAAAGGAATGCTGAATAAAAGATCACATCATGCACCCCCCCCCAACACACACACACACAAACACTACAGTCCCTGGAGCCACAAGCCTGTCCTATAACAGAGGAAATTGTTTAAATCAGATTGGAGATTGGAATTTCAAACAAATCAGACTTCCAATAACCAAAGTGATTAGGAAATTATAAATTTTTCCTAAGATGCCATTAAGGTATCTGCTATCCATCATGGAAGAGAGAGTCATCACAGGCCAATGGGAGGCTGTGACAGCAGAAGAATAACAACTCTAAGTGTACTGCAGCCAGCTGAGAGGTTAATAAACCAGATATATCTGATTTAAAGGTATCTCTCTATTAAATTAGTTGATTTCATGTAAGTGATGAATTTATCTGGATAAAACCTGTTAGAAAGACTTTCCTGTGTGATGCCAGAACAGCCTATCCCAAAAGTGGCCGACACCATACCCTGGGACCCTTCGACTAGGGCTGAAGGAAGTGCTTGCGAGGTCTCTGGAAGCACATGGTCTTGCAGAGTGAGGGAACTCCGTTCAAATGCATTTGCTGGGCCTCCAGTGAAAAGGAGGACACTGAATTTTCTCTGATCCTTGTAGCTTCACTTTCTTTGCTTTCATAAAATGTCTGATTCCTATTTTCTTCTTGCTTCTACACGTTTGAGATTTATCTCCATCTCCGAAAGAACCATCTATTCCTCAAATACACTAGGCCTGTGCATACCTGTGAACTTCGGCATATGTTGCTCCCTTGGCTGGGAATGTCTCTTTCCTACTCACCACCTGGAAAACACTCCCTCATCCTTCAAGCCAAGCTTCTGCAACGCTCCCTCACCCCCCTCTACAGGTGAGAACGCCTAGAATGCCTGTGGCCCTCCTCTGACTCCCACAGCGCTCAGCCTATTCCTTCGTGGCAGAGATTTTTGTAAAAAAGATATTGAGTCATGCCTGCTGTCTTCTCCCTAACCCATCTCAGAAAACCCGGCTTCTGCAGTTCACAAGCAATTCCTCATCATATAAAATTTAGCTAATGGAAGAACAAAGTGAAAGCAATCAGAGAGGCTAAGCTGGTCTATACAATAAAGAGGTGGCCTGAGAGGGACAGGAGAACATCAGGGAAGCCTGCATGAGTCACGTTTGGGGGAGAGTGTGGGGGAGTTTGTGGTGAAATAGAAAAGAGCGTTCAACAAATTGTGCTGGAATAATTAGACATCCATATGCAAAAATGGTACCTCTGTACCACCGCAGCTATTGCAAATGTGAGGTGTGCCGGCAAGGGAGGAAGCAGATGTTTTGTTATGGTCTACAAATGGGATTGCATTTAGCACACTCAAAGAACCTTGCATAGAAGTGAAATTGTTTTTCAGTCATTCTACGTTCAAGCTATTGTGTCTTTGAATATGATCATGTAGCAAGGCTGGGGCTTTATGCTAGTGACACCTGCCTTGTAAGTCTTAGGAAGTGGAATTTATTTTCATGTTTGTTTCCTTATTTCATTCCCCCAACCCCGCTCCAGACTCTCCTTGAGACATTGCCTGGGAATTAAGCAAGTAGATACATATGGGAGGCTTCTGCGCTCTGGAATCAAACAGGTTTGGATTCTAATCCCAGCTCTGCCACTTAGTAGTTGTGAAACTGCTAATTCCCTAAGTCTCAGTTCCCCGACTGTAAAATGGTGGCAATCACTGTGCCTGCTATATGGAGCTGTTATGAGAATTAAGTGCATTAACACATGTTAGATACAAAGTACAGTGCCTGACACATGCAATCATGTATATTATATTAACAGATAGATAAAGTGTATCTAAATATATTCAAACATATACAGACCTATTCAGCTTCTGTTCGGAACCTACATTTAGAAATACCCTTATCTTTTAGATATGTACATATTAAATCTGGCATCTAATATATTATGTATATGTATTATGTAGAGGTAGACGTATAATATACACATACATATTTATTTCTAAAAAGGAAGAAATACATCAACAATAACACTATCACAATTATTTATAAGTATGCTTAATTGGCTGAAAGAGAGCATTATGCACATGAAACAAGAACATATACATCACTTTAAACTATTAATCTTACTCATTTTGCATCATACCCATCTCTGTCAGGCAAAGGTTAATAGAGAGTTTATGAAAGTCAGAATGCAATTAAGTCTCACAGGAATCTCAGCTGGAAGCCAGGCCAGTTTCCATGGCAACCAAAGGCTCAGGCAAAAAGTGGGGGAGGGGGATTAATTTAAAGGCAAGATAAGCACATAAATATAGCTCTCCTCTACCTTTTCTCCTGAGCTGCAACAAGCAATCCTTGCTGCATTTAAATTATTATGCAAAGTAGAGTATATGTCAGATTGGTTTTTTTTATTTCCTAGAATTAAATACCTTTTGCCAAATGTTCAAAGGTGATTCTAGTTTTTAAAAATGTATCCCTCCTCTGGATATTTGTGTCAGGTGTGAGTCTCCAATTCCCAGGGGAAATCCGGTTGGGGCAGAAGGAGAGATTAAAAGAACAGAACAAGATGTTGGGGATGATTAGAGTGTACTGTGAATAACCTTCTCAACACCAGCTAATGAGCTTTTACTTATGCTCTCAGAGGTTGCAATCAGGCCAGAGGGAGAAAATATGGTCACAAGCAGAACCGGTTTTCCTGTCATGAATTTCACAACATCACTGAGGTAAAGGAGACTTTAAGCAATCACCTAAGTCAAAAACTTTAATTTTACCACCAAAAACACTTACCTTGAGTAGTTAACTGAGCACAGCCGTGGCTGGAACCCAGGAATCTGGGACTCCTGACTGCAGCTCCTCTGTATTCTGGGAACCACTTTGTCCTCCTTTACTTCTTTCTTATATGCAGAATTTAGGAACATTCTTAACCATTTTCCATCCCAAGTGGTTTCTAACTGTTGAATTCCCTGATCCCCAAATTATTGCAGATGGTCTGATTTGTTTTTTAAAACCAGATGAGTCTCATTTTGGTATACTCTACTGAAACTCTTAATTTGGTTCACATTTGGCAAGCAATTTCAGATTTGCTGTGAACACCGGTTCATGGAAGTTCCGCAATCACTCGTCTGTTTTATGCTCTCAGTCCAGCAGCTCCATGTTCAATGGCAGCAACGTGCACCTGTACGTGCCCCGTGTAGTCTGGGTAAGGACAGCCTGAAAGAGAGAAGGGGCCAGAGAAATTCGCATAAGAGCCACAAGATATTGATAAAAAATAGATGTCATGGTTGTTCCAAATACAAGTCTCTAAGGGGAAAACTCACACATGAAAATAAATTGTCCTCCATGCTTTTAAAACTGTTTTCTGTCTGTATTTCTTGTGACATTATGGAGATCTCAAGATTTTGATGTAGTAAAGGAGATCAAGTTGCCAGAGGAAGGAACCATCCGTGCTGACTGTGGTCCGAGAAGAAACCCCAGGCCCACTTGGCTGGATCCCTTCTCAAGAATCCCTCCGGGCTGGGCATGGTGGCTCACGCCTATAATCCTACCACTCTGGGAGGCTGAGGCAGGAGAATCATTTGAGCTCAGAAGTTCGAGACCAGCCTGAGCAAGAGCAAGACCCCGTCTCTACTAAAAATAGAAAGAAATTAGCTGGACAACTAAAAATAGACAGAAAAAATTAGCCGGGCATGGTGGTGCATGCCTGTAGTCCCAGCTACTTGGGAGGCTGAGGCAGGAGGATTGCTTGAGTCCAGGAGTTTGAGGTTACTGTGAGCTAGGCTGATGCCATGGCATTCTATCCTGGGCAACAGAGTGAGACTCTAGTTCCAAAAAAAAAAAAAAATCCCAATCATCTCTCCAGTGTTCAGGGGTTGATCAGCTCTGTTGAGGCTGGGCTGGCTTGAAAAGTTTCTGCTCTCTGCAGAAACAGGGCACTTTTCCTTAGCACCACCATCATGGAATGTTTGGGATCAGTACGGGAATCTGGCTGGAATGAAGCAAGCCTTGCCCTGGTTAAATTGGGAGTCAAGAACACAGAACAGCTAAAGACTCATGGGAAATTTAGGAGCAGAGCCTCCAATTTTCATCCTGTGACCTCAAGTTCTTCTTTTTTAAAAGAAAAAGAAAATAGGATAAGGAAAAATAGAATAGCATCATATAATTCAGCCAGCATTTCCAACAGTGAGCTCCTGCTACTTTCCCAAGGTTTACATTGAATGAAATCTGCAGTTTCTTTGCTTCAAATAAATGAATAGATAAATTCCATGACTTCTCTGGGTCTCTGCCCATGTGTAAAAATGGCGCTTGGTGCGAGTGAGGTGATGGTGGCCCGACTAGCATACAAATCTCTATCTCTAATATTCTAAGACTGAAAAGAATATAAAAAGTAAAGATCAGATGTTGACCTTACCTATCTCTACAAACCACATTCTCTCTGAACATCTTACCTCGTTCATAAAATAGGGATTAACCCTGCCAAGCCTACCATGCAATGTTATTATATAGACAGATTGAGATTGTGATTGGAAATGTTTCGATTTTTTTTGTGAAACACACTCTGGGTGTGGTGTCACTGTGTTTGTCCTCCCTTTATGTTTTCCTAAGGGCACTTCCTCACCCACAGAGTCAACTTAACAGACAGCCGTATTTTCTCATGTGTGACCATTTCGACTTTGGTGTGCCCACTCAGCCCCAGCTAGGACAAAAGGCCACTACTCTGACATTTGGTGAAAGACCTGTGTGGCCTTGCTCAAAACAGTAAACTGGGTCAATCAGACTAGATTTCCCAGAAATTTGAACCAAGACACATGAGAAACAATTAGTGTGTGAGTGGTGGGAACTGTAGTTAAAGGGTCCAAATAAACTGAGCAAGCTCAAGTTAGAGAAAGCAAAAAGTAGGAAGAAGGAGGAAGGAGTGAGCTGGTGGCAGGACAGAAAGGAGACCGGAGGAGGTTAGGAGTAGAGGCCCAGGAGCTGCTGCCACCAGGGCTCCTAGGGGCTTCCTGGAAACAAGATTCTCCAAATCTTGTTTATCTCACATTCTGAATAGCTCTCCCCATCTCCTCCACTGTTACCTTGGTCCATTATTATGAAATTAGTTAATTAATATCCTCCTTATCATTCAACATAAATTCTTAAACCTACTTCACATGAGCTAATTTGATTGAGTCTCTGCAACCAAAGAGTCTAAAAAATGCTTGCTGGTTAACCCTTCCCCTTGGCTTAGAAAAATGACTTTGTTTAATGTTGCAGTAACACTTGGCCTAAGTGCCTAGTCCAGGTAAGTCTGTGCACACACAAGTAGGCAGCAACTTGGTGGATTGAGCCAAATATTATACGCACATGTCTATACTATTGCCTGGAGTTTCCAGCATCATTATGTCTTATCCTGAACAAGGCATAGGTTTTTCCCAATTGGGAAGGTAACACACTAGTAAACTAATCCATTGGGAGGGATTTGCTTATATGATCAGACGTTTTCCTGTCTCTTAAAACCAAAACAGTACGCCAGGACACGGAATAGCAACTTAGGGATGAAGGGATGGCTCCATGAGGTTAAAGGGACCTTAGAGACCAGGTGAATTGCCAATGGCGAAATAAAGATCCCGAGAGAGCAGGAATATGGCTTTTACCTGTGGGTTAGATACTACCACAATCCACAGAAAAGACATGGAGGGAAGTATCATAGAATGTCAGAACCAGAGAGACTTCTGAGGTCACCTATTCTACCCAGCCCCAGGAAAGAAAACGGGATGACAGGGAGGACACGTGACTTGTTTAACACACACTAGTATAAGAAAAACCCCATGAGAGAGCCCAGGGAGAACTCAAGAGTAGAGCCTGCTCCCCGGCTGATTCTCCTGCTGCACCACAAAACCTCTGCCAACACCCGGCTCCATTTTGCTGTCTCATTTGGCCATTGACAAAGTTTTAACCAACATCCCAAAGGCCAACATTTTAGAGATAAGAATTGCTGAAATAACTGTGAGTATCTCACCTCCGTGAGCACAGTGGTGCCAAAAGTAGAAGCTTGTTGCTTAAGAGCAACTTACTGAGGCTCACAGAGGTTCTGTAATTCTGAATTTCCCAGCCTGACCTTTCACAACGAGGGACACTATCCAGGGTGATTTGCGGGGATTGACTTATGTTTACACTTAGATAAAGGACAATGAAGCAAATTCAATAACTTATTTTCCAGTTTCCACTTCTCTAGCTCTGAGCACAGCTGCTGCTATCATACCTATTTTTAGTTGGAGAGAAAAGCAGATAACGACCGTGAACTTTCTGATTTTCTGATTTGAATCTCCCACTCAGCCTCTGCTGATACATTGACGGCTCTTGGCTTTTTTCTCTGCTTTCACTCTTTCTCCTTGCAGTACTCACAGGATGGGGACTCTCTCCCACGGTTGTTTCCATTTTCCTGCCTTCTTTATCTCACTCACACAACGTACAAAGACACGCTCTCGCTTTGCTCTGCGTTCTCAGGTTTATCCAGTAATTAGGTCCCTAAAAAAGTTTTCTGAGTATTTCAGAATACTTTCCAGATGGTTCTGGGTGATTCATACTCTTAACTGTTTAACAATTTTCATTGTTCCAAGCTTCTATCCAAAAAGATTTAAGTATAATCCTCCAAACTCTGAGTTATAACAGTATCATGATGACAATCATGATGAATAAATCGTGCAATCTCCAAGGCAGATCTCCTGATGAGTTCTTAATGATCCTTAATGTCATTCAATAATATCTTTCAAGTCTCCTGAAAAACTTCAGTTGACTTTGCAAAGTTAAATGTCAACTATCCGGAAGGCATGCAAATATCGCAATGTGAACTGCATTGCATTTGATAAATGCAATGTTGGGTATGCTTCATGGCCCTGTATTTCTGTGGAAGCTGATGCTTGATGGAATGCAAAGTCTCAGTTAACTGAAATGTTTGGTGTTTCTGAAGAGCACCAATCCAAGAGCATGGAGACTAGGCTCCCAGTGCCAGCAACTGACTGTGTGACCTGCAGTCTCAATTTTGTCATTTTCCGAATCATGGGGAATTTGCAAGTTCTCTAAAGTTCCTCTTAGCTCTATTATTCCACCATGATGAGATTGAGAAAGGACTTTAGAATCACATAGCGCATAAAAATCATCATCATACAATTCGATGTTTATTGAAGACCTTTTAAGGCATATTAGAGAAGAAACTTTGAGAGAACAAGGGGCTAAATAGGACATGATCTCTGCCCTCTTCTCTTCCCAGCCCAGTGCAGAGGAGGAACGAGTGCGAGTCATCAGCAACAATGTCCTGTGTCCACTCAAAAGATGAGGGTCAGCCTGCTGCCCCACCACCGTACCCCAACCTGACCCCTGGTCCAGCTGGCGTGGGCTCAGCAGCCATTGGGGTTGTGGCTCCAACTGGAGGTCAAATGCTATAAAGTGACATAAGGCAAAATCTTCCTGATAGATTGCAGAAGACAGAACAACCAAGGCATTTGAGAAATAAGTAAAATGTGGGGGTGGGAGAAGCAACTGCTTTCCTCATCTATACCTTAGCTGTTTGCCAAGTCATCCAGCAATATGAATAGCCTGGGATCTGACAGCAATGAGGAGGACTGTGACCCAATTTGGGAGGAAAAGGAGGAGGATAAAAAAGGCATGAATCGTGGGGACAAAAAGGACTATTATGTGGGGGTAACCAGTGATTTGGAGCAGTGGGCACCTGATGTCTTTGAGCCCAGTGCTTACCAGGAGTCTGTGGGTGCCTTCAGTGAGCACATGATCAGCTTCGCCTCTGTGCTCAAGGCCAGAGATGCTCACTACCATCAGCTGCACCCTCCCAGCAGCACTGGACAACTGATCGCAGCGATGAGCCCCAATAAAAAGAGGAGGAAATACACACTGACTAATGTTGAAGCATAGATCTCAATAGCAAGTCACAAAATTGCTGAAGGATAAGCCCCCCCACCACCACCAAACCTCTGCTAGCGTTGTCTTACGCAGGCTCCTAGGAAATCCTGGAGCTATCTCCTTATAGAGAGCAGGGCAGGGGCCACAAAGATCCTTAGGACAGGAATTTTGTCTTAACAAAGGCAGTCTCCTTCCCAAGCCAACAGATTGCTGTTAATACACTTCAGTTTTCTAGTCTCTGAAGCCATTACCTCATTGAAGAAAGTGCCTCTGGAATATCTACGAAATACATAGGAAATGCTGTGGTTGTGGATCGGTGTGATGTATGCCACATCTGGCAACAGAGGCTAAAGCGTTCATACACACTTGGCCTTCATCACATCTCTGTGAGGACTGCGTCCTGCATTTCCCCTGCTTCCAGACCCCCACCGCCCATCCCCATTGTGAACCGGGGCTAGAATTGTGTGACACATTTACTTTTTTCTTGTATGAAGAACAGTGAGGAGAAATGGACTCACCTGAATCTATATCCACAAGTGGTAACTGCTGAACATGCTTTGCGGGCTGTGCTGGGCAGATAGATGCCTGTGAGCCTCTGTGGTCAACCTAGACTATGGAGTTCGGCCAGGACCTTTGGCAACATCTTCCTCGGGAATCACCGATGAACAGCAACAAAGTCTTTTTAGACACAAGTGTAGCTAAGTGCTTCTTGAAATAAAGATCTGGAAACTATCTGAGGTGACAAAACAAAGCCAGATTGGATTGAGGCCTTTGGGTCACTTGGGGCTGTGTCCAGGGTGAGGGGGAACTGTCAGAGGTAACCCTGTCACAGCCCCTGTGAGCTGCAGTGACGGCTCCCAGTCGCTTCCCACCGAATGGCGCAAGGCTTGGAGGGCACAGGGAAAGAAGGGGAAAAGTCCAGGAAGACGGGCTGCATTTGGCTCTGACCCCACCTTTGGCTCTATGAAAGCCCCTTCTGGACCACCCAGACACTTGAGGGCACCTCCAGTCTTGGATACACTTCATCTCACCACTTGTCCTCCCTTTCCCAGCTCCCTAGAGAAACAAGAGGAAAGCTCTTGTCCTTGGGCTTGTTTTCCCATGGGCAAAGGCTCTGGCATTACTCCAGTCTTTGAGTAATGAGAATGAGAAAAGGGCAGGCCTGAGGGCTTTGTCCTACAGAACAGAAAAGTTTAAGGAACTGGTGGACTAGGAGCAGAGCATCCAATAGAACCCTGGGAAAGCCTGGCCAGGTGGCCCAGGGAGAGCCAGAGGGAATGTCGTAAAGCAAGTGTGTGTCATTCGCATCAGGTGCCACAGGGACCCATGTGGAAAGTGGGACCTGGTGCCGCTATGTGACTTTATACTGAAATTCACATTACAGAATCACATGAAACCTCTGGCCAAATTATGCTGAACCTCTAAAGGGGAATTTTGCATTTGGGGATTATAAGTAAAAGGTCAAAGTGAACTCTTTGATGCAGTAGTATAGAGACCAACTCTTTGTATACTGTGACAGTTGCTTATGTAAGTGACTTCACTGAACTGAATTTGGCAGTTTTTCCTCTGAAAGTTCCTTGCAATTCCCAGGCTATTTTTTATTTGATGTCATATATCGAATGCTTAGTACATGCTCTGACACATGATAGATGCTAATGAATATTTATGGAGTGAATGAACTAATAAACATGGATTTATTGAATGCTTACTATGTACTCAGGCTGTGCTAGGCATAATAATAGGTAATGTATTCATAATCCTCAAAAATTTGTATATATTTTTTTAATTTTGGGGGGCTTTTTAAAGGAAGAAAAATTTTAAATCTTATATTATCTACATATAATATTTTTTGAGAATTCAGTCAGATTGTAAGCAACATTTCTTTCTTGTTTCTTGTTTTCTAATTTTCTCATTGAAGACTTAGACCAAAAGCAATATTAGTTCAGTGACTTTGTGGAGATATATATATAAATTTGACTTCCATAACTTTAGTACATATATGGATTTTGTTCTGGTTAGAGCAGTCACGTATCTTGTTTGAAATGGAAAAAAATCTATAAATCTTTCAAGCAAAAAGCAGAAATTATCTAAAAGTCCTTGGTCATCTAACATAATCAAAGTTAACTGCAGAAATTCTCAGAGTTCAAGTACATTGTGAATTCCTAACAAGGACAATATTATTTATAAATTTTCCAGTCTTATTTGGCCATGAAATGATATTTTGTGGTTAGTATACTTATTAACATCCTGTGAAACACTGGGGTTTTATGGAACACACACTAAAAAATGCTCTATTAGAGAGGAACTCCTTTATCATTTCCCAACCTCCCACCCGCCTTAAGGTCATTGGTATGTGTTTAGACTGTCGCATATATTCAAAAAAGTAAACTGTCCCGATTAGTAGGTGACCCTGTGCTAGCTTGTGTGAGGGTGCTGGAACTCAGAATTGGACCTGGAGAATGTGGAATTCAGCCTCACCTAATTGTGCAGCATGACATTGTGATTCCTTTGGTTTGGTTTGGTTTGCTTTGCTTTGCTTTGTTCATGATAAAGGCGCTCCTTCTTACTGTCTTTCAACAATTTATATACTAAGAACAAATCAATCTCTTTCAATAAAGAAAGAGTTATGGGGGAAAAATTCACTCTCTTTGTATGTGCTTGTAACTTTTTAAAGGGATCAGCATTTTGTGGACTTATGATATAAGAGGAATAGGATTTACCCTTCCCATCTGAAACAACTAATAAACTGGATAAAAAATAAGAAACAGATTCTCAAAATATTTAATATAGTCAACAAAGACAGTGGTGCCTAAGATATAGTAAATGAATGAGATGAACTTTACGGTTGCCCCAGCTCACTACCTGGAAAGGTTTCAGGCCATATAGCAGGAAGGGCAGAGCCAGAAGATGTCCAGTGTCCATGAGTTGGGAAGAGTGAACTGGGTCTAAGAAGACCAAGGCAGCTAGAGGTTGCAAGCCACAGAAAAGAGAAATACATAAAGAACTCTGAATATTTGAAGAGAGTTTCCCACAAGTACTCAGGTGAGTACTGATTAGCACATGTATATGGGAAAGTATCTCAGGCCAAAGAAAGAACCACCAAAAGGATTAAAGAGAATAATCTCTGGCACTTACATAGAGCTAGGAATAGTGGCTACTCCTAACAGCCAGAGTAGAACACTTCATAATCCATGAAGTATCGGTTACTGTTCTCAAAAGTGTGGTCCCTCAGTTACGGGGACAAAAAAACTTAATTCTAGAATAAATACTTCTCTGGTTCTATCTAAAAGTTTTTTAAAGCAATACGTGAACAGATCAAACTGTTTCCAACTAATTTAACTACATCCTTGAACATGTAAACTCACAAAGTCTATATCCAATAAGAAATTACCAGGCATTGCAAAGAAGAAGGAAAATATAACCCATAATGAGGAGAAAAAGTATTCAATCAAAACTGACCCAGAAATGACATAAGTGATCGAATTAGCAGATGGCAACATTAGAACTCTTTTTAGAACTCTGTTCTATATATTTAAAAAGTGAGAAGAAAGTCTCAACAAGTGAAGTAGAGACATGGATGATATAACAAAAGACTCAAATCAAACATCTAGTGATGAAAACAACAATATCTGAGTTGAAAAACATACTGGATATTTAAGGACAAACTAGAAATTTCAGGAGAAGAAAAGGTTAGAAAACTTAAAGACATGGCAATAGAAAGTGTCCAAAATGAAATACACACACATATGCATACTAAAAAAAAAATGAACAAAGGATCAATGAGCCATGGAAGAGTGAAAAGCTACCTAATAAACATGATACTGGAGTCCCCAAAGTAGGAAACAAACAAAATATATATGTGTATATATATTTGAAAAAAGGGCTGAAATTTTTCCAAATTTGATAAAAACTATAAATTCACAGAGTGAAGAAACTGAATGAAGCCCAAGCAAAAGACACAAGAAGGAAATTACACCAAGGCACATCACAATCAAATTACTTAAAACCGGGTAAATGTTTGGATACCAACAGCCACACTTCTAAATCACCTATAGATCAAAAAAGAACTAAAAGAGAAATTATGAAATATTTTTGAACAGAATGAAAATGGAAACACAATATATCAAAATGTGTGGGATAGAAACACAATATATCAAAATGTGTGGGATTCAGATAAATCAGTACTTAGAAATTTATAGCACTAAAGGCCTATATTAGAAAAGAAAAAAGGTCTCAAGTCAATGGTCCCTGCTTTCACCTCAAAAAGCTAGTGAGAGAAGAATACAATTCAAATTAAATAGCTGAAAGGAAGTAATAAAGATCAAAACAGAAGTCAACAAAATAGTAGACAATCACAATAGAGAAACTTAATAAACCCAAACGCTGGTTTTCTAAGATCAATAAACTGCTAAATGTCTAGCCAAAGTAATCAGGAAAACAGTACAGAAGACACAAATTACCAATATCGGAAATGGGAAAGGTGACATCACTTCAGATTCTATAGA
Source organism: Eulemur rufifrons (assembly GCF_041146395.1). Classification (NCBI taxonomy): domain Eukaryota; kingdom Metazoa; phylum Chordata; class Mammalia; order Primates; family Lemuridae; genus Eulemur; species Eulemur rufifrons. The sequence continues at coordinate 30,532,116 of NC_091010.1, read as the reverse complement.
TATTAAAAGAATAATAAAGGAATGTTATAGTTTTATGCCAAGAAATTTAATGACTTAAATGAAATCAATAGCCTTTTTGAAAGACAAATTACCAAAGGTGACTCAAGAAGAGTTAGATTACTAAATTGCCCTATATCCATGAAAGAAATTCAGTTGCAGTTAAAAAGCCGCTTCATTAAGAAAACTATAGGCTTATATGGCTTCAGCTATAAATTCTATCAAACATTTAAAGAAGAGATAATGCCAATTTTACACAAACTCTTCCAGAAAACAGAGGAGGAGGGACTACGTCCCAACTTATCCTACAAGTCTACCATTACTCTGATACCAAAGCAGACAAAGATGTTACGAGAAAAAAAACTATAGACCAATATCTCTCATGAATACAGATTGCAAAATTTCTTAACAAAATGTAAGCAGATTGAATCTGACAATATATTAAAAAGATAATACATCATACTTAGTGGAGTTAGTTTAACTTTTGGAAATCAATCAATGTAAATCACCATATGAAGTGTTTAAAAAGAAAAACTGTATGGTCAATTCAATAGCAACACAAAAGCATTTGACAAAATTCAACATTCTTTCTTCATTACAACTTTTAGCAAACTAGGAATAGAAAGAAACTTCCTCAGTCCTACCATTTGCAACAACATAGGTGAATCTTGGGGATATTTCTAAATGAAATAAGCCAGACAAAGAAAGACAAATGCTGTACGATCTCACTTATATGTGGAATCTAAAATAGTCCTAGAAGCAAAGAGTAGAATGGGGTTGCCAGAGGTTAGGAGGAGGAGGAAATGAGGAGGTGATTGTTAAAGGATACAAAATTTCATTTATGCAAGATAAATAAGTTCTGGAGAGCTATTATATAGCATAGTGCCTACAGCTAACAATGCTGTATTGTATACCTAAAATTGTTAAGGGGGTAGGTCTTATGTTAAATGTTCTTACCAACACACATACACACACCCCATAATAATAATAACAATAATAATAAAAAGGGGTGGGAGGAAACTTTGGGAGGTGATGGATATGTTGGTGGTCTTGATGGGTTCATTGGTGATGATTTCATGAATATGTACTTATCCCCAAATTCACAGAGATGTATATATTAAATGTGTTCAGCTTTTTACGTGTCAATCATACCTCAATAAAATAGAAGAAAGAAAGAAAGAAAGAAATTAATTAATTGATCCTTAACCTGATAAAGGACATTTATGAAAACCCTATAGCTAACATCATACTTAATGGTGAAAACTGGATATTTCCCCCTAAAATATATAACAAGATAAGAACATCCCCTCTCACTGCTTCTATTGAACCTTGTACTAGAGATTGCAGCCAGCAGAATATGGCAAGAAAAAGCAATATAAGGCATCAAAATTGAAAATGAAAAGATGAAATTCTCTTTATTCATGGTATATGATTTTCTGTGTAGAAAAATCTAGTGAAATCCATAAAAAACTTACTAGCACTAATAAGTGAATATAGCAAGTTTGTAGGCTACAAGGTTAATATACAAGTATGAATTATATATGCTATCGATAATCTAAAATTGAAATCTAAAATTGAAATCTAAAATTTATCGATTACAATAGTATCAAAAAATATGTAATTCTTAAGAATAACAAAGCTGGAGGCATCACACTACTTGACTTCAAAATTTACAGCAAAGCAGTAACCAAATCAGCATGGTACTGGCATAAAAACAGACACACAAACCAATGGAACAAAATGGAGAACCCATATATAAATCTACACATTTACAACCAATTCATCTTTGACAAAGGTGCCAAGAACATACAATAGGAAAAGGACAGGTTTTTTTTTCAATAAATGGTGTAGGAAAACTACATCACTATATGCAGAAGAATGAAACTAGACTCCTAAGACTCACCATATACAAAAATCAAATCAAAAGAGATTAAAGACTTAAACTGAAGCTCTGAAACTATTAAACTACTAAAAGAAAACATTGGGGAAATGCTCTAGGACATTGGTCTGGACAAAAATTTTTTGTGTAAAATCTCAAAAGCATAAAAAATTAAAGTAAAAATAGACAAGTAGGATTATATCAAGCTAAAAAGCTTCTGCACAGCAAAGGAAACAATCACCAAAGTTAAGAGACAACCCACAAATGGGAGAAAATATTTGCAAACTCTCCATCTGACAAGGGACTAATAACCAGAATGTATAAGGAAATCAAACAACTCGATAGCAAAAAAACAAATCATCTGATTAAAAATGGCTAAAATATCTAAACAGACATTTCTCAAAAGAAGACATACAAATGTCCAACAGGTACGTTAAAAAAATGTTCAATATCATTAATCATCGGAGAAATGCAAATCAAAACCAAAATGCAGTATCATCTCACCCCAGTTAAAATGGTTTATATCAAAAAGACAGGGAATAATAAATGCTGGCAAAGATGTGGCAAAAAGGGGACCCTCATACACTGTTGATGGGAATGTAAATTAATACAGCCACTATGGAGAAAAGTATGGAGGGTCTTTTAAAGACTAAAAATATAACTACCATATGATCTAGCAATTCCACTGCTGGGTATATATCCAAAAGAAAGAAAATCAATACATCAAAGAAATATCTACACTCCCATGTTTATTGTAGCACTATTCACAATAGCCAAAATATGGTATCAACCTAAGCCCATCAATGGATGAATGCATAAAGAGAATGTGGTATACACATAAAAATGGAATATTATTCAGCCATAAAAATGAATGAAATTCTATCATTTGCAGTAACATGAATGGAACTGGAGACCATTATGTTAAGTGAAAAAAGCCAAACACAGAGAAACAAATATTGTATGTTTTCAGTCATATGTGAGAGCTAAAAAAGTGGATCTCTAGCCCCTAAGGTAGAGATTAGGGGTTACCAAAGGCTAGGAAAGAGAGGGGGCAGTGGGGACAAAGGGGGGAAAAAAGAAAAAAAATGTATTTATTAGCATTGAATTGCACATTTAAAATGGTAAAGGTGGTAAATTATACATGTATATTTTACCTCAATAAAAACATTTTTCAAAAAGGTTTAATGCAGAAGTGTTTATGAGAACCCAGCTGTCTTCTATTAAACCAGACATTAAGATGATTATACAAATGTAAAACAATATATCTTTCTAATTAGTTTTAGAAAATATAGTTATTTTTCATAAAAATGTTATTTATGTGAATATGTAATAAGTTTATTGCTATTTTACATAGATCATTAAAAATATTTTTAATAAATAAATCTGACAAAGGATGTGCAAGATCATAGCTTGAAAACTAACGAACATTGCTGAAATGAGTTTAAAGCGACTTAACATTGTGGTAGTGTTAAAAATTGAGTCAATACATTCCTCATACCTGGAAAACATAGGAGGAGAAAACCCACAAGGTTATTTTTCCTTTTTGCATCTTTCTCATTTTATTTCATTTCCAGGTTCAGCCTTGTTTCTTGATTTTAAAAGAAATCAAATAACAACAACAGATACAAAGACAAAGAAGCGAAGGGGATTATTTAAACTGGAGAAGCAGAATCTTAGTGCTATTTTGCTAAGAATATCGTATAGTCAGCAGGGAAAGATCATTTGTTCTCCATCTCCTCAAAGGACAGGAAACCAATCTTCACAAAGGTGAGATGTAAAAAAAAAAAAAAAAAATTTGCATGAAAGTAAGGCTTCCGGTGCTCCTGAGAGTGAGGTATTTACACACATGAAACCCATGATCCTGATGGAGACCAAACGGCTGGGCAATCTGACCCTTAGGCTTCCTTCTAGCCTTCTAGATCTTACTTCTTGTGTCTTTATAGCCATGATCTGCAGTTCTATGGCTTTCGCACACTTTCATATTAGCCAAAAACCCAACCAGAGTATGCTGGCTTTTTATTTAGAATTCGTATTTGCCGAGGTAGACCACTAAACCTCTGGGGAATGTTCACCTGGCAAATCACTCAGGCTACCCCCTAGTCCATTTGGTGGTTGATTTCATCACATTTCCTGATCAAAAACACTTTCCTGGGCTGGGGGATGGAGGGGATGGGATTGCTAAGACTGACACTACTTTCTGACAGGTTGGTAGAGCTGGGCGGAGGATGGGAACTCTGGGGATTTCAGTCACAATTTCTAGGGATTCCTATTGCATCCTACAAAATAAAAGGACATGTGGCATCTTTGGCTACCTCCCTGGAATGTACCTCAAAACCCTTTACTACAGAGGCCTTAGATTTTTTCTTAGACTATCTGTCACTGCATACGAGTTACATTTCATTCCCACGGCTCACCATGAGTGCTCTCATCTTCCGGGTGGTCCCAGCCAGTGAGGACATTTCCCCATTTCTCTTGGTGGTTAGCTCATTTCCTATTAAATCCTTAATCATTACCTTTCCTAATTCATTACTACCTTCCCTTTGAAGCTGCAGCTACTATTTTAAAAACTCATCACAAAGCTCCTCCAGTCTCTTGATATTTTGAAGATCCACCTGATGTTGTCAGAGAAGCATTAAATTGGGAATTTGTAGTTACCACTGCCCCTGATTCAGAAGACTTGGAGCTCTTTGATATGAAACGAGAAAAATCGCCATAGTCATTCATCCCTATCTAAATAAATATAGAGAAAGTTAGGAAAAAATAGACCAAAAAGCTTCACCTCCAATGCTTGTTCCATTTCTCTTAAACCTGACATACTCCTGTTAGCAGATAAAGTAGGCTTTTGCCAAAAATAACATCTATATGACTAAACAAAGCCAGCCATCAACTAGCTGTACTTAACTGAGCAGAGTCTGAGAGAGGAACATTGTCCAATGCATGACTGACCTGACCCTCAACTTCCACTCTGGAAGGTGACCCAGTTCTTTGGAGGACAGCTGATTGTCCAGAGAATTTTGGACCATAGAACAGCCTTAGGGATCATCATGGGGCCTGGCAAGACTAAGAACAATTTTGCTTTGGTTTGAACAACATTTACAGTCTGAAACCGAACACACAGTAGGAAGTAATACACCCACTCCACCCCCGGAGGCCACATGAATCTGATCAGGCAGGAAATTTAGAGGGTTGAGAATATGAGGTGCCTAGGTAACACCTTGGCCTGGGTACATCGCAAGTGTTCGTATTTCTCAGTGACTTCCTTCTCTTCACTTAAAGGTCAGGTTGGGCTGGAAGCAATCTTTTCATCCACAGGTACTGTGGGTTCTGAGAACACAAGAAAACAGTGATTTGGGTTGGCCCGAATTCGAAAAGGGGAAATTAGGAGACATTATGGCAGAATCTGCCCTTTCTCCTCAGGCCCTTTCAGGTTTTCTAAACCTCAATTTTAATGTTGTCAATGGCAGGAAACTACGGGGAACTCAGTCACTTTTCTTATGTACCCTACAGAGGAAGGAGGCCAGATGACAGATGTGCGATATTAATGGAACGTGTGCTTAAATGGGTTCATAGCATTAGTATGTTTCAAAAGAAAACTCAGCCTCAAGCTTTTTGGGGTGTTTTACTGTAGGAGGAGTTTGATGCCTATGAAAGAGGTAGCTGGGTGGGACCTGGGGCGGGGTGGGTGGAGGATTTCAACAGAAGTGAGGCTGGGAAAGCTTGTGAGGAGGCTGGGCCGGAGTTCCCACTGAAAGCAGTAGCAGTGGAAGGAGAAAGAAGGGCACCCAGTCTCCTCCTTCTTTCCCCATTTTCCTCCACCTGCCACAGAAATGACAGTCACTGAGTCATCCACCAAACTCCCCAATACTGACTCTGGGCAAAGTAGTAAGCAGAGGGTGCAGGGGTTATGAAGAGAAGAGGTGGTCTCTATTAAGAGATGTTGCTTAAGTTAGATATAAGCAAGTTGGAGACAGCAGTAATTGAATTCTGTATGCAAAGCAAAGTCTTAAACCTTTAGCCATAATGATCAATGAGGTTGAATATCATATGTGCCCCCAGTCAGTCTATTTTGTTTTAACATGAGACTGCCAAGGCATAAGTTGGAAGCATTCAGGAGGTATTTAACACTTAGCATCCCCAGACCCTCATAGAAATGTTTAGAGTTTAAAAAATAAAGACCTAGCTGGCCAGCTGACTGCTCTTCTAGAAGAAGCCTAAACTCCCTGAAATGGTGATCGTCACACTTGGTGGGCACAAACATCACCAGAACAGTTTGTTTTCATTTGTTTCAGGCATGTTCATAAATGTTCATTAAAGCATTTTTAAGGAGCCTTCTCTTTAAAATACTTATCAGATAATTCCAACATCTGTGTTGTTTCCAGGGTGGCGTCTGTTGGTTTTCTTCTCTCATTCAAGTTGAGAGTTTCCTGGTTCTTGGTATGATGAGTGGATTTTTATCATATTCTAGGTATTTGGGGTGTTATGAGGCTTTGGATCTTATTTAAACCTTTTGTTTTAGTGGGTGGAGGAGAGGCGTTAACTTTTGACCACCACCAGGGGCTGGAAGTCCAGACTCCTCATCAGTATCCATCGTCTATGGATACCACTGTGGCAGGAGGTGGGAGCTACTCGCAAATGCTCCCTGGGTGGTCTCCACTGAACTTCAGGGGAGGGCAGCCCATCATCACAGGGTGGGGGTAGAAATCCAGGATCCCTGGTCCACCCCCTCAGTATGGAGGGGAAAGAGTGCCTCATTACCTCCAGATGAAGATGGATATCCAGGTTTTCCAATCTATCCTTTTCAGCCTTTTCAACAGGTAAGGGGGAGCCATGGTTTCTTCCCTGATGTTTTGCTGGTGTCAGATGTTTATTGTCAAAAAATTGCATACATAATGTCCAGGCGTTTTAGTTGCAGTTTTTAACTTAGTGGTTAATCCCTAACTAATCCACCTTCTTTTCTCTACCTTTCAGAGACTTTTTATGATTTTTTATATGAATGTCCAGGGATCCAGGGGTTCCCACCGTGTAGGAAAGTTAGGGAGAAATGCACTTACTCCACTTGTCTAGAACTGGAAGTCCTACAGTTTGTTTTCTAAAATGCACATTATTATTCTCCAACCACGTGGGAAATTCTACCTCCATTAGATCAGCATGAAGGTCAGGTACACTAAAGCAGTGAAACCCAGAAAGAGGGAAGAGGACACAGTTGAAGCTCCAATAAATACAACAAAACTGAACAAAATGGTTACGAAAGTGACCATAATAATTCAAATCTGTTTTCAAATGATTGTTGGATTCCATGACATTTGGTCCTTATAGCATTTATAGAAGAACCCAAGATAGTGATATGACTTGCCCAAAGTCACTGAAAGGTGGCCTTACTAACAACCTACCTAATAGAGGAAAATAAACTATCAAACAAAAAGTAAGAGAAATGAACTCACAACACAACCAACCCCCTTTGTTTTGTTTAATTAAAAACACCTGTGGCCTAACTTGTTATCTCTAAGAGTCTCGGTTTCTCAGCCTTGAAGAGCCCTAATTGGACAGCAGGGGTGCGAGCTGTCTGCCTCAACTCTTGCCAAGACAGATTTCAAGGACTCAGATAAGCGGGCTTCACAAAGAAAAGAAAAAACACGAAAAAAGCAAACACCGCAGCTCCGCAGCTGCTCCTGTTAGCAGCCTGCTGAAAGAAAAAAAAGCCATTTTTATCCTTTAAAACACCAGCCGCTTTTCCTCAGCTGTCCGGCATTTTTCACTCCTTTCTCTGTGCACCGTGGCCATTCCCTCCTTCACTCTCTCTCTCTTTCTTTCTCAGAGAAATAAACTTTTACTTTGGTACATCCTAATCACTGTCTGAGAATTCTTTCTTAGCAGAGTATGGCCTTCATACCCTAACAGTCACACTGATAATTAGCAGAAGGAACTACAACCCAGTTTTTCTGTTTTCTGGCTCATTTTCAGCCCACCTTAGCACTGGAATTCTTCTGTGTTTATGGCCAGCTCCAGCCCTCCAAACTTCTTCTAGGTGAGTGGTTCTCAACCTGGCCACACATTGAAATTATCTGGAGCAGCTTTAAAAAATGCTTGTATTAATACCTAAAACCCATCTCTCTCTCCCCAGAGATTCCTGTCTCGTCTCTAGGTTATGGTCTGAGCAGCAGAATTTTATTTCATCTGCTTGGATGATTCTAATGTGCAGCTGAGGATGAGAACCACTGTTTTTGTGTTTTCTTCTACCTCAAATAATTAATTGTAACCTCCTTCCTTTAAAGAAAAACACCAGTGTTTTTGCTAATAGCAAGAAGCAAAACAGCTGGAGGTAAAATTTGCTTCTAGGCCCCCTTTCGCTAAGCCTTTGTCACAATCGTGGAGACGCTAAGCTGTCACTGGCAAGTCATGTCTTGAAAGCATTTAGGAGGATGAAAACGTTCAGCAGGTATTAAAAGAGGATGAGGAGACAAGGGAGTGATAATGAGTTGGCCACCAAGTTTGCTGCAAAGTGAGTGTGCAGCTGGCAGTCAAGGGGGGTGGAGGGGACAGCAGCCAGGGCTGGATCATCCTCGCATCTTCCGATTTTTTCACTATATGGATGTTTCCACTGAGATTCCCACATTAACATTTTTAAGTGACAAAAACAAGAACACAGCAGCCATCAGGAGCGCAATACTGACCCCAAGTGGAATGAAACCTAAATGTCACCTCAATGTCCTTACAGAGCTGAGAGCTATAGGTTCTGATTGAAGAGAAATATCACCTGCAGGACAAAGCTGCTGAGTTTTAAAGGTGCTTACGAGAAACAAATGTGTTGATTTCTTTACCTGAAATAAGTTTTGCTATAGAAGACATTAGTGATCCATGAGGGACTATTTATTTGCAGGTCAGTGTCCTACAGGGTCATAGTACACATAAATAAATTTCCAATTATGAGTGCATATGGGTAAGGTTCATAATCTTTAGGTAGATATAATCTGACTCTTTTTCTGAAAAAACAAAAGAAAGTCTGAGAAAACTCTCAATCTTTCCTAAGTGGAAATTAAGTAATTTTTTGTGCCAAAATATTCAAAAGAGAGTTTTGTAATCTGGCTTCTCAAAATTTTGAAATTTATTTCTGGGTTCAGTGTTTATGAATAGATGCCGAAAAGCAGGAAAAGGCAAGTGCTATAAGGAAGAGGATGGGATTGGGTGCTCCTAGACAAATATCAAAGGCTGCAAGCCCACCTCTGGGTATTTCTCCATCTCCTTCTTTGGTCACTCAAATGTGTTCACTTTCCTGAGTGTGTTAAGAGGGGAATGGAAATTGTGGGAAGAGACTTGGAATGTAACTGAGTGATCTTGTAAAGTCACTGTAAAAGGGCACTCTTGCTCTCTGCATCAGATTTAGCCCAACCTATTGGGAAACACCCATTTCTTGGGAAAAGCTCTGTGGACAATGATCTCTCCAAAAATTCTTTTGACCACAGATACTATCTTACTTGCCAGGACTCCTTGAGTTCACAATATGGGGCGGAGTTGGGAGGGGGGAACCTCAGCCACAAAGACTATGTAAATGAGGAGGAGGATGCCAACCAGGATCATTTGCAGAAGTAGGAAGGAATACTGGTTAGACAGGTATGATTAAGACCCCCAATGAAAAAAGGTTGCTGCTTTGAACTCTCCTTCTCACCCATAAGTTCGATGTTCCCATCAGTCTTAATCAAAATGTAACATATTATGAAAAACGGGCAAGGTTTTCTATAAAATACATGAAACTGAACGAGAAACTGGATTCGGAAAAGATTGTTTCTTCCAATACTATACCAAGCCCTGCCTCAGACCAATTAAACCCTGATCTCTGGGGAGCTGGGGCAGCATCTCACAAGTTTTCTTGACAATAAGAATCTCCCGGGTCCTTGCTAGACTTGGAAACGCCCAGGCCCCTCAGGCCTTATCCCAGACTCATCTTAGTCTGAGGAATCCATGAAGACTTCCCAGGAAAAGCCCCTCTTGAACACTGATTTAAAGATAAGTAAGAGGTAGTTGGGTGTGGTGAGGGCAAGGGGGAAGGTAGGTATATGTTTCAAGTATACAGAAAAAAATGTACTATTATCTTATAGTCTAATTGTAGAAGTAGAACACATACTCCAAATATCGGAAAACAGGGTAATATGTTTTACGCGTCATGTAGTGAGAAGCTTTGCAAAATGCAATAAATGTTTGGGGTAGGAAGAGCAATTGGGAAAGTGTGGTGGTGCAGATGTTGCAGGACTCATAGAATTTCCATTTTTGGAGATTTAAGCTTTCTGAGTAGAAGGGAAAGAATAAGCAGAGATAAGGAGCAAGAGAGAAGCAGGACAGCCCATGAGCTGGCAGCATATGGGGTGTGGGCAAGCGGGCAGGGAGAATGCAGCAGTATTGGGGCAGATCCCACGGGGCTCTGAGTGACAGCGTTAGAGATTTTTTCCTCTTCTATTTTTTCTCTCCTGAGTACTTTTTCTCTGCTGAGTGTTGCATCATTCTGAAACACGATTTCTGTTCTTGCCCTTGAAACCGTTTCACCGACTACCAACATTCCTACTTAGAATCTTCTCATCTCTTTTAGTCTTTGGTATTTCCAATTTGGGTACATCAAATAATCATTTGAAAAGATTCAGTTGTGACAGATCTCTCACCAGCCACCCGCGGTCTCCCAGGAAATAAGAAATCACAGATAGGCTAAGTAGATATGCGTCCACTCATATAAAAGCAGTAGTATAAGTGGCTTTTGCTGGTTATTTTCCATTGTTCTTTGTATTTAACTCAGCTTGAATTAACTATGATTTTATTTTCAAATTAGTGTTCTCAAAGGAAAATGTATTAGACTGAGGCTTTTCATTTGGAAAACCATAACATTCTCATTACCATTTCAATGACCATTTGGTTATTAAAAATGATCATTCATGCTCATGGGCAGCAAGCCTGAATTAAGGCCAATAATGAGAGAGGAGAGCATTTCTCAGGCTTCTAGGTCTCAGCTGCCAGCCTCATCTAACTCGTCACAGCCAGGGTCTGTCTTCTCATAGTGCCGGGGATAGTCTTTGCAGTCAAAGATACCATGGTATAGTGCTGCTTACAATGCATTTTGTGATTTAAGTGTGTCTCTTGTTGCCTAATTTAAATGGAATGAATGACTATTGGCTTGAAGCCATACTGATTTTTCTGACTCTTCTTCTTCAAGGAACAGATTCGTTCAGGAAAAGGGATTTGGTTTAAGCACATACAGGGAGTCTGCTATGGTCTGAATGTGTCCCTTAAAATTCATCTGTTGGAAACTTAATCTCCAATGCCACAGTCTTGGGAGGAGAGGCTTTGGGGAGGTGTCTGGGTCATGGGGGCTCTGACCTCTTGAAAGGATTAGTGCCTTACAAAATGCCTTGATGGAGACAGTTTGTCTTTTTTTTTTTTTTTTTTGCCCTTCCACTTTCTGCCATGTGAGGATGCAGCAAAAGGGCCCTCACCAGATGCCCGTGGCTTAATTTGGACTTCCCAGCCTCCAGAACTGTGAGAAATCAATTTCTGTTCTTTATAGATTACCTAGTCTGTGGCATTCTATTATGGCAGCAGAAATAGACTAAGAGTCTAAGGGAAATAAAAAATAATCAACACCTAAGGTGGATCTTAGGACCAACTGCTCCCTCCATCCTCTCCTGGGCCACTGGCTGCTCCCTCTCACATGTTTCTGTTTCTCTCTGCAGATGTGCTCTACCTCCACTCTCTCCCCTCCAGCCTTTGCTGCTCATGGAGCTTCACCTTCTTTGCATTTCAGTCTTGCTCAGAGCCTCTTGAAGTTCCAACTTCTACTATTAAAGGTCTCATTGTCTTGTCTTCCTGAGAGAATATGATTGACTCAGCTTATCTTATCACACCAAAGGAGTGAGTACCAGGCTGGGGTGACATTCAGATTACTGTAGTTAGCAATTAGCTCTGTACTTACACAGAACATCAGAATCAATGCTAGCCCAGGCCTGGAGCAGCCTCCTCTAAACCCCTTGGTCGGCCTGGAGTTAACTCTTTAACTGCTGGAGTGTGGGAAGTTGAGAAGAAAAGGGGCTCAGCCAGCCAGGTCAGTAGGAGGGCACCAGGCAGGCTCTGGGCAGCCGTGATTTCCAATGGATGCAGAAATGTTTCAATATTTTAATAACCAGTATAGCCATACTAGTACATACCACTGAAAACTCTGCATCACTGGGTTGGGGAGGCACAGGGACATGATATACACAATACGGCCACCTTAGAAGGTGGTCTGGGTTTAACAGACGTCTGAGGCTTAACCTGCTTGACACCTATGGATATATTTGAAAGAGTTATCAACCTTGAGGGCAATAAAGACTTAAGTGTTTACTTCTTATTCAACTCCCCAAAGAACAATTCCATACTTTCCTATACTAAGGGCAGCTAGTCAATCATTCAATGTTATCTGACTGATGAGTGAGGGCTCCCCTGGGTCTTAGCTTCCATGACTTTAAAGTGATGTGTTTGTGTTGGATAGACTCTGCAATCCCCTTTCCCATTTCAGAATCCTCTCATATTTAAGGAACTTATTTTTTTACATAAATTTTTTTTGAGATGGGGACCTCGCTATGTTTCCCAGGCTAGTCTCAAACTCCTGGGCTCAAGCAATCCTCCCACTTCAGCCTCCCAAATGGCTTATTTTAAGATTTGTGAGCAGAGGTACAGGCAATGCCAGCTTCAGAAGGAGGAGAAAAGGCAGAAATCTAACATTATTTGAATCAACTCAGCACAGTGATGAAAAACATAGGCTCTAAAATCAAATCCTGACTCAACCAATTATACTTTGTATAACTTTGGACAAATTACTCACCATTTTCTCATCCGTAAAATGGGACTAATAAAAAAGACTTCACAGTATCATTATAAAGAATAAATAAGAAAACCCATGTAAAATGTTTAAATCAGTGCCTAGCCCATAGGAAGCACTCAATAAATATTAGGCAATATTGTCATTAGAAGCCATACTAGGAAATTTTAATTAATTAATGTTAGGGTGGAAAGCCTAGTAGGTGCTCATGGTGTGGGTGGAGAAAGAGTTCTCACTCAGAGATTAAGATATAAAAGTAAAAAGTTTATTTTATTTTCTTGGAGGAGAGAGAGAGTGTGTGTTACCTCCTTTAAATATTTTAATGACCATACAGATAGGTGCTAATAAGTCTATATTATCAATGAGAAAAACTGAGGCTGCGAGAGATACTTTAATTCACCTAAGTAAAAGATTGGTCAATTTTTTCATAAAGAGCCAGATAGTAAACCTTTTAGACCTGACAGGCCATGCAGTCTCTGTGATGAGTACTCAACTGCCATTATAGCTGAAAATAGGCATAGACAATAGTAACTGAAAGGACGGGGCTGTGTTTCAATAAAACTTTGTTTTGAAAACAGGCAGGCTGGCTGGCCCTTGGCAATTGGCCATTCCTGGCCATCCCTTGGCCTTAGGTCACACAAGCAAACAGCTGGCAGTCAGAATTTGAACTCAAGAAAACCTATCCACTACCCAAGAGATGTTCTAATTCTTCTTTTAGCCATGAAAATATTTTTTTTGCAATGAAATTTTATGAAGATCACAGGATATAAATTAGAGCAGAAACCCACTCACACAGGGTTCTCTTAACCATCCCAGCTACTTCCCTTAATAAGTCAGTGGATCTCAAACCATGTGGGCTTTCTAAAAATATAGATCTTTACAAGACATTGATTGGAGTTTTAAAAAAATGCAGATCTGGAGGTCACTTCTTCCATAAGCTCTGGTTCAGATGGCCTGGGGTAGTGTCAAGTGGTGTGTATTGTTTACAAGCTAGCTACCCAGGTGATTCTGACCTGAGGGTCTTCAGACCACTCTTTGAGAAACACAGATCTAGAATATTCTAAGAAATATAAAAGAATTTAATCTTAAGGCTGATTTCATTGAAGATAGGAGAACAAAAGGCATCAAGAAACAGAAACTGAGTTTCACTGACTTCACAGTTTTGCCTTGGATTTGGGACAGAGATTAATCTATTTTTTATAACCAGTGCCATTGCTTAAAAGCTTGTGTTACTTTGAAAAGCAATGAGTCTCTCCTACTTATGTCAGATTTCCTTGGCACCTGATCTTATTAAAGTGAAGTACACACAGAATCTTTCCTTAATCGTGCTGTGAATCTAACAGAAAGCTACAATAGTAGTACAAGAATTCCCTCAAGACATTGGGGTGGAAGATTGGTGACAGGGAATTACCCAATAGCTGGCCCTTAAAAAGAACTTCCAAGAGCTCTGACACACCTCCAAAGAATAAAGGCAATATTGAGTCATATGACAATGATACCAAGGGAGTGTGTGCCCCAAGCAGCCCAAGGAGGGGGCAAACAGGGCACCACGCAGGAAGATGCCTGAGAAACTTGGGCTTCCATTTCTAAAAGAATACTGTGCGCTGAGCAAAGCACAGGCATTAAATTTTTAATATCATTGTAAGTGCTGAAATGTCTTCATAAAACTTGAAGATCTGTGCTTTCTGGGCCCGCACAGAACAGTCTGCACTTTTCTGGGCTATAAACTTGGCCTACAGGGAGAGCTGATAAGAAGGGCTGGCCTCCCTCTTCCTTAGCCTCGTTGAGGCCACCTTCAGAAGAGATTTTCCAATAACACAGGATGCCCCACACCAGGCTTGTCCCCTGGCAGCTGGAGCTGCTAAAGACAGACCCACTAACCACTCCCAAGATAACTAAAAGCTAGAAACAGCCTGGAGACCCTGCCTGTGAGGGTCTCCAAAAATTTCCTTCTACTTTGGAAAATCTCCCTCCCAGTCCTGCTAAGACTTACGGGGGCTCAGCTCCATAAACACTTTGTCAAAAGGCTCTTGACTTTCCTGAAAAGCTGACAATCTGACCCCTTTTGGAGCTGCTTTAGGGGATAAATGGGAGAGAGGACTGGCCTAGAAATTGGAATATAACAGTAATGGCAGCAGCTACAATTTATGGGAGGCCTAGCATGTGTCAGACTACTTGATAAGCACTTTATTTACACTAGTTCATTGAGTCTCACCACAACCTTAGGAGGTTGCATTGTGTAGGTTCTTGCTACTCAAAATTTGGTTCACGGACTAGCAGCGTAAGCCTCAACTGGGAACTCATCAGACCTGTAGTGTCTTGGGCCCCACCCAAACCTACTAAAGCAGATTCAGCATTTTTAATAGGCTCCTGGTTGATGTTTGTGCACATTGCATTTGGAGAAACGCTCGTGTAGGTACAGATGAATGGCTGAATCATCTACCTTCCTTAGCACTGATTTTCTTATCTGAAAAAAACGAGGGAGTTACCAATAATCACTTCCACCTGTTGAACACACTGCACTGCATATGTTGCCACTCATCCTCACAACAGCCCTGAAAGGCTGGTACACAGATTCCCATTTTATACATGAGGAAACCAAGGTCACAAGCAGTGAAACAGCTTCCCGTTTGCAGTTAGGAAGCAGCATAGCCAGGATGCAAACCTTCTCTGTATGAATAAAAGATAATGCTTTTTCCTGTCTACCATGTCTCCTCTCTCAGATGATCCCTGAAATCATGGAGCTGTTGGCCAACATCTGGTTTGACCTAATTGCTTACCCTATGGACATATGAACCAGCTGTATTCCCTGCCCTCCTTTGTCAGCTCTGAACAACCCCTTGTTCTTGTTCACCTTCTCCCCTGCCTAACCACATCTCATTTGTCCACCCCTATCACCCAAAGTCAGTAAGTGATAGAACTAAGATTCAAACCCTGGACTAAAGCCTACCCTCTTCACTCCGATGCTATGAAAACTAGGTGCTTTCTCTCCCTTGACTACAAACTTCCATAGATACCCAGGAATGCTAGCTTTAACGTGACCGTGCTGGCCCCAAACCCCAGAAACAGCAGTGAGATTGTAAATGTAGGAGATTGAACTTGGGATAGCTTGACTAAAAGGATAGCATTCTCTCTCCTCTTGGATTCATGTGCTGCTGTAGATGCTTTGGAAACAGATGTTGAACAGTGCTTAACTCCTGCCCTTCCCCCCTAGAAAAACAGGAGTGCCTCTTGTTTCACATTAGCTGGTTTCCCATTATGTAGACCGTCTGAGCCATCTTCATTCAATTTATTGCTACATTAGTCCCGAACCTGGCAGTGGGAAATACATTAACTTTTAATAACTTTGATGACTTGTAGAAATCAGTCCCTGCCAACTTCCTTCTTCCATTTATCCTTGTGAATCAGGGAGCAATGGTAGAAAGTGGCAAATTAAACTTTGTGTTCTTCTGCAGCTGAGGGAAAGAAAGGAATTTGGAATTCATGGCAGAACTTAAAAAAATATATGTAGTGTTTAATCATCTTCTTGAAGCATATGGTAGTAAGTAGTAACTTGTTAGCAGATTTCTGAAACTGCACATACATATCTTTACTCAAAATCCTGACAATGGCACCAACTAGCAACAGGGAAAGGAAGGAAATTACCTAGGATTTCTCTGGGAGCTACTCTTCCTGATTACAGCCTTGCTTTCCAAGGTGGGGAGCAATTTAGGTTTTGTGCCTTGCTATAACAGACCTGAAATTAATTCAGAATGTAATCATAATAAGAGCCTTGGGAATCAATCCAATTTTTAGTCAACATCATTATCATCATCATCAACAAATGTTTCTTGAGCACCTAGGACACCAGGTGCTGGAAATACAAAGAAGCCTGAGCCCCTCTTTCTGCTCTGAGGATTCAATACAGAGAAAAATAACAGCACATATTAGAATTCACTCAAGATAAAAGGTATTACAGAAGAGGGCTGACTAGAGGCATCTGGTACTTGCCTTCTCCAAATAAGAACCAAAATAGTGAGTAGATAATCACACTTCAGTAGATCATCTAAGAGAGAACACTGAAATTCAACAGAGAAGCAACAGGAAACACCTAAAGCAAGAAGAAGAGTGAAGCGAGGCAGCCTGCTCAGCCAGGATCAGCTGGGGGCCTTGAGAGGCTCCCCAGTGCAGAAAAAGGGTCCTTCAGTGGTCCACATTCCCACCATGACTCCTGCAGCCTAGCCATGGGGAAGCCCCTAGACCCTCAAGACTGGAGATTCACATAGGGAGCTGCCTGGAGACTGTGGCATGGCATTACTCCAGAGAGGGGGCTCACGATGGGTCCCATGCACCCCCTGACCCCTAAGAAGCTACAGCAAGATGTCACATTGGGAGCCCAGCCCCCGCCAGACTGCATCCTGCCTGGGGCCCGAACAATCCCTGCATCTCCACATCTCTGAAGCCATTGACATTCCCCACCTACAGCCACCTCTGCAGCTGGCTGCTGCCTCCAGGGCTGAAGCAGAAACCTTTGGCAAAGACCCTCTGGCCTAGCAACAAAGCCACAGTGCATATTTAGTGCTCTGAGGAAAAACTCCCCAGGCCAGCAAGAGCCACTGCTGTGTAGCTGCAGCATCAAGGCAAAACATAAGTGTGTATTCCCCAGCTCCCTCCATACAGCTGCTGCCACTGAAAGCAACCCTGCACTGTCACCCCCACGCAAGCATTCTGCTTTGGGCCTGAGGATCACCCTGCCCCTGCCTACTATAGCCAGCACTTGCATGCATAACTGGGTGGGGGGAGGGAGAGGATGAGGACAGGTCTACCTGGCCAAGTTCCACTTCCCCAGTGCCCAAGCACACCATCCAGTGTACTAGGGATGACCCAGCCCAGTCCAACACTGCTGGCACCTAAGCACTCCTCCTGGGGTCCTGAGATCAAGCCCACTCAACATGTACTACCACCCCAGCAGCCACCCACCCACATGAACCACCTGCAGGCCTGGGTACTGACTCAACCAGGGTTTGCAGCCACTGCTAACATAAGTGTGGACTGTTTGGGACCCAAAGATTAATCCCATCACTGCTATTGCTATCACCCATGCCATGCTGGCTACTATGTGGCCCAAGAACCCACATACCCACTCACCCACCCAATACACTGCTGCCACCACTGGTACCCAAGCAAGCTTCCTGGAGACCCAAGAATTAGAATTCCTGGACCCACTAACGACAATGCCAGCATATGCCACCCTGGGGCCCAAGCATGCACTCTTAGTCCTCCACCACCACTAACTACAACTGGTGCCTGTGGAGAAGCCAACCTAGTGTTCCCATCCCCAGCAAACTTCATCACTGCCTCTACTAACAACTCTACCCTAAGCCACTGAGGAAATCACAGACACCACTGATGCTATCTACAGCTGAAGAAATCATATGGAGACTATAATACTGCACACACGCAGAATCAAAGCCAAAGTGCCCTACCCAACCAACACCAGAGATTTGTCTTCAAGAAAATAACCTCCCCTATGAAAGCAAATTCAAAACATTAAAAGAAGTGACTATTACAACAGATGCACAGATATCAATGTAAAGACAAAAGAAACATGAAAAAGTAAGAAAACATGACACCTTCAAGGAACACAATAATTCTCCAGAAACAGATTGCAATCAAAAGGAAATTTACAACATCCCAGATAAAAAATTCAAAATAATAATATTAAAGAAGCTCAGTGAGATACCAGAGAATATGGAAAAACAATACATCTCAATGTTTTGTTTGCAACTAAAAATTTTTAATAATTTTTATTTTAAATATTTTTAAATTAAAATTTTAAATTTTAATTTTAATAATTTTAAAAATTTAATAATACAAAGAAATTAGAAAAGCAATCAGGATGTGAATGAGAAATTTACCAAAGAGATAGATATCATAAAAAAGAACCAAACAGAAATTCTAGAACTGAAGAATTTATTAAATGAAATACAGAATATATTAAAATGCTTCAACAATAGACAAGATCAAGCAGTAGAAAGAATTTCAGAACTTGAAATCAGGTCTTTTGAAATACCTAGCCAGACCAAATAAAGAAAAAATAATTAAAAAGCATGAACAAAGCCTGCATGACATATGGGATACCATAAAGTGACCAAATATTCAAATTTCAATATCACAGAAGGTGAAGAGTAAATAAAAGGGTTAGAAAATCTATTTAACAAAATAATAGCTAAAAACTTTCCAAGTCTAGCAAGAAATTTAAACATCCAAATACAGGAAGCTACAGGATTTCCAAACAGACAAAATGCAGAAAGGTCTTCTCTCCAGGGCACATTATAGTCAAACTGTCAAAAGGCAAAGACAAAGAGAGAATTCTAAAAATATCAAAAGAAAAGTTCCTATTTATTTATATGGGAACTCTCATCAGACTAACAGTGGGTTTCTCAGCAAAAACCTTACAGGCCAGGAGAGAATGCAGTAGCAAGCAGGAGTAGCTATACCTATATCAGATAAAACAGACTTCAAGTCAAAAACAGTAAAAAAGATAAAGAAGATCATTATATAATAATAAAAATATCAACTCAGCAAAAGGATATAACAATTCTAGACATATATGCACCCCAAAATGGAACACTCAAACATGAAAAGCAAATATTATCCAATCTAAATGGAGAGATAGACTCCAATACATAAGAGTTGGGGACTTCAACACCTCACTCTCAACATTAGACAGATCATCTAGACAGAAAATTAACAAAGAAGCATTGGATTTAAACTTCACATTAGACCAAATGAACCTAATAGACATGTACAGAGCATTTCATCCAATAATTGCAGAACACATTCTTCTCATCAGCACATGGAACATTCTCCAAGATAGACTATATGTTATGCCACAAAACAAGTCTCAATAATTTTTAAAAATTGAAATCATATCAAGTATCTTCTCAGACCAAAATGGAACAAAACTAGGAATCAATACCAAGAGAAACTTGGGAAAACATAGAAATACATGAATTAAACAATATGTTCCTGAATGATCACTGGGTCAAGGAAGAAATTAAGAAGACAATAAAAAATTTTGAAACAAAAATAGAAATACAATGTTCCCAAATCTATAGGGTACAACCAAAGCACTGCTAAGGGGGAATTTTTTATCAATAAATGCCGACATCAAAAAAGTAGAAAGATTTCAAATAATCTTCAAGGAGCGAGAAAACAAGAACAAACCAAACCCCAAATTAGCAAAAGAAAAGAAATAATAAAGAACAGAGCAGAACTAAATGAAACAGACTAAAAAATAAATACAAAGAATCAATGAAATGAAAAGTAAGTTTTTTGAAAAGATAAACAAAATTGATAAACCACTACCTAGACTAATCAAGAAAGAAAGAGTAGACCAAAATAAATAAAATCAGTAATGAAAAAGGAGACATTACAACTGATAACACAGAAATACAAAAGATTATCACAGACTGTTTTGAACGACGACACACTAACAAATTGGAAAATCTAGAGGAAATGGATAAATTCCTAGACACATAGAACCTACCAAGATTAAATCAGGAAAAAATAGAAAACTTGAACTAATCAAGAATGAATAATGAGATTGAATCAATAATAAAAAGTCTCACAACAAAGAAAGGTCCAGGACTGTGTGGCTTCATTGCCAAATTCTACCAAACTTTCAAAAAGAACTAACACCAATTCTCCTCAAACTAATACAAAAAAAAACTTCAAGAGGAGAGAATTCTCCCTAACTCATTCTATGAAGCCAGAATTCCCCTGATACCAAAATCAGACAAAGACACAACAAAAACATAAAACTACAAGCCAACATCCCTGATGAAAATAGATGCAAAATCCTCAAAAAACTACTAGCAAACTGAATCCAACAGCACATCAAAAAGATGATAGACCACAATTAAATGGAATTTATCCCAGGGATGCAAGAATGGTTCAACATATGCAAATCAATAAACATAATACATCACATCAACAGAATGAAGGGAAAAAAACATATGATCATCTCAATAGATGTAGAAAAATCATTTGATAAAATTCAACATCCCTTCATGATAAATTCTCTCAACAAACTAGGCATTGAAGGAACATACCTCAACATAATAAGAGCCATATGACAAACCTATAGCTAATGTCACACTGAATGGGGAAAAGCTGAAAGCCTTTCCCAAAGAACTGGAACAAGACAAGGATGCCCATTTTCACCACTTCTATTCAACATAGTACTGGAAGTCCTAGCCAGAGCAATCAGGCAAGAGAAAGAAATAAAAGGCACCCAAATTGGAAAAGAGGAAGTCAAATTGTTCCTCTTTGCAGATAATATGATTTTACATTAAGAAAAAATTTAAAGACTCCACCAAAAAAACTCTTAGATCTAATAAATAGACTCAGTAAAATTTCAGGATAAAAATCAAACTACATAAATCAGTAACATTTCTATATACCAATAATGAACTAGCTGAAAAATAAATCAAGAAGGCAATCCCATTTAAAATAGCTATTAAAAAAATAAAATACCTAGGAATAAATTTAATCAAGGAGGTGAAAGACCTCTACAAGGAAAACTATAAAACACTGATGAAAGAAATTGGAGAGGACACAAATAAATGAAAAGACATCCCATGGTCATGGATTGTAAGAATTAATAATGTTAAACTGACCATACTGCCCAAAGCAATCTACAGATTTAATATAATTCCTTTCAAAATACCAGTGTCATTTTTCACAGAAATAGAAAAAACAATCCTAAAATTTATATGGAACCTAAAAATAGCCCAAATAGCCAAAGCAGTCCTGAGCTAAAAGAATAAATCTGGAGGCATCACACTACCTGACTTCAAAATATATTACAAGGCTATAGTAACCAAAACACCATGGTATTGGTATAAAAACAGAAACATAGATCAATGGGAAAAAATGAGAATCCAGAAATAAATCCATGTGTGTGCAGCCAGCTGATTTTTGACAAAGGCACCAAGAACATACATTGGGGAAAGGACACCATCTTCAAAGAATGGTGCTGGGAAAATTGGATATTCACATGCAGAAGAATGAAACTGGAACCCTATCTTTCATCATGTACAAAAATTAAACTCAGGATGGGTTAAAGACTTAAATATAAGACTCAAAAATATAACACTAGTAGAAGAAAATATAGGGAAAACTCTTCAGGACATTGGAATAGGCAAGGATTTTATGGCTAAGACCTCAAAAGCACAGCCAAAAGAAACAAAAACAGACAAATGGGATTATATTAAACTAAAAAGAGCCTGTACAGTAATAGAAATAATCAACAAAGTAAGAGACAATCTCTTGAATGAGATAAAATATTTGCAAACTACTCATCTGACAGGGGACTAATACCTAGAATATACAAAAAACTCAAATAGGACAGGTACCATGGCTCATGCCTGTAATCCTAGCATTCTGGGAGGCCAAGGTGGGACAATCGCTTGAGGTCAGGAGTTTGAGACCAGCCTGAGCAAGAGTGAGACCCTGTCTCCACTAAAAATAGAAAAATTAGCTGGGTGTGATGGTGTGTGCCTGTAGTCCCAGCTACTTGGGAGGCTAAGACAGGAGGATTGCTTAAGCCCAGGAGTTTGAGGTTGCTATGAGCTTGGCTGATACCCCGGCACTCTAGCCTGGGCAACAGAGTGAGACTCTGTCTCAAAAAAAAAAAAAAAAAAAAAATGCTAAACATCACTAATCATCAGGAAAATGCAAATTAAAACCACAAGGGATATCATCTTACCCCTGTTAGAATGGCTATTATTAAAAAGACAAAAAATAACAGGTGCTGACAAGTATGTGAAGAAAAGGGAACTCTTAGACACTGTTGGTAGGAATGTAAATTAGTATAGCCACTGTGGAAACAGTAGGGAGATTTCTCACAAAACTAAAGACAGAACTACCATACACTCTGGCAATCCCACTACTGAGTATTTATCCGAAGGAAAAGAAATCAGTATATCAAAGGAGTACCTGCATTCCCATGTTTATTGCAGCTCTATTCACAATAGCCAAGATATGGAATCAACCTAAGTGTCCATCAGTGGACAAATAAAGAAAATGTAGTGTATATACACAGTGGAATACTATTCAGCCATAAAAAATAATGAAATCATGTCATTTGCAGCAACATGGATGGAACTGGAGCTCATTATGTTAAGTGAAATAAGCCAGTCACAGAAAGACAAATATCACATATTCTCACTCATATGTGGGAACTAAAAAATTGATCTCATGGAGGTAGACAATAGAATGATAGACACCAGAGGCTGGGGAGGGTGTGGAAGGGACGAAAAAGAGAGATTGGTTGATGGGTGCAAACATACAGTTAGATAGAAGGACTAAGTTCCAATGTTTGATAGCATAGCAGAGTGACTATAGGTAGCAACTTGTATTGTATTAATATATTTCAAAACAGCAAGAAGAAAGGACTTGAAATGTTTCCAACACATAGAAATGATAAATATTCAAGGTGAGGGATACCCCAAATACCCTGACTTGATCATTACAGTCTATGCATGTAACAAAATATCACATATACCCCATAAATATGTATCGATTTTTAAAAAGGTATTACTGGAGGTAGGCTGGAACAGGGAAGGAAAGCCAGAAATAAGAGATAACATGAGCAAAGGCATGAAGATTAGAATTCAGAGAGGATGCTGTTAAGGTAAGAAAGACCATCTGTCTGCAGCACAAGGTTTATGCCAGAGTTGGCAGAGAGAAACCTGGACGATAGGCATTTATGAAGAGAGCACGCTGAGAGCTGTTATTTTTCACCATTTGGCACTGGGGAGTCATGGAAAGTTGTGAGTAGCAGAATGATTTATGCAGAGTGCACTTAGGAAGACCTCCAATGGGCTCGTGCAGTATGAGATCAAAAGAGCTTGGGGAAAGAGAGACTCATTTGAAAATAATCCGCAGGTTAGGTAAGGCAGACACATACTTTGGAGTTGGCCTATGGAAATAAAATAAAATAAAATAAAGTACCGTTATGGACACCAACAATATGAAATAAGATACCCACAATTTCCCTCTATGTGCTTCTAAAATCATCTGCAATTTCCCATTTACCCTTCGACCCATGACAATAAAATAAGAGACCAGGTTGCAATACTTCATTTTTTTCCTTAATGATCCTAGACTCTCAAATAAATTTCCTTTGAGTTTGCTTTCCTCCCTTGGTGTCTTTTTATAAGTTTTTACGTTTGACAGTATTTGAAAAGAGGCCCTGTTTTAAACCATCTCATTTTAATAAGACATCTTCCTGAAGGAGACTTTGTGAAGGTTGTTTATTAAGTTGATAATATCAATCCATGTTCAGTCTCCTCTAAGCAAAGATGCTGGCTAATGTCAAAGTAACCACAGGCGATTGGGGTTGGTTTGCTGCCTGGGGTTTTATTCTTTTAATTAGCATTGGAATAATTGTAGCCTATGAAGGCTGATTAACTCCTCCAAACAATGGTGAAGCCAAAACCATTAGGACATCCCCAAGCTACAAATGGGTTGTGTTCTGGAAACATGAATTTGTCATTTGAGAGTCAGGCCAAGCTTTCTCACACAGGAAAACAAATGTTCCGTAGAACAAGCACTGTAATGGCCAACAGTCACCGTGCCTCTGCTCTGCCACGGGCACTGTGCTAACCCTTCCATGTGGATTATTCCATTTATTCCTCACAGCAAATTCTGTAAGGTTGGTGTGATTATTATTGCTGTTTTCCTGAGGGGGAAACTGAGGTTCAGAGTGTAAATAACTTGCCTAAGAGTACACAGCTAAGAAGTGGCAGAACCGATGGATCCATTTTCCTAAACAGTGTTCAATCCTGCTTCTCTGGGAAGTACGAACCTCTGAGCAGGGCCGGGACTGGGGTGAAGTGAATGAGGCACTTGCCTTGGGTGCAAAACTGAAGGGGCTGCCAAAAAACTCAGCAGGCCAGCCCCAAGCAGCCTATCTAATCTGTACTGAAGCTGACCTAGCCTACTCTTACACGGTAGGGCTTGGTCAGCCTGGGCCATTCAGCATTGCCATCTTGTCAAACTCATCGGTGGTCCTCAAACACTAGTTTCAGAAACACCTGGAGGTACTTATTAACATTCAGATTCCTGGACTCCACCCCAAGAAATTAGGATTCAGCCGGCCCAGGGTGGTCATTGTGTGCCTCTTCTCTGCAGCTGTCCTCCTGCCATGACCCTCTGCCCCACTGCTCACCTGGGAAGGAGAGCCGAGACCGTACTGGGTGTGGGAAGAAGGAAGGTCAACCTGAGAGCACAGCTACCCAGTGGAAGAGCAGAGAGGGGGAGAGGAGGGATGACAGACCAAGGACAGGCTGCTTTTAGGGTAGCATAACCAGGTTGGCTCTGTCCATGGTGAAGGGTAGCACTGTAAGTGTAGAGAAATCTGGCAGAAACCCATTCAGAATTAGACAAGCTGCAATGACATCACGGAGCATCATTTTTAACAGATGTTACTTACTATTACAACAAAACACATGCTATAGACACTGATTAAGTGCAATGTTCAGATAAAATTTCAAAATATTTATTTATGCATTTTTAAATGTTTCCTTGAGTAATCAGAGGAATTATATTTTTATCAAGGTTTAACTCTTTCCCATTCTTCAGAGTTAATACCACTGAGAAGAGGATACAGAAAGAGAAAGGAAAAGATATAGACTTGATATTTCATAATCAGTAATACTGTATCACTATATGCCATGTGTATATAGTATATCACTGTACACTCTAAGTATATTCTATGTCATTACATGGTTACTCCACTAGGACAAAAAACTTTCCTGGTTCACTATTGGATTGCCAGTGCCCGGCACTGCACCTAATACAAAAATAGTAGCCACCCAATTAATATTCCTGTAATATTACAGAATACTTCAGGATGTAATTGAATGCTAAATTCCATCATATAGATTCAAGTGATGTAGAAAGACTGAGAAATAGAAAGATGAATACAAGCTAGATAATGAGGGAAGTTTTGAAAAGGAAGTGAGACTTAACCTGAGTGTTGAAGGATTTTAAGCCCATGAGCTCCTTCTCTTCCCTCCCCTCCCCTTCTCTTCCCTTTTATTTCTTCCTTTTCCCTTCTCTGTCTATTATCACTCCTTGGTAACCTCACCCAATCCTATAACTTCAAATATCATCTATAGCGTGGCAATTCCCAAATTCGTATTTCCAGGACTCAATTCTCTTTGGAAATCCAGACTTACACATCCAGCTGCATGACATTTGCACGTAGAGTTCATCCAAAATTGAACTCCTAGTAAGCTCCACCTCCCACCACCACTGCCAACATTCCTCTTCCCAATCTTCCCCATTGTGGTAAATACGTTCTTCATGTTGCTGATGCCAAAAACCTTCAAGACAGCATTGACTCTTCTTCGTCTCTCATTCCCCACTTCCAAAAGTGGGTCTTGTTGGCTCTATATTCATAACATATCCATAATCTGACCACTTCTCATTAACACAATTATTTCCTACCAGGATTTCTTCTGTAACCTTCTGCCTGGCCATTCCTTCCCATTCCCAGCTCCTTAAAGCCCTTTCTCTACGCAGTAACCAAGGGAGCTCTTTGAATAGTCACAGGACATGGGACTCCTCTGTTCAAAAGCCCACGTTGGTGACTCATTTCACTCAAAACAGGGAAAAACCAAAGTCCTTACCATGACCACATCTGATCTCACTGACCTGTCTCCTTCTATGCCCTACTTTTTGGATCAGCTCCAGCAAGACCAGCTTTTTTGCTATTCCCTAGATCGTCCAAGCACACTACAGCCTCGGGGTCTTTCAACCTGCTGTTCCCTCTGTCAGGGATGCTCCTGCAGAAATCCGCAGAGCTCACCCCTTCACCTCTTTCAGGTCTTTGCCTAAATCTCCCTGACCACGTTATTTAAAAATAACACCTCACTCACCTCCATGACTTTCTTCCCCACTTTCACCATCTCACATTTTATGTATTTGTGCATAGAATATAAATCCATGAGAGTAGAGATTTTGTTAGATTTGTGAATATATAATTTAGGTTGGTGTAAAAGCCACAGATGAGACTGTGCATGATATGGGAGCAGATGGGAAAGGATGTCTAGAATGTTGTAAAAACCTTACATTAACACATAGTTGGAATTGGTTGGTTTTAAAACAAAGCTCTAATGAGATATATATCATTGACATTATCAGGGAATAGGGAGGGAGGCAAGATTAGAAGCATGAAATGGGGTTAAGAAGACTAGCACATAAACCTCAAGAGATGGCTCCATCTGGGTTAATGACAGTAGAGATGGAAAAAAATGGAAAAAGTAGGGATATATTTTAAAGGCAGAGCTAACCAGACTTGCTAAGGGATTGGTGTGAGAGGTAAAGGAAAAAGAGAAATGAAGAAAATTACTGCCAAATCATCTGGAACCTATCCTAAATCACTAACAGCTTCTGGAGGGATATGGATTAGCATGACATTGAAACTTCCACTTTACTTCTCCAAAGACAGCTACACCCCAAAGAGAGAAGTGCTGGTTACTCACTGTTATCAAGTGTCCACTGGGTGCTAAAATACTGCTAGGGGCAGTTTAACATTGTTTATTTACATTAACATTGTTAAACTTAGTATAAAAAAAGTAGAAGGGATGAATCTTTTTCTCTCGAAATTTGTAAACTTACAGGTGAGGCAGGACAAGACAAAGATACACTGTCTATAAACACCATGAACACACACTGTAATCAAAGAGGCTGATATGCTTATTGCAATTTCATCAAGAATTGTAGCTCTAAGTAACTGAGACTTGAGTGGACTTTGCAGGATAAGTTAGGATTTAGATAGATGGAGACGCAGGGGAGGAGAACATTTAATTAACTGGATTTCACAAAGTGTGAACTCTATCAATTCTGTTCTCAATGCAGATTCAATATTCAATACATCAAATAATGTGAAAAGAAGCCCCCTTTATGATCCTTCAAGCACTTCCTGGAAGTCAAGTCCTGGGCCTTAGTCTAGAGACTCAGGAGCAAGGATATCTGGAGACAGGTGGCTGACTCTTAATTTTAGTCAAAATCTTGAGTTTTCTGAATTCATAGTCCTTTCCAGTAGCTTCTGCTAGTCTTCCTTTTCTCCTCCTCCTCTTTAAAAGAATTTAGTAACATCTAGAGAAACATTGTTAGGTTTAGGGTTCTCACTTATAAGTTTTCCTTTATGACAAACTAGATGATGCTTGGAATTTTTTTGTTTTTGGAGATAGAGTCTAGCTCTGTCACCCCGGCTAGAGTGTAGTGGCATCATTGTAGCACACTGCAACCTCAAACTCCTGGGCTCAAGTGATCCTTCTGCCCCAGCCTCCCCAGTAGCTAGGACTACAGGCATGTGCCACCACGCCTGGCTAGTTTTTTTATTTTTTGTAGAGACAGGGTCTTGCTCTTGCTCAGGCTGGTCCTGACCTCTTAAGCTCAAGTGGTCCTCCCACCTCGGCCTCCCAGAGTGCTAGGATTACCAGCCAGAACTTGTTTGTTTTTGTTTTTATTTTTGAGACACAGTCTCACTCTGTTGCCCGGGCTAGAGTGCCATGGTGTCAGCCTAGCTCACAGCAACCTCACACTTCCGGGCTCAAGCAATCCTACTGCCTCAGCCTCCCGAGTAGCTGGGACTACAGGCATGCACCACCATGCCCGGCTAACTTTTTCTATATATATTTTTAGTTGTCCAGTTAACTTCTTTCTATTTTTAGTAGAGACGGGGTCTTGCTCTTGCTCAGGCTGGTCTCGAACTCCTGAGCTCAAACAATCCACCCGCCTGGGCCTCCCCGAGTGCTACAAGTACAGGCGTGAGACACTGTGCCCAGCCCAGAACTTGTTTTTATACAAGAGTGTTTTCCTTCTCTATTATATTTTCCAGTACAGTATTTGACACATGAAGGTAATATATGTAACATGCATTTAAAGTATAAAGCAAATTACATTAAACACCCATGACCCCAACACTAGAATGTACCAACAACTTATTTACCTCTGTGCTTTTCCCCATCCCCTTGCCCTGCCTTTGTCACTGAAGCAGCCACTGCTGGATATTTTTTAAATTTTATTTATGAATCTGTCTCTTAAAAATTATCATCATATGTGTTTCTATGTACAACTACACAATGTATAATTTGGTTTTATTTTTGAGTTTTATAAAATGGTATCATATGTGAACCTTCTGAGACTTATGTTTCTGAAATTCAACCATGTACCATTTAGCTCAATCATGTTCTGTTATGATATTCCACTGCGTGAGTGTACCTCAATAAATGCATTTATTCTTTTGACTATGAAACAAAAAGAGTTGTAGCTCTAGTAAATTACATTCAAAAATCCAACTGTACGGCCGGGCGCGGTGGCTCACGCCTGTAATCCTAGCACTCTGGGAGGCCGAGGTGGGCGGATCGTTTGAGCTCAGGAGTTCGAGACCAGCCTGAGCAAGAGCGAGACCCCATCTCTACTAAAAATAGAAAGAAATCATATGGACAGCTAAAAATATATAGATCAAAAAAATTAGCCGGGCATGGTGGCGCATGCCTGTAGTCCCAACTACTCGGGAGGCTGAGACAGGAGGATCCCTTGAGCTCAGGAGTTTGAGGTTGCTGTGAGCTAGGCTGACGCCACGGCACTCACTCTAGCCTGGGCAACAAAGTGAGACTCTGTCTCAAAAAAAAAAAAAAAAAAAAAAAAAAAAATCCAACTGTAGTTTATAATTGCAAGATCAGGATATGATCACAGTTAACAATATTATTACATAAATGGAAGTCAGTTTCATATGCCCATCTTCAGCCTTCATTTATATAATGGCACATCACTTTGAATGACAGGATCATCAGTCTATTTTATTCTTGAGCTGCATTTACTTAATACCAAAAAGAAAAGGTCATCCAAATAATGGACTAAATTTTCACTTGTCACATACGTGTTTTGAATTCTGTAACATAGACAGCACAGAGGAAAATATAAGAAATTTGCCTTGTATGGAAACTACCTAAAACAAATTTGCCAATAGGATAAACTAAATATAGAACTGAAAAATTTTTTGATGATTTGGTGTCACCTGCAAGCTTAATAAGTAAGCATGAATTCTGAGAATACAGCAAATGAAAAAATTTTGGTAATTATGACTGTTTCTAAAATACAAGCCATTCAAGAACTAATAATTCATTAGATCTTGGAAATTTCCACTCATGCCCATGATAAAGCCAGAGAATGCAAATAATTATCAAATTCAGCAGATTTTCTTACTCTACATAATTTATACTCATTTATCGCATTGGATTTGCTTCAGCAAATGATTAATCAGTTAACTTTTCTTTCTCTACCTCATGGTTGAAATATGATTGCTAATTTTATTTTTCACATTTCCATTCAATACAAGGAATAAAAATTTATCAATGTGTTCAATTGCCAAAGAACCTACAGGCCAGTACATTAATGATATCTGGAAGATTTCCTTCCTTCCTGATAAATGGTTGTGGTATAGGCTTCCAGGGCTGGAAGATCTATACAGTCCATTCTTCTCTCATCGGGGAACTTCTTGCAAAGAACCAACGAGTGGTAATGGTTAAGAACTCAGTAATTAGAGTCAAATATTGAGTTTTAAACCCAGCTACTTCATGTACTTACACTGGAATCATAGGCATATTACTTAAACTCCCTCAGGTATAAAATGGGAATTCTAAAACTCAGCCCATAGGGATCAAGTGAAATAATGTATGTCCAGTTTGGGGCACAGAGTCAGACATATAAGTGTAATAAATTGACTATAAGAATCATTATTTGAGAAACTCTCATATTCTCTATATAGTTTACCATTATTACCACCTTCTCCTGGCTTCTGCAACTCTTGAATTATGTTCATTCCCTGTTCCCTTGCTCTTGCTTTCCATTATTCAACAACTGTGTAATGAATGATTACTTGTGCCGGATATTGAGACAAGTGCTAAAACCATAGCTATTAAATAAGATAAATAAGTTCTCTGGGCCAGGAGCAGTGGCTCACGCCTGTAATCCTAGCACTCTGGGAGGCCGAGGCGGGAGGATTGTTTGAGCTCAGGAGTTTGAGACCAGCCTGAGCAAGAGCGAGACCCCATCTCTACTAAAAATAGAGATAAATTACATGGACAACTAAAAATATATATAGAAAAAGTTAGCCAAGCATGGTGGCACATGCCTGTAGTCCTAGCTACTTGGGAGGCTGAGGCAGGAGGATCGCTTGAGCCCAGGAGTTTGAGGTTGCTGTGAGCTAGGCTGACGCCACGGCACTCTAGCCTGGGCAATAGAGTGAGACTCTGTCTCAAAAAAAAATAAAAACTAAGTTCTCTGCTCTTATTGTCTTATAGCCTAGTTAAGGTTGCAACAATACAATGCAATACTTACCCTGATATGAGAAATTTAGGCTATAATTGGATCCCCTAACCCAAGTTAGGTTGTAACCCAAACTTGGGGGTCAAGGAAGGCTTTCTCGTGAACAATATATTTAAATTACAAATAAAAGGGGAAGTAGAAGTAACTAGGAGAAGGGAAGAAGAATAGTATTTCAGGCAAGAAACCAATATGAGCAAACGTCCATGGATGAAAAATGGTGGTGCAGCATTAATAGTGGTGAAAATACAAGAAGGTCATGGGGACAGTTCCACAGAGATAGCAGAGCCCAGTCATAGAGACACCTACTGTTTCCCTCTACCCAGCCACAAGCCACCTGCCTCCCACACTACCTAATGATTTCCATAGGGACTACCATGTTTCCACATGCCCTACTCCCTCTCCTCATTGGTTCAGTCCAGGAGTAGACAACTGTCCCAAGCTGCATCAATGACCCAAAATTCCTTACCTAGCATTGTTGGTCTTCAAGGTGATGAGAGTGGTATTATTCTTTTTCGGCTAGCTGGAGCAGTTCGCTATAAATTCAGGAGTCACCAGCTCATGTTTTGTGCCATGTGGAGAAACCCACTCTATGGCAAGAGAAAAGGATGAAAACTCAGAGAGAATCAGGACAGCAGGCAGAAATTGAATCCTAGTTGTGGTCTAGTCTCTGTTTCCATCTGTTATGTCCTAAGGCTCAGTGGCTCCTCTATCACCCATGTGGCTTGCTCTTTCCATGAGTACCCCAGAATCCTTCTGTTAACTAAAAAAGAAATAATGATGTTTATACTTTGGAAAAACGAGAGCTTAATTCTCATAAAGGGTCTCAGCCTATAGGGCAGCCATTCCAACAGGCTGGAAAGCAGAGCCCCAGCCAGAAGCCAAACACAGGTGCTCCAAGAGGATAGACAAAAGGAACAAGATTTTATATCAAGGAGGGTGGTCAAATATACATATTCAACAAGCTATAGGAGGATTCATGAATATTTATGAAGGGAAATCATGCATTCATAATTGTGCTTTATATCTCTCCCATCCTGCCATGGCTAGGAAGTCAGTCTTAAGGTGTTTCTGGGGTCTCCTTGGCCCCAGAGAAGGGTCTATTCCGTAAGCAGAGGGCTTGGGATTTTATTTTTAGTTCACATTTCCAATAAATTCTTCATTTTGCTTAACCTAATTTGAACTGGGTTTTTATCGGCAATCAAAAGAAGCCTTAAAAACAAACAAAAATTTTTTTAAAACTAAAAATATTGATTTGAAAAATTTTAAATCTAGTTTTCCCACTCAGTTCCCTATTTCAAAAGCAGTCTCATTTTGTGTTAAACTCATTGACTCTTCTTGTCAAATAATGGAAGTAAGATAATAGACAATAGAAATAATTTTCCTTCCAGCCTGACTCACAAAAACAATAGTGAAGACCAGGACCAATCTCCACAGCCTACCTGAAAAAATTTCTTTGGGTGAAGTAGGTTAGTTTGTGTAGTATTATTTCCTTAATTATCTGGATCTTTGATGCATGAATTGATTATGAGAAAGAGTGCCTTGAAAAGCTCTCAACAAATTGTATAGTATTGGTATCAGTCATCATAAATTATAAACGTTGAAAAATGAATCTTGTTAGGAAAAGATTGGGAAATACATTTTGAGAGCTTAAAGTCCTGAGATAGAGATACACACACACACACACACACACAAATCCCTTATTAATGAATTTGCCTTACTTTTATTGCCTTAATTTTATAGATAAAGATCCATAAAAATTAACTTCCCATATTGAAATTGCTCCAATCCCTGTACAATTCATTTAAACAAGGGGAAAAGTGAACCTGTACAGATTTCCTGTCCTGTGTGAGACACCCTATTCAAGGCTTTGCACACATGATATTTCATTCATTTTAAGAGCGCATTTATAGAGGAGGAAACTGAAGTTCAAAGATCTGCTTGCTGGAGGTCATCCAAGTGTTTAAATGTTAGCAAATAAGGTCTTCTAGATTCCAAAGTCCACATTTGAAATAATTTAGTCCTAATCATTCTGCAATTTCAAGTCACCAATCATAATTCAAAAGAAATGGGTCATTGGCAGGTTTCAAAAATATTTAAAAGTAAAGATGGTCTTCTAATATTCTTTAATAAAACGGGAAGACTAAAAAATGTATAATTTGGAGGTGCCTCATTAAAGGCTATAACTAACAAATCACAAAAGTTAAGAACCAAAATGAAGTGAATATTTAAGCTAATCATGACTTTCTAAATTGAGGTATTAAAGGTGAAGGGGGAGACAATGTTGGTGGTGAAAGTGGTTTTATTTTTGGTTTTTTAGATTTTTTTTTTTTTGCTTGTTTTGGTAAAAGCTATATTGTTTCTGCTTTCTAGACAAAGATATAATACTAACAAACCACTAGAACAAATGTGCTCATTCAACTTCTATTTTACTTCCATCTACTCTGTCTAAAAGCATTGCTGCCACACTGGGCAAGGTGAAACTAATATTGTTAAGAGGGAATTGAGGCCACAGACAGATAAGAAGATTGTAAATGAGTTTCAAGCTGGACAAAAAAACAAATATGGGGGACTCAGGAAGAATTGCTGTTGGTAATCTTTGAGGAATCAAAGAGAAAGAAAGTGTAATTATAATCTGAATTCTCACAAAATAAAAGAAGAGAGTGGATTCTACAAGATTTAAGTCATTAAAATATCCAGTGAGAAATAGAAGGCTTAATGCAGTTTACCAGTGGGGCTAATGAACGTGTGACTGGCTGGGAAGTGACAGAGGAAACCGAACCAGTTCCTCTTCCTCCAGTTAACATCAGCTTCACGCTTCACAAAAGTAAAGAAGAAGAAGAATGGATGTTCACTCGCTATTTGAAAAAAAAAGCAGGGATTTGTAGCAAAGATCCAAAAAATGGTCTGGGTTGAGCACATGGAATTCTCTGGGAGGTAGTATTCTATGAAGTCAGGCTGAGCAAAGGGGAAGAGGAAGATATAGCCTATGCTCAGAAGAGAATAAAGAAAGTGAGGGGTCCCAGTCCCAGCTCCCAAAGAAGAGGCGGCTTCCTCCACCCCTCTCCTAAATCCTGAGCACAGGGCTGCAGAGACTTGACGGGACGGCAGCTAACAGCAGTGACCATACAGGTGGGATAGCATCACTGGAGGAGGATTAGTTGGCCAGTGCCGTGTGGATTCCCTTGGAGCATCAGCAAGGTGATATTAGGCCTCCAGACACATGAGCAATGACCAGGGCTCTATTACCATGACCCGAATGTGGAATAAAATAACAACTACCTAATATTGAGCATCTAGTATGTCCCAGGTACTGTGTCCAGTGCTCACAGTGACCCTGCTGCACAAGTTTCATTTTTCTATCCTTTTACAAATAAGGAAACTTATCCTTAGAAAGTCAACCAATTTGGTCCCACATAACACAGCTGGTAAATGCCCATGAGGATCTGAACCCTAGTCTACATGGTCCTTAAAGTGAATACTCTCTCCTCTACACATGAAGAAAGAGAGATTTTGATGCACCGGACATATTTTCCTCCACCTTTGAGCCAGATTAGGTCATGAGGTGGGGCCCTCATGATGGGATTAATGCCGTTATAAAAAGAAAAGGAGACACAAGGTCTCACTCTGAGTACATGCACCAAGGAAGGCCATCTGAGGACATAAGCAGAAAGACAGTCCTCACCAGAACCCCACCATGCTGGCATCCTGATTTCAGATTTCCAGCCTCCAGACATGTGAGTAATAAATTTCTGTTGTTTAAGCCACCCAGTCTATGGTACTTTTTAAAATAGTATCCCAAACTTACTAAGATAATGACCTAACCAAAACCTGATAGACTACTGATTCATCAAATTGTTATACTGCTTAGAACTTAGAGGCAGATGCTTGGGATGAGTAAATCACAATTCAAAGAGTTCTTTTCAGAGAAAATTTAGCTAATATTTGTGAAGTTCTAAACTTTGGTGCAAAGAATCAAATGTGTAAGTAAAATAGTGATATGAGAGAAAGACTTAATAGCTTTTGATTAACTTTTATGCAATATAAGACAGCTCTGAGATGCAGCTACCAACAAATTAGCAAATTCTTAAGCTCTAATAATAGAGTTTATAATTTCTAGAAAAAAGATGACATTCCTAATTCTTTCTTCACCAATCAAATATATCTGAGACATTGTGTCTCATCCTGAGTGCCACAGAGTAGGAATAACACTCATATATGGAAGATACCCATATTGCAGTTAATTCATTCATTCAGGAAACATTTATTGAGCACCTTTTTTTTTGTCTTGATCAGTATTAGAACAAATTAGAATTATTTTTTGTAAGACTGCAGAGAATGGGACAAAATGGTTGCTCCCTAACTTACTGTAATACTGTTTTTAGTACCAGTAGAAATTATCTTTAGAAGTAGTATTATCTTTTAGAAATACATATTGAATTTTTTAATAAGATGATATGATGTCTGGGATTTGCTTCAAAATAATATGGGGAAATCGGAGGGTTATAGATAGAATAAGACTGGTCACGAGCTGAGTTTGTATATTGTTTGAAATTTTTCACAAATAATAAATTCTCACTACCT
The DNA here is from genome assembly GCF_041146395.1 of Eulemur rufifrons. Taxonomy (NCBI): domain Eukaryota; kingdom Metazoa; phylum Chordata; class Mammalia; order Primates; family Lemuridae; genus Eulemur; species Eulemur rufifrons. The sequence continues at coordinate 30,496,432 of NC_091010.1, read as the reverse complement.
TTATGGAGTATATGATCCAAAGAGAGAAAAATTAAAATAAAGGCATAATCACAACAATAAAGAATATTAAGAAGTAAATAATACTCCAAAATTCCTAACAGGGAAATCCAACCTAGTCTAGGGATGGTCAGGGAACACTCCCCTGAGAAGGTGGCATACAGTGGGGCCTGCGGACAAATGACATTAGCCAAATGAATGGGAAGTGCAGTGGAAGGAAAACAGTGTTTCAGTTAGGGGGAACATATGTCTAAAGACCCAGAGGCAAAAGAATGTCCTGTTCAAGGAATTGAAAGAAATCTGCCATGATTGAGGTCAGAAAAGAAATGAAAAAGAAATAAGATGCAAGGCTGAGAAGTTGACAGAGAGTCACATAGCTATGTTAAGGAGTTTATATTTCATTCTAGGACAACAGGATATCATTACTCTATTTTCAACATTAAAGTATCACTCTGGGTTCAGGGTGGATATTTGAGCAGAATGAGGCAGCTAGGGCTATGGAGTGACCATGTAGGGTTATGGCAGCTTGGACTCCAGTGGTGGTCCTCGGTAAGGGGAGTAGCAGATAGATTCAAAAGATACTGAAGCTGGATATGATGGTGCACACCTGTGGCCCCAGCTACTTGGGAAGCTGAGGTGGAAGGATTGCTTGAGCCCAGGAGCCTGAGATCAGCCTGGGAGATCAGCCTGGGCAACATAGTGAGATGCCATCTCTAAAAAATAAAAATAATAAAATAATTTTAAAAATTAAAGAGATATTGAGGAGGTAGAAACCACAAAACTGAATAAAAGATTGAATGGTGGAGTGGGGTGCAAGAAGAGGGTTAAGGATAAACCCCAGATTTCTGGTACAGGTAACTAACTGGGTTGCTATGGTCTGAATGTTTGTGTTGCCCCAAAATTCATATGATGAAATCCTAACCACCAAGGTGATGGTATTAGGAGGTGAGGCCTTTGGGAAGTGATTAGGTCATGAGGGTGAAACCCTCACAAGTGCAATTAATGCCTTTATAAAGAGGCCCAAGGGAGCTGGTTTGCCCCTTCTGCCATGAGGACCAGCACACAGGCACCATCTATGAATCAGAAACCAGGCCTTCACCAGACACCACATCTGCCAGCATCTTGATCTTAGACTTCCAGCTCCAGAAATGTAAGAAATAAATTCCTGTTGTTTACAAGCTACTCAGTCTATGGTATTTTGTTGTAGCAGCCCAAACAGACTAAGACATGGATGTGTACCTGTTGTCATTTACTGAACTCCCAAACACTGATCAAAACACAGGTTTAGAAAAGAAAATAATGATAGTTAGTGAAGCCACGGGACTAGATGAGAAGGTCCAGGAAGGGAGTGTAGAGTGAAAACAGAAAGGGACCTTTGGCAGGAATTATAGTGTTGAGGAACCTTAAGTTCATGTCTTGTAAGAAGGAAAAACAAAGAGGAGACTCTCAGAGCAAAATTCTCATAGGGATAGGGCCCTAATCTAAAAGAAAGATTAGAATTTCCATAGATGTCCTTCTGAAGGCTGATCAAGGGCCAATGGTTTAAAGTTTGAGAAGTATATTTAGATTTACTTGTCAAAAATAGTTTTCTAACAGCCCAAGCTCCCCAAACTGGAATAGATTATCCAAGCACTACACTAAACACTTTCTGTTACCTCATTTAATCTTCTAATCCTGTGAGGTAGGTGTTTCTGTTCTCATTTTGCAGGTGAGAAAATTGAGTGGCAATGAGAGTATGTAATTCATTCAAGAACACACAGCCAGTAAGTGTTGATGTTGGAATTTGAAATTAGACCTCCAGACCTATATTCTTCCCACCCACCACTCTGAGAAGAAAGTTGAACTAAATTTTATAATTCTAAGACTCTGTGATCCTAAAATGAGGAGAAAAATGTGACTTCCTTCTGGAAGACTGCTATATACAATCATTCAGTCCCAATCTTTTATTTTGTAGTAGACAAAGCATTTGAAAAAACAAGTTTTGGCCAGGCACAGTGGCTCATGCCTGTAATACCAGCATTTTGGGAGGCCAAGGTGAGAGGAACACTTGAGCCCAGGAGTTCAAGACCAGCCTGGGCAACACAGCAGAACCCAGTCTTCCAGCTACTCGGGAGGCTGAGGTGGGAGGATGGCTTGAGCCCAGGAGTTTGAGATTAAAATGAGCTATGATTGCACCACTGCGCTCCAGCCTGGGTGACAGAGTGAGAAGGAAGGAAGGAAGGTAGGTAGGAAGGTAGGAAGGAAGGAAGGGAAGGAGGAAGGGAGGAAGAGATTTATTTATATATATATATATATATATATATGTATGTATATGTATATATTCTCTTCTGCTGTGTGTGTGTGTGTGTGTGTGTGTGTGTGTGTAAAGCTTTTGTTAAAACTACTTTGCATACAGAGGATAAAGTTCAACTCTTACAGTACACAAATCTCTCAACATTCTTCATGGGAATATAACTGAAAGTATCTTACAGGGTCATTTGCTGTAAAATACTCCTAAAAGGGAAAATTCAGTAAGAACAAATTGGATATGTACAAACTTAACAGGAAAACATTACTGTCAGGATACAAGGCTTTTGGGTTCACCCCTCCAACAAGGAGCTCGAAGTTCCATGTGTCATTTGTGGGGGTGGATGCAAGACATTTATAATGTATGAGATGAATTCTATGGTGTTTCTACTTAATGCTGGAGAACTGTCAACCCCATTTCAAGGCAGCATTGGCACATGGAGTCTGACTCATGCTGAGAATTGAAAATTATAACCTTTCAGTGACACATTTGTCTTCATTTCCCAATTTATTTGTAGCATTTTCCGACTGCAAGGCATTTTTACAGCATACATATATTACTATAGTTACATAAAAGTCACATTTCATTCTAAAGCAAAGACAGATGATAGATAGCCTGTCATTCTCCATTCCCCCAGAGAAAACAGACTGTGGAATATGGGCTTACCAATATAATTTGAGGTAGCAATTGAAGTGAGATAAAGAGATAGTTTAGTGAGTATCAAAATACTAAATGGGAATCAAGAGGCATAGTTGTATTTCTAAAATTCATGGTATAACCTTGAACATGTTAATTTTTATTATTCATCTTCCTTTTTGGTAAAATGGGAATGATATTCAAATCTTATCTGTCTCATGGGGATGTTTTGATGCTGTAGGAGATGAGACCAGAGACAAAGGAATCAGCAGAGATGATTGAGGTTTCTGCCTGTTTGCATCTCTTAACTCGCTCATCACAATAATAAATTTCTCTTCCATGTTTCTACGGCTCCAACTCCAAGCCTTGTATGATAGCGCTTTTCCGATGATCATATGTGTTGCTTTGATAATGATTTTTATTAATGAGCTTTGTGTTTTAATCTAGAAAGGAAAAACAGATCCTAGCCACAGTCAGTTTATAAACTGAGGTTATAGGGAAAAATAAATCCTGTAGGTAGCTGATGCAGAAATCCACTGAACCCTTTGATACTGGTGCACAAATTGTTCCAAGCTAGTGAGTTTGGCAACCATGTGGTGGGTGTCCGCACCCCATAACCCCTTAGTGCCTATTTCCATGCATGTCCATTGTTCTTACCCTGATTTAGGGGGACAAAGACAGTTAATGCTTTCATCTTTAGACCTCCATGTTCTCCTTAAAGATACTGATAAAGAGTTGGGCAGCAGCTATAGAACTTGAAAATTTTTCACTTTAGGTGGAAATCATCTGACAGTAAATGCATACAGAAAGGAAAGGTTATGATCAGAACAGCTAATATTTATTCAGCACATCTATAAGCCAGAGCCTCTGTCAAGTGCTTTACATACATTACTTAATTTTATTCTCATGGCAACTTTATGAAATAGTTAGGATTTTTAACCCCATTTTACTGATAAGAATATAGAAACGTGGAGGGTTCACATAGCTTGGAAGAGTCAAGTTTGGGCATAGCTGCCTTGGAATTCCACGTACGCACTTTGCTCTATGCTACATAGACTCCCTGAAATAAAATAAAACAGCTGTTGTACATCTAAGTAGCCTAGGATTGTAGCTTGGAGCCTATACCAACTAGCACAATCCTCAAAACCAGAAGCATTACAAAGCCTGAGAAAGAACATCAATTACGGAAACAGAAGGAAATATCTTCATAAATGCAGCTGGTAATTACCAGGGCTCCAGACGTCACCTGCACTGCACAGCTGGCTATAAAGCAAACAATCTAAGTTCACCCAACATGAGCAAATTGCTAAACATGCAAATAACATAGGGAACTCACAACAGTATTCTACTCAAAGGTTTCCTTTTAGCTGCAAATATTCATATTTCAAGAAAATAAGGATAAAAATGAAGTGGGATATCAAAAGCATGATCCATAAAAGTAAAAATTGACAAACATGACTTCATCAAACATAAAATGAAACAAAAATCAAAACTTTTGCTCTGTGAAATACCCTCTTAAAGGGGATGAAAAGACAAGCTACAGACTGGGAGAAAATCTTTGCAAACCACACATCCAACAAAGAAGTTGTATCTGGAATATTTAAAGAACATTCCAAATTTAACAGTGGAACAAAGCAAACAATTAGAAATAATTAGAAAAGGGGCAAAAGGCAAGAACAAATTTCACCAAAGAAGATATACAGATGGCAAATAAGCACATGAAAAGATTGTTCCACGTCATTAGCCACTAGAGAAATGCAAATTAAAACCCCAATGTAATATCACTACATACCTATCAAAAGGGCTAAAACAAAAAATATGATAACTTCAGATACTGGTGAGAATATGGCTGAGGCAGGAGGATTGCCTAAGGCCAGGAGTTCAAGACCAGCCTGAGCAATAGCAAGACCCCAGTCTCTCCAAAAAATAGAAAAATTAGCCAGGCATGGTGGCACACACCTATAGTCACAGATACTTGAGAGGCTGAGGCAGGAGGATGTCTCAAGCCCAGGAGTTTGATGTTGCAGTGAGTTATGATGATGCCACTGACCCTGTATCAAAAAAAAAAAAAAGATTATATACTATATAATTCTTTTTATATAGCATTTGTAAAATGACAAATTTATAAAGAGGAAGAACAGATTAGTGGTTGTTATGAGTTAGGGATTGAGGTCAGGAGGGGGTGGCTATAAAAAGGTAGTACCAGGGTACCCTGAGAGGGAACTGTTCTGTATCTTGACTGTGGTGGTGGTCCTACCATTCCAAATATGTGATAAAATTGCATAGAATTAAATACACACACACACACACACACTCAAACAAACACACCAGTGCATGTAAAACCATTGAAATCTGAATAAGGCCAATGGATTATAGCAATGTTAATTTCCTGGCTGTGATATTATACTATGTAAGATGTAAGATTATGTAAGATGTTACCATTGGGGGAGGCTGGGAAAAGGGTTTATGGAATCTCTCCGTAGTATTTCTTACAAGTACAAGTGAATCTACAATTATATCAAAATAATTTTAAAAATAAAATAGAATGAGATCATGTCATATAGCTATTTTATGTTTGCTTATATTGATTAAAATGTAGTTTTAACTTCACAAAATAATAGAAAGGGAGCTGTTGTATATTTTTGATGCCAAGCTGGATCACTTATTTCTTATAGGTAAACGGAGCGATGGGCTCCAGCAGTAAATTAACGTGTATTTGGATCTCCACCAAGAACTCCTGGTTTTTCATATCTCACATGTCAACGGGGTATAGTGGAAAGGGGCCTGGGAATCAGGAGCCTCATGTTCTAAGTCTGGTTTTGCCTCTCTCTAGCCTAGGCTAAGTTTGACCTTTGGTAATAATACAACACAAACATGATTTTCTTTAGCGTATTATTAGTCTTTGAAATATCCTTCCTTACTGAACATTCTTAAAGTATCTTAACTTATAGCACAAGGATAATTTTTCTCAAATTTCTCCTAATGAACTCATATTCCATGATTCAAATCTTTTTTATGTAAATATATGGAGGACCTCAATCCTTAATTCATAAAATGTTAGACTTCTGTTCAAACAGCAAATGTCCCCAAACCAGGACCCCTCAGATCTCCTAGCAGACCTCAGCCCTTACAGACACTGCTGATATCCGGGTAGAGCAGTTTTGTCAGGTTTCTCCACTGTCAAGTTACTCTTTTTTCCCTCCCCCTGTCCACACTGTACTCTTAGGAAGGAAGTCACTGTGCACCCTTCACAGTTAAGGGGAGGTGGCTCATGCTCCACCTCATTAAAGGCACAGTCTCTACATAAATTATTTAAAATTCTTCTACACAGGAGATTTATCTCTACTTCTCCATTTATTGATTTTTTTCAATCATTTACTTTTATCAGTATGGGCTTGCAGATATTTAGATATTCATCTTACACTTTCGGTTACAGCAGAATCCAATTTTACAAAGCTATAAAACACAGTGTTGCAGAGAAAAACAGGAGCAAGGATCCAAGCCCTGCCTGTGCTGCTGAAATCATAGATGCTGTTTATTGGAACAATCTGTTTCTATGTCCCACTCTGTCCCTCTGTGGATGGTTCTCCCACTGTGGAAAATAAATGGATTAAAAGTTAAATGCTGACCCGGCCTTTCTCATTCCAGCCACACCTGACTTGTGTCTTCTGCCTGCAATACTCGTTTAAGAAATACTTGCACAATGATCAATCGATGAAAGAGTAAGTCCCTAAATCTCCTACGAGTGCTGCTTGCCTGTCAGAGAATGCAGTAAAGAACCTTTTCCCTGGGGTGTGCTGTGGTTCAGACAGAAACCCTGATTTTGCATAGAGCTCTTTCTCTTTTATTGCCCCTCACGTCACCACCGGATAATTGACTTTCCCAGGAAAGAGGAGGAAGGCGCATTTTTGCCCCTGTAATTGAACTTTGATGATGAACTAAGAATCTCTCATATATCACACGAAAATTCACATAAGCACGTTTGGATTTTTAGTTCATTGCCCAAAGGACAAGGGTCTTTTGAACCCAGGGGAGGGCATTCCCAGAGAAACAAAGCACTCCGCTAGAGAGGAGGTCAAGCTTCACTGTATCTCCTCAGTACCCACACATGCTAGAGGATAAATAAATATATGGTGAGTTAATTAAGTAATTGGAAGAAAGAAACGCAGGCTCCTGCCTCAGGAGACCTGTCTTGCTGTCCACTAACTAGCTGTCTGCCCTTGAGGAATCACTTTGTGATTCTGGGGCTCAGTTTTTCTTGAGCAGGAATGGAGGAGGCTGCTCATGCCAACTATTAAAAAGCAAAAACATTCTATAGACTTTGTACTGAAAATTCTTAGGTTTCAAAATATGTTCCAGGAACCCTACTGAGAAAATGCTATCGCTCGGTGGAAGTAGCCAGATTGATTACAATTGATTGACAGGCACAGAAAACATTTAAGCCTCCACTTCTAGCAGCTTCCACAATTGCTCCTGAGATGAAAAGGGAGTGAGAATAAACAGTGCAGCTATTCTCCATAGCCATTTTTCTAGACAAAGCCAGACTTCAGCAAAATTGAGAATTAAACAGTTTGTGTTTTTCTATTCTCGCCTTCCTTTGTATGTTGGTTTAATAATTTTTACCTTTTAAAATAAACTGTTATTACAGAAGCAGAACATACGCAGTAAAGAAAATAATAAAATGCAAGCAAATAAAATTTAAAAAATAAAAGTATTGCATTCTTTCCTACTATGCAGGGATCACGACTTACACCACCTTAGTTCCTGTCATTCTGGATCATTTTCTATGTATATATGTACATATGTGTATATTTAACTGAAATGAGGTCATATACTATTTTATTATCTATTCTTTCAGTCAATGACTTCCATTTTATTATTTCAAATGATATCCAGACAATATTCAGATTTTCCCAGTTGACCCCAAAATGTCCTCTAGCTGATTTGTTCAAACCAATATCCCACCCAGGACAATGATGGCATTACACCTTTTTATTTTTCCTCAGTAGTCTTTCTTAATCTAGTTCAGGTCCCCAGGTCTATGAAGCAGATAGCCTTGATTGTCCTGGAGAATGAACCACCTTCTGGATTTGGAATTGTCTTTGCTGCTCTCTTGCAATGTTTTTTATCTGTTTCTGTACAACAGAAGTTCCATCGAAAGACTTGATGGGTTCAAGCTGCATCACGCTGGAAGACACATATCTTAGCACACAGTTTGGGATGCTAAGTCTGACCCTTGGATTAATGTGATGATGCTCTGATATCACATTGTACTTGCACTTTGTGCAAGTTTTCCCCTTACATCTGATCATACATCTGTGTGGTATGAAAAACATTGGCGCTATGAGAATGTTCAGTTCTCCTTCAACCATCCATCTAATGATTTTTAACACAAATTGATCATACATACTTGGATCAATACTTTCATTATGATTTCCCCCAAAAAATATTTTCCTATTGCTTTCCTTCTTTACAAATTAAAAGGACCCATCCCCCTTTCAGCATCACATTGTTCCTAACCACGTGTGAATTCTCAGGGCACCATATCAACAGTCCCCTTAACCTTCCAGCTAGGATGGCCACACATAAATGTGGACAAGCTTCCACATTATTAGCACAGGGGGAGTTAACTCTGTTCACATCTTCATAAACTATCACCCCAATGCCTCTATGCTTTGTAACGACACCACTTGAGATGTCATCCATGTAAAGGCAGCTGGGATGGGGTCGTCAATTTCCTAAGGGGGATATGAAATTGTAACAGAAGGAAGGGTCTGAAGAAGAAAAAAAAAAAAAAAAGATTTTCTGTCTTTCTAAAACTTCTCCCACTCTTTTTGGGAACTGCAGCCTGCCCCGCATCCCTGTGGCAGGTTAAGTCTTGTGTTAAAAGAAATAACTCCCACATGGTGCCAGCGCCCCAGATAGGTGGCTATCGGCTTTGTCTGTGGTAGAGATGGGACAATTAGAGTAATTAACCACATTAGCCTAGAACTGAGGGTTCCTCCCTTTAAAAGCTCTGTATTTCTGCCTATGTTCAGGAAATTCGGATTTTGAGACAAAAAGGTCTGCCATTTTTCCTTCTTTGCTGGAAAAGTAATCTCTTTCCTCTTCCCCTAAAACACTTGTCCTCATTCTTCTGATTTGGCCTCGTGGAGAAGTGCCAAGTTTTCACTAAGAAAATGGGTCCTGGAAAAAAGCACTTTCTGAAGTGCTTTGCACATATCCATAGAAAGCATTCAAAAACTGGGCTTTTTCTTTCTCATGGGGTTTATCATCCCCCACTTCATCTTCCCCATCAGTGCCCCTCCCTCACTCTGCCATGAGGTCTAGCAGGAAGGGGCTGACCCTACTTGAGTTGAGATCACTTGGTCCCATCATTTGTCCTGTCTGGCCCTCATGACCCAAGACACAAGACTGTTCAGGCCACAGGCTCCTGAAATTCTTGAGCTGTGGATGCTCAAAATGAAAGAACACATTTTTATTGAGCTTGTCTTGTGTATCAGGCATTCTGTTGGGAACATAATTCTGAAAGACCAATTTATGGATAAAGAAACTGAGACAGAGATATTAAAATTCTTGCCCCGTGCTTCAGACACTTAATCGTCTATTGACGGCATTACCCAACTCCTTCCCTGCTGGCAGAGTTTACCTCTCACTCTAGAGGCTAAAAATGTCACAGCTAGGGCATGGGTATGTGACCCATCCAGGTTCAGAACACCTGGATTAATATGATATCACAGATATCAGTGGTATGCAAGGAGTGGTATGCAAGTAGTCTTGAAGGGGATTCTGAGATATGCTTCCTTTCCTCATAAAAAGGGTGCATGAGAAGAAACTACTATCCCTCCTCTTTTTCTTTTTTGCCTTTCACTGTGGTTGTGTGAGAACATGAGTGATGCCTGGAGCTATGGCAGCCATCTTGTTACCATGAGACAATATTTCTGAGAACAAAAGCCAACATACTGACGATGGCAGGGCAGAAAGATAGAACTTAATTATTTGATGGCAACAATTGAGACAAAACTTGATTATCAGATGGCAGCCATTACTAGCTTTAGAACTGCCCTGGGTCCCAATTTGCTGTTATATGCAATAGCAAATATCATCCAAACATCCTAACTGATATACCGAGGAAAGCAAGGAGTAAAGGTTTGAACGCCACTCTATCTGTCTGCTATGAAAACAGGAGTTTTAGTTCCCTAGTTCTTCTGGTTTGTTTCTACACTGTAAAATATTCAAAGGAGACTTGGAGAGACTGCTACCTCTGCCAAGTCTATCCAGCTGCCCCCAAACATGTGTTCTGATGCTCAGCTCTTCACATATCTTTGCTCCACTCCTGAAGTAGGTCTTATTTGCCAACAGTTTGGTCTGTGACTTACTGTCTGGTGCTGGCCCCACATCTGCACCTCTGTCGAGACTTGAATATGCCCTTAGGATCCAGCTCTGGGAAAGGCATCTCAAGCACTAAACTTCCTCTTCTGCTCACAAGGGCCAACAGAAGAGCCTGGTTGCTGTCTTGTAGCCCAGGCCAAATAAGCAATAAATTCTGGGCAAATATTCTCAGTCTTCAGAGCATGCTGCCCATGTGGCAACACTTTCTGCTCCTAGACTCCAACCACCTGTCCATCATGGATGTGCTGTACATTGCAGATGAGAAGGAATGTTCCTACCCCTGCTGTACCGTATGTTGACATTTTCCTTCAGGGAAATACCTGAATTTCATACCTCTCACCCCCATTAAAACTCATCTTCCACAGAACTAATGTAATATGTACATTTATACTAAGGTTAAAGTGGCACATAAAAGCTTAAATGGCTCTTTTAGCAGAATTGTACATTTAAGGCCTTCCAATGCCTTGACTGAAAGGAGAGAGTCACACAGGAACTACAGGTGCTGAGGCCACCTAGTGGGAAGGGATTTTTATCTCTGAGGTTTTCTTTCCTGTGCCACTTAAATCTCTCGTGCACACAGTCGCCAGGTGTGATTGGTACGGCAGCCCACAAGTCTTAGCAAAAAGATGAACAGTGAGGCCAAGAGCAGACAGGACTTCACTGTGTTGTCTCCAGTCCAGGAGCTGGCAAAGTCAGAGCTCTGTCTGTTTTTATTTAGGATCTTAAATTGCAGGTGCCACTGACTCTGAGAGAAAAAAAAAAAAAAGCTGCAACATAGAAAACCATTAACTTGGGGACTGAGGGAGAGGCATATGTTGTTTGGCCTTGTTAATTTCAATCATTGCTCTTTGCCCTCGTTGGAACAGGTATTTAAAATCCTGTAGGTAACTGTCCATTTCTTGACATCTTGGATCTCTTCTCTGGGTCAGCTCACTTGTCAGGCAAGGAAGGGCCTGCAAGACTGTGCTTGGCCAAGTCGAGAGGACCTTGTCTCTGGGACCCTGCAGTCTGCCCCCTTTCACTCTCTTCCCTCTCAGTTCCAAGCCTATCTATCCAGGCAAGCCTCTTGCACTCTCACATTTTTCTCCCCAATACCTGTTAAAATGTCCTCTCAGCTAAATTTTGGGGAAGTGTCAAGGAGATATTCTTCTGGCATCTTCTCATGGGCCCAGAGAACAATACCTTGCCCTAGGAATAAAGCCCTCATGGTAAAATCCCAAAAGGGGAGGAAAGAAATTGTTAGATCAAGGCTGTCCAGCTGCTCCTTGGCCTACTTTGTACGTAACAATGACATAACACTCTGAATAATGCCGTAGAAGTCTTAGCTATCATCACCACCATCAGGGCCAGGACTAGAGTCAGCAGTGTGAGACACTCCCTTTCAGGGTCATTTTGCATCCTCACCTGCCTCCCCTGGTTCCCAGCACTGATTATCATCTTTAATGAATCCTTAGCAGCTCCCAGGCCTTGCTATAAAGCCCGTATGTGTTATTAATTCATTTAAAGAGAAGGGGAAACTGAAGCAAAGAAATCTCATCAATAGACATTCTGCCCAAGTAACACAATGAATGAAGGGTAGAGATTAGAATTGAGCTGCTTCAACAATAGTTACTGTCAGCTAAAGAATCACAATGTTCATAAATTTGGAAAGCAGAGCTTCATTTCTCATAAAAGAGTGCAGCCTACAGGCTAGCCATCTTGCAGACTGGCAAGTGTAGCCTCGGGCAGAAGCTGAGAGCAAGTATGGGGGGGGTTGGGGAGGATGAGACAGAAATTTATGTGGAACAGGTTAGCTAAGTATACATATTCAACAGGTGATTGGAGGGACTATGAATATTCATGAAGGGGTGGTATATGCACGCATAGTAGGCTAACATGTATGCAATATGCATCCCATGTTCACTTTTCAGTGGAGACTTAACATTTAGGTGTATTGCAGTTAGGCCTTACCCTTCAAAAAGTGAAGCAGAGGACATGAAGGCCCTTTGTACAGAGCCTCCATAGACTGACTGGAACCACTCCATGGTCAGTGGCCTCTATCAGGAAGGAATGCTGGTCTGTTCTTGTGTTAAAACCACAAAAGGGAAGGGCATTCATGAGGTTTGTTGAAAGCAGAGCAAGTCTTTTGAAAGGGCTGGTTTCTGTTTAACCCTTAGCTAAGAAAGTCTAATAGTGGTTAGCAAAGGAGGGGGTCCATCTCCCTGTCCTGTCATAGCAGGAAACTCCATTTTTAAGGTTTCTCTGGGGTCCCCTTGGCCAAGAGGGAGTCCATTCAGTTGGCTGGGGACCTAGGATTTTATTTTTATTTCTCATTACACAGTCCCCTAAAGTTCTGATACTTAGAGACTGGGGAACTCAGGATATTAACTCTATTTATCACTCTGAGTACAAGCACATCTCTGCAAAAATCTGATGACTTATTTTTAATAGGAAATCATAGGATGAAGGAGTCGATTGTTAGGAGTGATAAGTTAGTTGGTTACATTCTGCCAGTGACTAATGGTGTGGCCACAGGCAAGTCAAACGGCCTCTCTGCACCAGCCAGGGAATTGCAAACTCATACACCTTTGTGGCAGGAACAAATGATATGGGAATTAAGGAGTATAGGTGCAAGATAGCAGGGAAGTAGGTGATGTTACTTACAATAAAGTTACTGGGCCCACGGATACTGGTTAAACCTCTGCCCATCTATCGGTTTTCTAACACTATCTGTATTCAACCAATGCTGGCCAAACAGATCTGTTGATGAAATTCAGCTGCAGGTTGGGTGCAGCTCCACGAAGTGAGTGCAATTTCCAGGATGTATCGCCAATAGCCAGGAGTTAATTCCTAACTTGGAACAACTGAAAACATTAACTCAACATTTTACAGTAACAAGAGACAAAGATGCCAAGTTCTCTGGCTAAGCCGAGTCATCTGTGAAATGTGGACACAATTCAATTTAAATAATAGAACTGTGGCAGCATGGATTTATGTTTCTGCACGACTCTCTTCTTAGTTTAAACTGGAGCCATTACGCTGTCTGATTTCTCAGCAGGCGCTTTAGCCCGAAGGAGACATTCCATATTCAGTAACAAATCTCATTTCCTCTCAAACCGAAGGAGACAACAAAAGCCAGATGGCCCTTCAAGGCTGTTCAAGGAGCTCAATGATCCCAAGATGGATGTGGCCCTTTCCTGGACTTTTCCCCCTGAACCACAAGGTGGTGCTAAAGTACAGGAAATGCTTCTTACGCTTGGGGGTGTCACCTGCCGTGAGGAGGGAAAAGACCATCATCTCAGGTGACTGCATAAAAAGGAAAATGGGGGCCCAGAAGGCAGAATAAGGCCTCAGCACACAGCGAATTCCCACTTAGCCTTAGTAAACTCACAGGTGCCCTGAGTTTCAGGAGGCTGCAGGTAAATTAGCTCTGAAAATTCGAAGGCCTTAAAAGACCAATTAAGCCTTTGGTTTGCTAACGAAGGCAGCACTAAGCAATCGGACAGACAATTAGTGTAATTGAGCTCAGAGCTGAAAGAGCCACGTATCGCCATTGTAAATTCCGCACCTGTTAAGGGCTGTGTGTGTTTACCAGTGGGCTAATCAGGGAAGGAAACCAAAGACAGATCCTGCAGAAAATTCCAGACAACTGGGAGGTCACCTCCGCCAAAATCCAGGCAGCAGAGAGAGAGGACAGCCTTCCGTCTAGACCTGCACTGGCCACGCAGGGAACCACAGCTGTCTGCGCAGCACACTCTGAATGGAGACGCTCTGAATCGCTCTAACTCAAAAATATATACTGGATTTCAAAAAAAAAAAAGTAAAATAGCTCATTAATCGTTGCATATTGGTGACATGTTGAAATGATAACATTTTGGATCTAGTGAGTAAAATAAAATATTAAAATTAATTTCAACTATTTCTTTTCACTTTTTTTTTAATTTGGCTCCTAAAGAATGTTTAATTGCATATATGACTCGAGTTCTGTTTCCATTGGATATTGCTGCTCCATCAGTACAACCATATCGTTGGTAAAATATGGAAATACATCCACACCAGTGGGCTGACAACACTGCCCTAGTCCTCCAGCCCTTGCCTACATCCCCACAGCCTTGGCTGCCCCGTCCTCTGAGCACAGCAGTGCCCACCAACCAGCCAGCTCGGGGAGGGCCCCTCATTCTTGCATGTCCATCCCACCAGCCCCAGGATGGGCCTGGACCCAAAGGCGATCTTGGTGATAGTGCTGGCACCCCACAAATGCCCCATGCCCATCTGGCACCCCTTAGTTACCCTGCCACGGCTGGGGTGAGAAACCCTTTGCAGTGACTCTACCAGTGGTCAAATATTTTGAATATCACCCACACCTATAAACTTTGTGCTTGTCTCTGCCAGGCATTATCAGTTTGTATTCTAATTACACATTGGTCTCTCCCCAGGGAGCATAGGAGCTCCTGGGTGGCAGGACAAATCTTAACCAGCCTAAAACTCTCTGCTCCCAGTCCTGTGAGCACATACGCATACGTCTGCTGTGTTTATGGACTTTGTGTGTATGTTGGTTGAAAGTGAGCAGTAAAAAGACACCACAGCAGTGTCAAGAGGCCACACAGTGTCCTTTGACTCCTGGGCCCTGCCCTCCACGCTGCCTCTCACATCCAAAAAGGGGGCTGACTTCTCCCTGAAGGAAACTAAAACCTGGCTTGGATGCAGCCAAGTTTTCTCTAAGGCCTTCGCTTGTCCGGATTAATTGAGAGTCTAGAGAGATTAACTAGAGAGTCTGACACCTTTAAAGGTCAGGAAGAAACATTAGCCATCTACTCTCTCTGAGGGCTGCTACCTGTGAGGTTCCATCTACATAACAAGACCACCTTTGCTAGCCAGGCCTCTTCTTCTCTCCCTCCCACAACCTGTTTTGCCGTGATCCAAGCCCCCATTCTTTCTGTAGCCTCAAGAGGTATAAAAGCATCACCCATCTGGCTATTTCTTTGAGATCTATTTGTAAGCCTCCCACACACATTAATAAATTTGTATGCCTTTTCTCCTATTAATCTGCCTTTCATTCGTTAATTTTCCAGTGAAACTTAGGAGGGCAAAGGAGAAGTTTTCCCTTGGCCACTATATCCCAACGAGATACTGAAGTCAGTTTCCTCCTTGGAGTTAGGCTACTTGGGAAGAACACAGGAAATCTCCGAAGGGTTTACATAGTGAAGAAAGCTAGAATCAAGAGCTTAACTATTTTTGTGAAGAACCCTCATGGTATTAAATGACCAAGTCATGTTCATCCTATGGTTCAAGGTCTCAATTTTATCTGATTGTTCAAATCCTCATTCATTCTGTTTCTCATTTCTAGATGTCTATTTCTCTCCAAGCTCTTGCTTGACTCAAAAATTCCAGGTAAGTTTTGTCCTCTCTGACTGTAGGTCTTACGTAATCCTTGTAACATCAGGCCTTGGGAATGGCTCCCTTGTCATATAGAGCATTGGAAAAAGAGCTGCTCACCAGGGAGGAGTCCCTTGTTGGCTTGAAAGAACAGGGAATTGGATTACTCCGTGCCCTGGGGGAGAGTTAAAGATGTCAGCAAACCTAAAGGAATCAGTGGCCCCCATACCTGTGCAGCCACAGGTAGGATTTCATTAATGTGGAGAATAAAGATTCCCTGCTTTTTGTAGCTCTCTAATCATAATTGCTGGTTGCTAACAGACAGTGTGGAGGGAAATGGCTTGTCCATCCAAATGCAGAGCCCTTGGGTGAGATCTCCTATACTCCCGGTGCTTCTGCTAGTGAGGAAGTAGGATCAACAGACACCAGCTCATGGGGACAGAAGCTGATGGCTTTGACTAAAGAGGCACACAGTGCCTTTCTAAGAGTAGAGGCCCCAACCATGGCCAGCCTGCTGGCCACCCCTGGTCGAGTGCTCACAAGACCCCAAGCTCTGTGCTAAGGGCTTTCCAAACCTTACCTTAACCATCATTTCCAATGGAAAAATAAGTACTGTTATTGATCTCCACTTTATAGATGAAGAAACTGACACACAGAGGGGTTAAGCAAGTTGGTTAATGTCACACAGCAAATAGGCACTGAGAGCTTCTCTGTTCTGTCTGAATTCAAGTTCAGGCATTTAATCACTAAAAAAATGCTACTAAAAAATCAAATGGGAGATGTTGATTACACAAGAAGGGACTATGCACATTAGACTGGCAGAAAGCTGTGTCTCACCAGCCACTCTCTATACCTGCAACGTGGAGGGCAGGACATTGGTATGGTCACAGCTACCACTTGATGCCGCTTCTTTGGTCTCAAGTGGCTGATTTGGGGGCTGATTCGATGAGCATAACTATCAACCAGTTGTGTATGAGAAGGACACAGCCTTGATCGCCTACTGCTGATAGGTACAGAAGGGAGGGAGAGAGAGAAAGTTTGTTGAGGTACATATATACACCATTTCATTTAAGCTTCACATATAGAGGAGGGGCCAGAGGCTCAGAGAGGTAAGTGACTTGGCCATTGTCACATAGCTAATCAGAAGCAAAGAAAGGATTTAACTCAGGACTACCAATCTCCAAAACAGAGTGGACAAGATACCTCTTCAAGGATCCTCCAAACCTTAACGATACTGTGACTTTAGTAGCAATTCAGATGCTAAAAAGAATCTGAAATTATAGTGCCTGGCAAAAAGTAATCCTCAATAATTAAATGTCATATTCTCTTTCTTCTCTGTTATGATAGCCTTTTGTATATAGTGCTTATTATATTTGTACTAGTTGAAAATACGATGGAAATACAGTCATCTAAGGGATTTTGAGTTCTTTTTTGTTAGGGTCACGGAGCATAAGAGTCAGGCAACAAAAAGTGATTTGGACCCTACTATGACCAGACACTGTACTCGATACAGTTCAGTGGATAAAGCAGACATCATCCTTACCACTTCTAGGCAATGATCTGGCAGGAAGCCAGACACTCAGACTTCTCCTTCTCCCTTAATCTCTCGCTGACAATTCATCAAGATGCCCTATTGATTCTGCCTCCTAAATCTCTCTCCTATCATCCTCTCCTCCACCACAATTCAATTATCCCTCATCCTGTGTGGACTTTGAAATGGCCTTCTACATCCTCCCGACCTCCAGTCTTGTCCCTGCCATCTACCAGATCCTGATTGCTGCTGGAGGGATATTTCCAAAATGCAGATTGGACCATGACACTCCCTCACTCAAAATTCTTTCATGGAGGATAAAATGGAAAACTGAAGTTTTCTTATAACAACAAAAAAAGGCATACTACCCCATGATCCAGCAATTCTAGGCATTTCTCCCAAAAGAAACAAAAACATATTTTCACAAAAAGATTTGTATAATAATATTCACAGCAACTTCATTCATGGTAGCTAAAAAACCCTAAATATCCATTAACAGGAGAATAAATTACCAAAATTGTGTTATATTCATACTATAGAATACCAGTCAGCATTTTTAAAAAATACTAAAAACAGGCCGGGCGCAGTAATTACACGCCTGTAATCCTAGCACTCTGGGAGGCCGAGGCGGGTGGATCGCTCAAGGTCAGGAGTTCGAGACCAGCCTGAGCAAGAGTGAGACCCCGTCTCTACTAAAAATAGAAAGAAATTATATGGACAACTAAAATATATGTATACAAAAAATTAGCCGGGCATGGTGGCGCATGCCTGTAGTCCCAGCTACTCGGGAGGCTGAGGCAGTAGGATTGCTTAAGCCCAGGAGTTTGAGGTTGCTGTGAGCTAGACTGACGCCACGGCACTCACTCTAGCCCGGGCAACAGAGTGAGACTTTGTCTCAAAAAAAAAAAAAAAAAAAATACTAAAAACACAACAATATGGCTTAGGGTTACCAGACTTAGCAAATAAAAATGCACATATCACATGGGAAATACTTTTGCTAAAAAAATTATAGTTTGAAATTCAAATTTAACTGGGCATCCTGTATTTTATCTGGTAAATTTAACAGGGATAAATCTCAAAAATGTTAAGAAATGAAGTCAGATTCAGAAGAGTAGATCCTGAATGATTCTTTTTTTATGAAGTTCTTGAACAAGGAGAAGTAATATTTGGTGAGAGAAATTAGAAGAGTGGTTGCCTCTGAGAGGTGGGGATGGAGTGGAGGGAGCCTAAGGGACATTTCTAGGGTAATAGAAATGTTGGGTGGGACCGTATATACACAGATATATACATTTAAATAAAACTCATCAACTTGCACACTTAATTTTAGCTCAGTTTAAAAAACAAATACTATCCTCCATGGATTCTCAATACCTAAACTTTGAATACAGTATCCAAGGTTCTCCTGCTCTTGCCATTCTATAGTATTCAAAGATAATGTTTTGTATTTCCATGGTGTCTGCTGTGACCTCTCCTTTTTCATTTCTAATTGAGTTTATTAGGGTCCTTTCCCTTTCAGTTCTTGTCAATCTGGCAAGACAGCTGTCAATTTCATTTATCGTTTCGAAAAACTAGCTTTTGGTTTTGTTGATCGTCTATATAGTTCTTTTATTCTCAATTTCATTTAGTTCTGCTTTGATCTTAGTTGTTTCTTTTCTTCTGCTAGGTTTGGAATTGATTTGCTCTTCCTTTTCCAATTCCTTGAGACTGTTTATTAGATTGTTGATTTTTGAGCTTTATGTTTTTTGGATGTGAGTATTTAATGCTATTAGTTTTCCTCTCAGGAATGCTTTTGCTGTATCCCACAGATTTTGATAACTTGTGTCCCCGTTATCATTTAGTTCAAGGAATCTTTTGATTTCTCTTTGTATTTCCTCCTTGACCCAATAGTTCTTCAACAATAGATTGTTTAATTTCCAGGACTTTGTGAAATGGTGAGTATTTCTTTTGGAATTGAACTCTAATTTTATACCACTATGATCTGAGAAGATACACAGTATAATTTCTATTTTTTTGAATTTGTTAAGGTCTGATTTGTGGTCTAGTATGTGATCAATTTTGGAGAAATTTCCATGAGCTGATGAGAAGAATATATATTCGGCTTTATCTGGGTAGAATGTTCTGTAGAGGTCTGTCAGACTCTTTTGTTCTAGAACTCTATTTAAGCCCATTATCTCTTCGCTTATTTTCTGTTTGGAAGATCCAGTTCAGTCAGTGGGGTGTTCAAGTCCCTGGCTACTCTGGCATTATTGTTTATCATGTTATTTAGATCAAACAGGGTTTGCTTTATGTATCTGGGTGCTCTTGAGTTGGACGCATAAATATTAAGAATTGTTAATTCTTCTTGTTGGAGCTTCCCTTTCACCATTATATAGTGGCCGTCTTTGTCCTTTCTTACTTTTCCTATTTTAAAGCTTATGTTATCTGAAAGAAGTATAGCTATTCCTGTTTTCTTTTAACTTCCATTTGCCGGGAGGATTGTTTCCCATTCCTTGACCTTGAGCCTTAAAGCATCTTTGTGGGTTAGATGCATTTCCTGTAGACAGCAGATACTAGGCTTATGGATTTTTATCCACTCTGCCAGTCTATGTCTCTTCAGAGGACAATTTAAGCCATTCACATTTATTGAGAGGATTGATATTTGTGGTAGATTTCTGTTCATATTGTTGGGTGAATTCCTATTGTTTGTTTTACTCCTTGAGCCATCATGAAGTCTAGGTTCTAGACTTTAACTCTTAAGTGATTTTACTTTGGAGAGTGTCTCATGCGCTCTTCAGTGTCTAATGCAGGTCTGAGTACTTCCTGTAGGGCTGGTCTGGTCTTTGCAAATTCCATCAGTGATTGCTTGTCTAGGAAGGTCTTTATTTCTCCCTCCATAGATGAAGCTTAATTTTGCTGGGTATAGAATTCTAGGTTGGCCATTATTCTGTTTTAGAAGATTAAGGATAGGCACTCCATCCCTTCTGGCTTGTAAAGTTTCAGTTGAGAAGTATGAAGTTAGTTTGATAGGTTTTCCTTTGTAGGTTATCTGCTGTTTTCGCCTCCCTGCTCAAAGGATTGCTTCTTTCATGTTTACTGTGGTCAGCCTAATAACTACGTGATGTGGTGATCGCCTTTCCATATTGAGTCTCCCAGGAGTTCTGTGTGCTTCTTGTATCTGGATATCTAGATTTCTGGCCAGGCCAGGAATATTTTCTTCCAGTATTCCATGAAATAAGCTTTCCAGACCTTGTGTATTTTCTTCTTCTCTCTCTGGGATGCCAATGATTTTTTATATTTGGCTTCTTTATATAATCCCACATTTCTTGTATGTTTTGGTCGTATCTCTTGTTTCTGTGTTCTTTTTCTTCATCCGATTTGTTTATCACATAGGCATTATCTTCAAGTTCTGAGATTCTTTCCTCTGCATGATCCATTCTGTTCTTGAGGCTTTCCACTATGTTTTGAAGTTCCTTGAAAGCCTCCTTCTTTTCCAAGATTTCTGTTTGGTTTTTCCATAGTATTTCAATTTCTTTAGAGAATTTTTCATTCATTTCCTGTACTGTTCTTGTGGCTTCTTTATGTTGGGTTTTTATTTTCTCTTCAATTCCATTGAGTTTTCTTACAAACCATATTCGGAATTCTTCCTCTGTCAATGTAATCATATCGTGTAAGTTGGTATCTATTGATGGAGATGGAATATTTTCTTTTGGAGGTGACTTTTCTCTCTGATCCTTCATGTTTCCCATGTTCTTTCACTGATTCTTTCTCATCAGGCTACTTTGTCAAGAACTAGGGGTACTGGGGTCGGTTTATGGCTTTAACTCCAAGTCCCCAAAGGGACGTTCCCTGACAGGGCTGGGGAGATGTGCTCTGGTCCTATATTGCCTTAGAGATGTTTTAGCCTATTGGATTGTCTCTGACCTGTTGTCTTCACCTCTTGTCAAAGGAGATTAGTGAGTTTGGACCCCTTACTTAGTCTCCCAGGTGGTCTCTTGTGTGTGTGACTCTGCTGCCTTCCACTAGTTTGAGATGGAAGGCACTGTGTTGGGCTCTGGGGTTACCCTCCCTTTTGTTGCTCATAGTTTGCATCAAGGAGTCCATTATGAAGGTATTCCAATACCTTTGTATTGGGCTCTAACCCCCCGAAAGGGGTATACAAGTGACCTGGTCTTTGGGAAATGTCTTGTCACTCCCAAGGGTTACTTGAGCCCTGTTGCCACTTTAGGTGGGATAAGAAGAGCAACAGGTACCTGTGAGCCCGAGAGCATATACTTCTGTGGTTGCTTGATCTGCTGCTAGGGCAGAGCTGCTAATATGTTATTCAGGGCTCATTCACCACACTTGCAAGGCAGCTCCAGGTGCGGGGTATCAATTGGTGCAATTGCTAAGGACTCTGGCCAAGATTTTCCTTCCCAGACTACAAGTCCCAAAGCTGGCAGCAGCCTGGGCACCGAGGGCGAGCCCTAATGTTATGTTCTTATCAGATGATCAAAACCAACCCACTGGACCAAATCAACAGTCTGCCCCCTTTTGCTTAGTTCCAAGGTCCCACAGATTCACTCCAGTAGCACAGAGAAAGCAAATTTTCTCCATTCTCCTAGCCTCCAAGGGCAGAGTATACCCTGCGGGGCTGGGAGAGGGGCATTGCCTGAGACCACCGCATGTCTCAGCCCAGAAAGCGGCCTTTCACATCACTCCGCCCCTTCAAGGGCGGGGTTTCTCCAGCCGGTTCCAAAAGGCAAGCGGCTGGGTTGGAGGTGGAATGTTCAGAAAGCAGCTTCTTTTATTAATCCCCTCCTCCAAGGGTGGGGCCTGCTCTGCCAGGCAGGGGCAGTGGCGCCACCTGAATCCAGTTGCCTGGGCTTGCCCTGCTGGCCTGGAAAAGGCGCGGTGCCCAGATGGGCAACATGCCACAGTGTTTTTAGGGTATGGACCCCCAAAATGGCAGCTGCCTACCCACAGAGAGCCAGCACTGGAGGCGACTGCTGGGGGGGGGGGGGCAGTGGGTGCTGGGGTTAGCACGCTGTCTCAACGAGCCACTGGCTGTCCCCACTGCTTCCCTGACGCCCTGACTCACGTCAGGCCAGTAGGGGCTCCTGTACTCTCTGTCCCACCCTTCGCCAGCTGAATCTTCGGCGGTTTCCAAGGGCAGAGCCTCCCTTTCGGCGTTCACCTCCCTTGTTCTGGTCCCGGAGGCCACCAGAGGCGAGGTGCCTGTCTCCAAACTCCCTCCTGTGGACCCGGGAAGTGTCCACTCAGACCAGTCCCTCCCCCGCCCAGGGCAGACCTAGCACAGAGCACTGGAGAGTCCAAAATGTTTCCCGCTTTTGTCTCTTCTCCACACAGCCGCAGCTTCACGCCGACTTCAGGCGCTTCCCTACCTGAGAGGCTGTGGAGGTCGGTGGAGGAGGAGTCGCCCTGCTGTGGGTCAGATCACACTGCCCCCGCCGGCCAATGGGCGCAGTTGTCCCACGCTCTATTCCCTATTGTATATCCCTATTGTATATCTCTCACTTTCCAGGCTTTGCCATCGATTCTCCAACTCACCTTTTTTTTTTCCCAGCGCTGCTTGTCTGGCGCTGCTTCTCTGCAGATTCACAATGCTGTTCCTGTGGGAGAGGGATCCACTCATGTGTAGCTGTCCACCTTCTTCACCTCCTACTCTGGGAGCAGAGAGCCATGCGGTCACCACTAATCCGCCATTTTTTCTGCCCTCCCCCTCCTCTTGCCATTCTATATCCATAGGGCTTCCTCTCCTCCCATCGTCCTTAGCAAGTTCTACAGGCCAGCCGCATGTTAGCCTCAGCCCTGGCTCCATCTCCTGTAAGCTGACGACCTACTGGAGAGATTTAGACTCACTTTCTTCTCTGGTCCGTCATACCTTGCCACCCACCTCCATGACAGCACTGTCCCATTGCACTGTTGTCACTGTTTGCACCACACTAAACTTTAAATTCCTCATTAAAGCAGGGAACTTTTCTCATTGTATTCATGGTGTACAATGCAAGGAATCTAGCAACCATCTGTGCATTAAAAAACCGATCATTGACCGCAACTTCTCTCTTTAATTCCCAACACTTTCATTTAACATTTGTTTCAAATACAATATTCAATACATATGCACTTATATTTCAAAAAATATTCAAACAACCAGAAGAGAATGAATGAAGGACAACTCTTCTACATACCGTAGGTCCACACTTATTCTTACCAGAAGCAACCGCTATTTACAGTTTCCTTCCATACTATTCGAGAAGTTTTCTGTGCATATCCAGCACATTTTGTGTGTGCATATATGCACATATTTATAGATGCCTCCTGTTTACATAAATGGGAGATCCTGTGCTACTTATTCTCTATTTTACCGCTCCCCACTCCTAGTCCACTCTGTGTCCTATTCTTTGTTCCCAGGAGTGGCCCCTGTGGACCTCATTACCCAGACACCCTTCGGGCTGGTTTCCAGCAGGGGTTGTCCAGTGAGAGACGAAGGAAAGGGGGTTGGGGAGTGGGAGGAGAGCAAAGTTTGGGTGTCTCTACTCTCCCCTGCTCTGGCCCTGCATCCCTCCACCACGCCAGCTTCTGCAGGCCACCTCTGCTCCAGGCTCCAGCACCTTTGGCACCTTCAGCTCCAGGGATGTGCCCTAGATCAGGTTTCCCGGAAACAGACTGAGATGGAGAGGTACATGCAGATGACTCATTGAGGGGTGCTTTGGGAGAAGCACCTGTAAGGAAAGTAGAAAAGCAGGATTGGCTGGAAGGAGAAGCTGGCCTGAAATGCAGTTCAGTGAGGCCTCAGCTAATCTCCAGAAAGCTCTGGATCTGGGGCTGCCCTTCAGAATTGTCCCACACTGGGGAAGGTGGCTGGGCTTTTGTATCCCAAAATCAGACAGTCATTGGCCATGGCCACCCCCAGGAGAAAGTGTAACCTGCATGAGGCTGTCCCCTGTGGCGGATGAGGGCAATTCCAGTGAAGAGTCAGCTGTGATGATCCCAGCCCCTGTGGGTGGGGCATCGGCCCTGAAAAGGAGACCGGGGTGGAGCAGCACAGTGTCTACTGTGGCAAAGGTTTCCTGCCAGTGCCAGTATCTGAGTGTCTTAACATGCCCTGCCCACACTTCTGTTCACAGTCCATTCATTAAAATCTCAACATTTGAACCATCTGGAACAAATTAAGTTTCTCAATGGGATCCTGACTGGATCACACGCACGCACACACACACACACACACATGCACACCCCTTCTCTTAATATGTCATGAAACACATTCCATATCAGCACATCTCAGTCTCTCTTATTCTCTTTATTGGCTGCATGGCAGTTCATTGTGTCAATATAATGTCTTTATCAAACCTTCCATTCTTACACATTGAGGTTGTTTCCAACATCATTCTTACAAATAATGCTGCTAATAATTCTTTCTTTTCTTTCTTTTTTTCGGAAACATGGTTTCACTCTTTTGTCTAGGATGGAGTGCAGTGGCCCAGTCACAGCTCACTGCAACCTCAAACTCCTGGGTTCAAGCAATCCTCCTGCCTCAGCCTCCCAAGTAGCTGGGACTACAGGTGCATGCCACCACACCAGGCTATTATTTTTCATTCTTTCTTTCTTTCTTTTTTTTTTTTTTTTTGTAGAGACAGGGTCTTGCTATGTTGCCTAAGCTGGTCTTAAAAACCTGGCCTCAAGCGATCCTCCTGCCTTGGTCTTCCAAAGTGCTGGGATTGCAGATGTGAACCACCATGCCCAGCCAAGATCAATATAAATTCTTAATAGTGAAACTGCTTGGTCAAAGGTATGTACATTCAGATTTTGATAGAAATTGCCAAATTGTCTATGAACAGTTTACTCTCATATCTGTCATCATGGTGTATGAGAGTGGCTGTATCATCACATATTCCCCAGATGTGTGTTCACCTCTTAAAGCAGCCTGTTTGATTTAAGGGTTCCCAAGCACATGCATCCACCCCCTCTACACGCCTCCTTTGGATACACATTTACAGCTGAACTAGAGAAAGACCACTTGTAGACCATGTGTGGCTTCATCACCATTTTCCCACAGTCTTTTGGCCTTTCCTTCATGTAGACTGTCTTATGATACTTAGCCCTCCATGCTACAATGTCAAATGTGATTAGTGGAGTAATTTCCATCTGCCTTCTCTCCCCTCTGAGTTCAAGATATCTTTAGTAATTCCATTAAGGATCTAGAGCTAGAAAACAGAAATTAACCTGGAATAATAAAACCTGTCATTTTTAAATGCACCTCACTGTGTAATCAGTAACCAGACCAGTGCCCCATATCCTGCAGACTCTGCAGACACTGAATGTGTGTTTGCTGCTTGAGAATACTAGCAATCTCACCTTGATGCCTCTTTGAAGCCATTATAATGTCTCAAAGGAGGAACAATCAGCTTTCAGAAAAAATTCAGGTTCATTTATTCCACCACCTCAGTTCTGAACTTCCCCTCAATGCCCTCCCATTTATGCATAACATATAGACATGTTTCATTTCCTTTGACTAGGAATATTAGTGTGTGATTTACACTCTCTAAAATTAGTACTGGAACATTCTTGGAAATGGAAGAGAAGTTATGTAATTTCAGGAACACACAATGAAAGGCCACCTGTTGAGTTAATATGTCATCTAATGCTTTAATCTCTTGATTTTAAAAGGAGCTATATTTGATTTTATTAGAAGGAGATGTCCCCTGGTATAATCTGATAGGCTTGTCACCTCCCATTAAACTTTGAGACAGAAACTGTGAAAAACAGACCATCTACAAGAGTCAAAGAGAAGAGAAAGAGCTCAGGCTGGAGTCCATGACTCCCAGACACTGGGGCAGGCTGGCCATCCTTCTTTCCCTTCCTGTTACCAGGAAGGTATCGCACAGGAGAACAGATCTGGCTCAGTGCACGGGGCTGAGCTAGCCAGGAGAATCCGACTAAATGGGAACAACGGGAGACAGGTGGTCAGAAGTCCTGGATGTTCATCCCAGCTCTGTGCCCTAAGGCAATTCCTCAGCCTTCTTCTTTCCTCATGGGAAAGAAGGCCAGGGAGCACCTTTTAGTGAGACAGACATTTCAAGTTATTTTTCCAGGACCGTGGATGAGTTTGTAATGATCCACTGTACTCTCTCAGGTCATTGCTACAGGTGAGTATCAAGGATGATCAAAGTCAGGAATTCAATTTTGGCCATGAGACAGAGCCAAGTGAATTGGCCCTGTATTTAAATCTCACAGAGGGATGGAGACAGAAATTTTGGACTATTAGTAATTAGCACCATGCTGAAGTCAGTCAACAGAGTTAATATTTTTATCATACACAAGAATAAAACTCCTTAAGAGTTGTTTATATTGAGAGTTTCCAATCACTTTTCCCGCATTCTCTCCTGAAGCCACTCTAATGAGAGGTCTGTGGGCTGACTATTCCTCCAAGCTACGTACCAAGATCACCAAATGATCTCCACACTGCTAAAGCCAGCGATCAGTGTGCAAGCCTCGCCTTATTCTACTCATCAGCATCGTTTAACACATTCGATCACTCCCTCCTTCTTGGATCACTTTCTTCACTTGACTCCAGGGACATTATTCTTTTTCCTCCTACCTTACTGACTGGGTCCTTTTCAGCCTCCTTTGTTGGTTCCATCTTACCTGCCAATTTTCTAAATAACGGAATGCTCAAACTCAGTCCTCACCTCTCTTCACTCGCTTCCAAGAGATCTCATCCAGACACCCTGCTTTAAATACTTTCTATATGACTAACAACTCCCAAATACACAGACAGCAACCCTGAACTCCATGCCTGTACACCTAATCGCCTGCTCAACATCTCCACTTGCACAGTAGATATCTCAAGCTTAACTCATCCACAGCAGAACTCTTATTTTACAACCTGCAAAACTTTTCCCATCTCAGGAAATGGCAACTCCATCTTTTCAGTTGTTGAAGCCAAAAGCCTTGGAATTGTCCTTACCTCTCTCCTTCACACCCCACATCAAACCCAGAAAATATTCAAGATGAAAATATACAAGAAAATATACAAGATGATCCTAAGACATCTTGTCCTCTGAGGAAGTAAAAAAATTGTCAAAGACTATTGACTTTATTAGGACTCAGGAGTCAATTTGATAGAAAAATTTGAGCATTAAAAAGAAAAATCTGCCATTGCTGGAAACTCCTCCTGCCCACACATTTAAAATCCATGAGTTCATAATGATATCTGCTCTCACGGGGGAAAAAACTCATTGGTCACATTTGGAGGATGGCAGAAAACCAAATTATTTTTCTGAAACTGATAAATAAAGAAAAATAATCCAATTTTTTCTTGCTTGTCTTGAATGCACAGTAAATCAGTAGTTAAGGAGGAGGAACTTTCTCTTTATAGAAGTATGTCAGCTAATAAATGAAAGAATGATAGAATCAAAAAATGACCATTTTGCAACCTCTACTGAAATAATGAGCATAAACAATGTTCATAAATAGCTATTAATACAAAAACCATTAGGTGAAGACAATATGAGGGGAAATTCACAGTAGACAATCATGCTGATGTCCTGGACCCACTGATCAATCTTTTTTTTTTTTTTTTGAAACAGAGTCTCATTCTGTTGCCCAGGCTAGAGTGCTGTGGCGTCAGCCTAGCTCACAGCAACCTCAAACTCCTGGGCTCAAGCCATCCTCCTGCCTCAGCCTCCCGGGGTAGCTGGGATTACAGGCATGCGCCACCATGCCTGGCTAATTTTTATATGTATATACATATATATATATATATTTTTTTAGTTGTCCATATAATTTCTTTCTATTTTTAGTAAAGACGGGGTCTCTCTGTTGCTCGGGCTGGTCTCAAACTCCTGAGCTCAAACGATCCTCCCACCTCAGCCTCCCAGAGTGCTAGGATTACAGGCGTGAGCCACTGCGCCCGGCCTGATCAATCTTAACATCACAAAAATGAGACAACCAAGCATTTAGTTGACTAAAATACAGAAATTGCTTGAATTTCCTGGTCCCTCAATTTCCTCATCTGTCTCATGGTGATGGTGGCTCCCTGAGTAAATGTTAAGCACTGTCCAAGCAGATTGCCTTCTGAGCAATATAATACACAAATACAATGGCTCTGAGCAGATATCTGCGCAGGAGCTCTGACCAGTAGCACTTGGCTATCACTAATCAAATGTGTTAACACATCAGAGAAAAGGGTTGCCATGGAGGTAAATACTGTCTGTGCCCAACAAGGCACTGTCCAGAGGCAGTTTCCTAGGGTAGCAAAGGTTTAACATGACTATCTTCTCATGATACTCCTAAACACTCAGGTCACTCAATGAGCCACCATGCCCCCCAATCCCAGGAACCTCAAACATCTTCTTAGACACCAGTCTAACTTTCTGATCAGCTCTGGGGCTCTGGCAAACTCAAAGAGGACAGGAATCTTGTCTATCTATTATCTATCTATCATCTATCTATCTATCTATTGCTCACTATTATATCCCAGGTGCCTGGGAGTGTGCCTAACACATACTAGGTGCTCAGTTAAAATGTGTTGGATGAATAAAAAATGAAGCACATGGACCTGCCAAGAAAGAGCCAGACCTGAGATGTCCTGAGATAAAAGGTGTCTTTGTGGCATTCTGATAGTCAAGCAGCCACTCTTGTCAATGCCTTTGGAACTTAAACAGGACAAGACACGGTTCATGAAGTACCTGGAACAATACTGGACACAGAAAAGGCCCTCAAGAAATATGTCCTCCTCCCTCTCTGCTCTGATGGCCCTGCATGCATGGCATCATCCCACTATGTTGGGATTACAATTGTCTTTAGTTGGGTTTCTGGGAAACAGACTACGGTACAGAGTTTGCATGCAGGAAGTTTATTAGGAAGTGCTTTTCAGAAAATCACCTGCTCCTTTGACGTTAGGGTCCTAGAGCCACTTGGGCTATATTAGCAATGCCCTGTTTAAAACTGTAGATGTTCAGGAGTTTTCAGATCTAAGCTGAAGGAATAATGACTTGCATTATCACATCAGGAACTTTTCCAGGAAGAAAACACAGGCATATCTTTGTGGTTATGTAGCTTTAAGGTGACCTACAGCAGGACAGCACCTTAACCACAGTTAATTATTTTTTATTGAAGACATGTTGCTTATTGTTGTAATAGAGGTAACGACCTGAAAAAGGGTAAAATGTTTTATGAGCTGTCTCTTTAAAACCCTCCCATCCTTTTTGGAAATTAAAACCTGTATCCCTGTATGAGGCCAGTAATCAGAGGGGGGGAGGTGGGGGGAGTGTTCTTGATTCTTTGTACCAAAGGAGATGGCTCAAGGGAATTGGAATTTAAACAACAATAACCTAAAGCGGAAAACTCCTTTTAAAAGTTCTGTATTTCTGCTTATATATAGAACGATGGTACTTTAAGGGGAGAGTCTGCCATCCTCCTCATTTGCCAACAAATTAATAAACTTCTCTTTCCTTTCCTTCAAACTGCTTGTCTTCCTCAGTTCAGCTGCAGGGACACATATCGAACTTTCAGTAACATGGTGGGGTTGAGGGGAAACTTCCCCTCTCCCCTTTCACTGAAAGATCAACTCACAGTTAAGGCAGATTAATAAAAGAGGTTTATTTACTGTGTACATGGGCTTACCCAACATCCCAGTGAGGTCCAGAAATTTATATACCCTCCTTTTAGAGGGAAGGGAGAGATAAGGAATATAGGTAATTCTGCTTAGGGGCAATAAATGGTTGTTAGGGAGGATGAATAGATACTTGGGAGAAGGAATGGATGGAGGAAACAGATTGACTTGCAAATTAACCTGAGAGACAGGTATTATATTTAGAATGATTTGGACCAGTTATGGTTGCATTCTTGATCTTCTCTCCTGCAATATATTGAGATAACAGGGAGGGGAAGGGAAGTCAATAGTTCTTTTGATGGGTCCTTCTGGTTTATGCAGATAGAAGGAAAACACTCCCCAAGGTCTGTTAATCTCTAAGGGCCTTTAATTTGAAATACTGTTTACACCCAGGAGTCATATTTTGAGGTAAAATTTCCAGAGCTCCTTCATTCGCAAATATTTTAGAATACCACTTAGAAAAAAAAAACTGATTAAATTAAAAATATATTGTATTTTCTTTTTATTTTATATTTATTATTTACTTTAGAAGACATTCTTTTATTTCTTTTTTTAATTTCTTTTTAATTTCAGAATATTATGGTCAGACAAATGTTTAGGTTACATGTATTTTCTTTTTGCAAGGAGAAAGAATAAAAGTAAATGACTCTTTAGGACAAGGAATGCATGTGGTAAAAAGCAACTCATGTGGTTTAGATCTGCCAGGAATAGAATCCCAGAAGACCTGGCAAGGAATTACAGTCCCTCAAGAGTAAATCTCAAAGGCTGGAAAGCAATG
This sequence comes from Eulemur rufifrons, assembly GCF_041146395.1. Taxonomy (NCBI): domain Eukaryota; kingdom Metazoa; phylum Chordata; class Mammalia; order Primates; family Lemuridae; genus Eulemur; species Eulemur rufifrons. The sequence continues at coordinate 30,465,861 of NC_091010.1, read as the reverse complement.
AGGTAAGGGCCCTGAGCTGAAGCCAATTAGCGCTCAGTAAACAAATCAGATCATTTTGCTTTCTGCCTAATTTCAGGCCTACCGTCTGAGCAGCTCAGATGAGAGTTCTTAAGGAAAAAAAAAAAAAAAAAAAAGTTCAAATTCCCAAAGCAATTCTATTTACAGAGTGGATTCTATTTGATTTGTGGACGAACAGTGTGTGTTTTGTTTTGTGTCAGAGCTTCTGAATAGCAATTCCAGAGAAATGTGCTGAGTCATGAATCCCTAAGGATAAAAGATTTTGACAAGAACACGCCTGGGGGAGGCCAGAGCTGTGACAGTAGTAAAGTTAGGGATAACAGAAGGCTCATTATTCTTCTTCTAAATGAAGCCCTTTAATGCAAACATTTACCCTACACCTGTGCCTAGGAACACTCAATGCCTCCCTCAGGTACAGAGAAGCCACACACGTAAGAATAATGACAACAAAAATAATAGCTAAGATTTACTAGACACCTACCATGTGCCAGGCATATATATGGGTCAGCTTATTTAATTCCCACTGTCTCTCTATGATGTGTTTTATAAATGAGGAAACTGAGGCTTTGAGAGGCTAAATAATTTGCTCACAGTCACAAGGGCTCACAAGGACTGAGAGAGAACTTGAACCCAGGTGATCTGGTTGTGGAATCACAGCCTTAAAGAGTATGTGTGCTGCATCCCCAAATATCATCCATGTATTCGTAGATCTTTGATCATTTTAACTGAGTGTGGCTAAACCCCTTACTCACAGAGGGCTCTTACTAACTGGCTTCCCATCAGACACAATTGACTAGACAGCAAAAGGTCCCAAGATTGCTATTAATGAAGGAGAAATTGTATGGCAGTGCTAATACAATATAAATCATGTATTTTATGTGTTCAATATAATACTCTTTCTATGTAAAAGAAAAAAATGAGACCTTCTTTCCTTCAAAATAGAACTCTCCGTTATGTACTAGAACATGCTGAGTTAAGATAATTCTATATTGATTGCTAAGAGTTGGGGCTATCTCAGGTATAGGATTAGTCGGCTGGTACATGTTATACCTTCGGTCATGACCTCCCAGTGCTGGAACTCCTGGTCCTTGGGAACAGTTCCTCGGGGGCGCTTTAAAAATTGGTGGCTGTACCTTCTCCCTTCCCCCATGACATGTTTACCTCAGAGAAAATTAGATCATCACTTGGCTCCTGGGGGGCTCATCAGAATTATAAAATGAGAGTCCTAATCCGTACCTCACAAGGTTATTATGAGGGTTAAACAATATAAACTTGGAACATATTAAGAATTCTATAAATGATTGGTGGCATCATTATTAAGAATCAGAGAGAGGAATCTGTCCTCTTTTCCTCAGGAGGATTTTGCAGGTCTGATATATTAGCTTTTTGGAAGGCAATGTTCAAAATAGTTAAGCAAATTGACTTTTGAATATGCTCTTGTCCAATCACCAAATTCTGGAGTCTGAATTGCACCCAATAATTTATATTTTTATATTCAAGTGAAGTGTCGATATTATTGGGAGGAAAAACTAAGAGGAGAGAAAGCAAACAAACTGATGCCAAACAAACAAACACAAATATTTTATTGTAACCTAAAATTCACCCCCTAGACAATAGATAACACACACATGGGATAATATTAGTAGACGTAGTGAAGATGCATTTGGACAATTAACAACATGGATGAATGTGGAGATGTCATAAAAGTCAAACTTTTTCAGGTTATCGGATTTCCTGAACATAATATTGAAAAAAAGGAACTTTCAACACAAAAACATGTAGTTTTTTTAAAAAGTCACTTATTTTATTTACTAACTTTGACAGTGACTAAAGAATGAGGTACAGAAAACTTTCCAGAAGTCTGAGTGTGGAGCAGAAGTCCAAGGCACCCTGAAGCCCCATTATTGCATTATTGAGTAGATTGAACCCAGCTATGAAATATTCCATGCTCCAGGTTTACTACACAGAAAGGTACTATTTACCTACCTCACAGAGGTGTTGTGAGGATTCATGCTTATAAAGTGCTTGAAGGCGCCTTCGAAGAAAGGCAACATAGAAGTATAAAATAACCTTACGTATTTCAAAAGAAATGAAAACATGATTTTTGGCACAATGGGAAGGGTGCCTCCTATTTAAAAAACACTTGGCTATTTATTTATAAAAGCCCCTTGTGGTTTATTTTTTCATGATTATTTAAGAGGATACATGTTTCTCCATTGCCAATCTTATAACAGTCATTCTCCATCCAGGCTGTGTTACCAGAATCACTTGACAAATTTGTTAAAAATATAGATGCTTGGGCCACAGCCTAGAACTACAGACTTGAAATCTCTAAGCATGGTACCCAGGCACCTACATTTTTAGAAGGATCCATAGGGAATTCTGATGCATACCGAAGTTTAAAACCCATGTCTTTAGGGAAAAAAATCAACTTATTTAACACTGATTTTCTTCCTAAAACATTATTCTTAAGATTATATGAAGTTGGATAAGGGAAGGTATTAATTCTTTATTCCCCTTTTCCTTTCCCATGTCCCACACAGACTCAGAGCACTCTCTCTCTCTCTCTCTCTCTCACATTCTCACTCACTTTTTATTTCTGCCCTTGAATTAAAATTTGATAGTGGTAAAATCTGACAGTAGCAAATCAATGCTTCATTGGGAAGACATGCAAAAACTTGCAATCCATCCCCACTGTGCCCAAAGAAAATGGATGTTTCCCATTTGCCAGAACGGAATGGTTGAAAAATGCATTTCCAATTTGGAAACAGATAAAATCAGCACTTCCTGGGAAACACCAGCTGAGTGGATGCTGACAAACAAAAGTGAGCAAGGTTACAGTGGCCAGCCATGAAGCTAGGCTACGGTGACTACTTTGCTGGTTGGAGTTTGCCTGCATCTTGGCAAACACCTTAGGAACTGAAACGGTTTATGCTCAGTAGGCACCAAACAACATGTGGGTGCTTCATCAAAGTAAATAATGAAATAACGCATAATGAAACTGGTAGCTGTAAGCAAAAGTATCTTTTTTTTTTAAATGACCAGTTTGCTCCACTGCAATTGTTAAGGCTATTTTAACAACCGCTCTAATTTCCTGGCTAGCTTGAAGCCTATTTACTAGCTAGTCTAACACAGAGAAGAGCATGATTTCTTCCCTAATGGCCTTAACACATATCCCATTATGGTGCTTGTATCAGTTTTAAAATAAAAGAGACCCCTCTTAGGTGCCTTGCAGTGGAACAAATGGAGTCAGCAGAGAAACGATACTTCTTTACATAGAGAAAGCCTTCTGCGGCTGGCCAAAATATTTACAATGTTAAGAACCAATGAATAACAGAATACAGAATAGTCCCACTTCTTGGGGGGAAAAAAGAGAAAAAAAAAATACATGACATAGAGGCTACATATACAGTACATAAAGAATAGGATGTGTAAAAAAAAAAAATTCAGAGTCAGCCACAGTGAAATTTTGCTATGACAAATGTCTCGACTCTTGAGAATTAGTTAAAATATTTTTGCTATGTGGTAGCAAAAATAAAACAGCAAAAAATGATGCCTTCCAATATTCTCCTAAACATTAGAGGCAACTTTGTACAAGAAAGTTGTTGGAGCTGGCTTGGGGAGTTGCTTGGTGCATGTATCCCAAAGGGGCAAGGCTGCCAGCAGCAGAACAAATCCTCCCAGCAGGACACAGAAGCCACTAAAATAAAATGCAATGTCATAGGTCTGGGTCCAGTCATAAAACCAACCTGAAAAAACAAGAAGAAAAGAGTGAGTTTCATAGAAATGGAATGAAATGTCAAGCCCAAACCCTAATTTCATCACTTTTATATATAGTTAGGATTAGGATATATAGTCTTTCAATACTTCCAACTTGGCTTCTTGGGAGTTAGAAGATGAAAATCTCTCAAGTATTTGGACAAAAATAAGCATATATTTTGAGTTTCTCCCAAATAAAGAATAAACACAAATCCTATAGCACATATATTGACTTTCTAAACTATATCAAAGCAATCTTAAATAAATCATTTACTATGAGACATTGCATGCAGATTTATTTTATATAAATCTGTGCTATTACTACAATCTGAATTTCTATATCTGGAGATGCTACAATGAAGAACAGTAAAATAAGTTGAATTTAAGATAAATATCTTACCAACAATGGGTGGTCCAAGGCTATTTCCAAGTCCAGCAAAGAACATTAATATTCCATAGGCATGGGCTAATTTTTCAATTCCCACAGTCTTTGTGGTCACGTATGGGAAAATGGACCAATTACCAGTAAGAAACCCTATGATCCCAGAAAGTATTGCCAATGTGACATAAGTTTTGGCAAATGGAATTGCACACAAGGCCAGGCCCATGATGATATAGGTAGCTACATAAAGATATAAGGTGTTAATCCACTTGAAGTCAGCCAGTATTCCCAAAAGGAGTTTACCAACTGCTGTCATAATGCCTATAATGGAAATAAGAGGCATGATAAACTCTTCTTCCTTCACATTTGAACTTCTTGCTACATCTTCCATAAGTAATGAAGGTGGAAACCCTCCAATGTCAAAAAGTAAGATAGCGATGAAAAGTGCTGAAAATACTTTGTTTTTAAAAAGAGTCAAAGTTTCGCCACAGTAGTTTTTATATAATTGCCACTTTCTCTTGGCAAGCTGTTTGCAAAAATATGTCTGTTCTGCAACTTTCTTTTTGTATGTTTCAGGCTCTTTTGTGTGTGCAATGGTTGTGGGGTTTTTATGAAGGAGACTCTCCTGTTTCCAGTCACCATTGGCTATAATGTTCTTGCATTTTTCCTCACCACAGAAGCTCTTGTCAAGAATGTTTATGTTTTCTTCCAGGTTCTTTTCTTTCTCATTGTAAATGGAGTATTTATCTGGTACATTTTCCAGAGGTGTCTTTTCAGGCAAAGGGCAATGAGAAGACTGGAGTGGTCTCATCAGACTGCCACAGGCTAATATATTTAAAGCTAAAGCACCCACAATCAGCAAGCATCCGTCCAGTCCATAGAACTCAATCAGCATCCTCTGCAGAGCAGCATATATAAAAAGGCCAACACTTGAACCTAAAAAGGGAATGGGAGATGGTCAGTCTTAATCCCTTATCATTTCAGGCTCCTAGGACAAGAATTAGTAGTATCACAACTCAATTTATTTTTTACACTGGTATTCATATGTAACTTCATATTAAAATCACAACAAGAATATTGAAGATAACGAGATAATAATAGCAGCAATACTGATAGAACATATAATAATTAACATTTATAGTTCAGACACTGATAACCACTTTACATTGCATGATCTTGCATAATCCTTTTAAGGATCCTGGCCAGGCGCGGTGGCTGACGCCTATAATCCTAGCACTGTGGGAAGCAGAGGTGGGAGGATTGCTTGAAGCTAGGAGTTTGAGACCAGCCTGAGCAAGAGCAAGACCTCATCTCTACAAAATATAGAAAAATTAGCCAGGTGTCATGGTACGTGCCTATAGTCCCAGCTACTGGGAAGGCTGAGGCAGGAGGATCGCTTGAGTCCAGGAGTTTGAGATTGCAGTGAGCTATGGATGATACCACTGCACTCTAGCCTGGGTGACAGAGCAAGACCCTGTCTCAAAAAAAAAAAAAAAAAGTATCCCATTGGGTAGGTCCTATTATTATTCCCAGTCTACAGGTGAAGTGACCTAGGTCTAGAAGGTTGAGAAATTTGCCACAGCTGTAAATGGCATAATTAGGATTCACACTCGGTCAGTCTGACTCCAGGAGCCCATATTTTTAACAAATACCATCATGCAACTGCCTGTTTTGCACTGATTCTGTGCCAGACCTTATGCTATCTACTTATTCCTTTTGGAAAAGCAAATTTTCACATTTTATTTTTTGAGATGAGTAGTATCTTTTAGTTTTAGGCTATTTCTAATGGTCTGATAGTTCAAATCCATTGCTGAATCACCAGAATGAGCAATTCATATTAATATTTTTAATGCATTCATAAAATTATGAGAGAAGTAAAGTGGAGTTTGATAGGATATTTAAATTATAATTTAAATTACAAAATACGCTGGTTTGTACATTCATGTAGCAGTGTGAATACGCCACCTTTTAACACTGATCACACTAAGCAGACTGGAATGCCAAGGTATGTCAGCTCAATTAATTTGCACTGTTTTCATCTGGTTCTGATTTCAATGTTTAAAAAAATTGAATATTTTAAAATTTAAATATCATGTGAAAAAGCAGGAAAAAATAGATCTATAAAAAAACAAACAGACTAAGCAGATTGATGATATGTTTAAAACTGTCATACCAAATTACATCATAACCCCATCAGTGTGTGCCAGTGAGGCCAAACCTGAAGGCATCACTAATGGCATGGACTTGCTAGCAGTACAAACCCATGTTTTTTTTTTGGTTTTTGGTTTTTTTTTTATTTTAGAGCTAGGGTTTTACTCTGTCACCCAGGTTGGAGTGCTGTGTCATGATCATAGCTCACTGCAACCTTGAACTCTTGGACTCAAGCAATCTTCTTGCCTGTCTCCCAAGTAGCTGGGACTACAAGTACACACGACCATGCCTGGTTAATTTTTAAATTTTTTTATAGAGACGGGTTTCCACTATGTCACCCAGGCTGGTCTCAAACTCCTGACTTCAAGCAATCCTCCCACCTCGGCCTCCCAAAGTGCTGGGATTACAGGTGTGAGCTATAATACCAGGTCCAAGCCTAAAAATGTATTTTGCTACATGATTGGTAGCTGGATAATGGTTGGTTAAACATATCTGTGTTTGGTACCTTTTTACTTTGTTTACTTTGCTCAGAATAGGGATAATATTGTTTTACTTTGCTCACTTTGTTTAGAATAGTGACAATAGTGAACGTATTTTGAAAACGTACCTGTTGAAATCAGGCCAAGTGCAAGGCCTCGACGACTGTCAAAATACTGGCACGTAATGGTCACTGTTGCAGTGTATAATAAACCACATCCGAGACCTAAGCATGAGAAGGCATCGCATAAATTAAGACATGCTGCATTACTTCAATGCAGAAACAAAAAAGAAAAAAAGAAAGGAGCAATCAACTATCTCCAATAGGACATTCTGTTGCTGACTGGTTAAAACTGCAGAGCACAGATTCCTAGACTCTTTCCATGTTAGCTGTGCAGCCCCAATGGACACATTGGGAAGCCTCATTTTTCAGCCCCACACCCACCTTAAGGTCAGGGTCAAGTTAAAAACAATCCAATTTCTAAAGAATGAATGAATAATGCAAATGTAAATTAAGACATTACAGAGAGAGGGAAAAAAATGGTTAAAATCACATACCAAATAGCAAAACTTAATTGATCTTATACCTTAGATATCTGTGTCTCTTCTAAGTCCTTGTCCTCAGTTCAGTGTTCTTCCTCTTCTAAATCCTCTAAACACCTTGTTAAAATCCCCTTCATCACCCCAAGCTATTTTGCTAGAGCTTAGCTTGCACACTGCAGTATGCAAAACAAAGGCTTTCAGGCAGGCCCTCTGGGGTTCTCAAATCATCCCAGCATAGTAAAATTTATATTTGTAGGTCTTTATCTTTTAGCCATGCATGTTATCTTATTTAGAAGTAAAATGTAGTGATATCTTTAATTTAGTTTAAAATATTTTCACAAAAATGGAAGCAAATGCAACAAAATATTAACAACTGTTAAATTTAAGTGGTAAGCATGTGCTATATGCTTGCTATAATATTCTCTACTTTTCTGTAAATTTGAATTTCTTTTATAAGTGTATTACAAGTAAATTTCCCTTCTTGAGTTCAAAGGGTAATATTTATCTCCAGATCATCTCCAAGGCTCTTGTTCGTTAATCTTCTACTCCCTTTTAAGTCTCCTTTGGCTCTAACTAATTTACTTTTTAGCCTTTCTTCTGCAATATTCTCTGTTCTTGAGGTTCACTCTAAAAACAGCACATAAACCATAGTCTAAGAACTGAATTTTAACCATAGCCCATTATGTGAATTACTAAGATAATTTTCATTACTTTAAATAGCTGCCTGGGCTATGATTTAAAATAATATACAAGTTTAACAAATTTACTGTGTACACATTTTAGGAAATCAGGACTTAAAACAACTCAGGACTCAGATGATCATCCATAATTGCATAAAAAGTCTTCTTAAAGAAATGAGACAGATAAAACTGTTACACTTAAGTAAACCATTTAAAATAGAGTACCCTTCTGTATGACTTAAGAGAAAAAATACTACCTCACTACCAAAATATGAGTTGGATTAATTTATACACTTGTCATCATTGCATATAGGACACTTCAAGACATGAAATAAGACCTGTTTCTGAACAATCGATTTTGTGAAGCCAAAAATTGTCACCCTTAACTGATACTATTTCTGAAAGCCTTCGGAGGGGGAATGAATTGACTTTTCTGTGATTTGGTTGTCAGGGTTCCGTCAAACGTAAGGCATCGTAGACATGAAAGACAACTCAGATGACTAAACGCCAATGCTAAAAAAGTTGAAACAGCAACCTTTAAATTTTTAACCTTAGACTAAAAAAGTAAAGAATTTTTAAAAAATGATTTCAAGGCCATGGGTTTCAGATAAGATTATCTCACTCTTTTTTTTTTTTTTAATGTAGCAGACATTTGAAATGTGTTTTCTTTATAGTTTTCAAAAAGCAGAAATCTTTTGGTGGCATGGTATCTCCCCACATCTGTATCAAGATGAACTTACACTAGCAATTATTAAAGAAAAGGTCTGTGTACCCCTACAGTGGTCCTTGAGATCTTTCGTGGAGTTCATAAAGTCAAAAGTATTTTTATATTAATAGTAAGATATTCTCTGCTTTTTTCACTGTGTTCACATTTATGCTGATGGTACCAAAAGGGATGGTGAGTAAAACTGGAAAAGCCCTATCAGAAATCAAGGTATTGGTTGGGCGTGGTGGCTCATTCCTGTAATCCTAGCACTCTGGGAGGCCGAGGTGGGAGGATCACTTGAGGTCAGGAGTTCGAGACCAGCCTGAGCAATAGCGAGACCCCCATCTCTACTAAAAGCAGAAAAAAATTAGCTGGGCAACTAAAAGTAGAAAAAAAAAAATTAGCCAGGTGTGGTGGTGCATGTCAATTGTCCCAGCTACTCGGGAGGCTGAGGCAGGAGGATTGCTTGAGCCCAGGAGTTTGAGGTTGCTGTGAGGTAGGCACTCTAGCCCAGGCAACACAGCAAGACTCTGTCTCAAAAAAAAAAAAAAAAAAGAAAGAAAAAGAGAAATCAAGGTATTTGTACCAAACTTTACACTCTGTAGGCTTCACCACCACACACAATAAAAACAAACTTACTTTAAATGTTTCATCTGGATTACAATAATTGCTTCAAAGAAAAGCACTTAAGCAATTGATTCAGTAGACAGCTAAAATGGTTACTTTTTCCATATAATCCTGCTTTTACTTGAAAGAATATCTGATAGACACAAAAGAAGGGAAACAAGGGAAGCAACTGACATAATTGCCACCAATGATAAAATCCATGCTTTCCAGCAAAGAAATTAGCATTTTAGAAAACTCAGATCTGCCACCATGAATTTGACAGCTTCCCAATGCATAAAGATTTTCTGACATGCTTGTTGGCAATATTAACAAAATTAATGTTTTTATGTTTTATAATGATGTGGCAACATTTTTTAAGTTCTTGAATAATTCAGCAAAGAAATGTTTTTGAAATGACCAATGCACAATGTTATATAATTAGGTGTAAATGAAGATCTATCCAAAGTACAGCATAAATAAATGGATTTAATATAACAGAATATGAAAAGTATACAGATGTGGTATTAAGTTCCACATTGCAATTAATCTTTAGGATACTACTACTTTCCAAGTTTTGGTATGATAGGACGGCTTTGCTAATAAACTAACGGAGAAAAAATAAACTAGCAGAAAAAGGGGAGAGAAAGATTGCTGTGTTTAAGATTAACCACATCGGTCTTAACTTGCTGACTTCAAGATTAACTGCCTGCTGAGATTGTTTTTACAGCATTTGAAAGAGCTGAGCAAACAGAAAGGGAGTGTAAATCCTCCTCCTTGACGCCTGCCAGACCAGACTGGACAGGCCACAGTCCAGAGGAGACTGATAAGAAGAAAAAAAAGAGGAAAAAACAAACATCTTAACATCTCACAGCTATCTCCTGCTTATCAGTCTACTGCAATAAACTTTTCTTTACTCCTTTATAACCCTCAATAAATACCCCAAGCCCCTTAGCTTTGGCCAGCACTTCTTTCTTTCCCTTGTGCTGAGCCTTTTCCCTTTCTCTTTAGGGGAAAGTAAAATAAACTTTATTCCTTTAAAACTATCCTAATCTTTGTGCCAAGAATTCTTTCTCCATTGACGCCATGAGCTCCCCACTCTAACATGGTATAGTATCAAAGAAGAATCTTTAATTACCTGAAAAGGCTATTAAGAAACTTTTCCCTTTCCCAACTACATCTTTGTGTGATAATAGATTTTCTTCAAATACTTCAATCAAAAAACATACTGCAATGGATTCAGTACAGAAGTACATATGAGAATCCAGCTGTCTTCTATGAGGCCAGACATTAAAGAGATTTGCCAACATGTAAAACCATGGCACTGTTCTCATTAAATTTTGTTTTGCTTTGGAAAACAGAGTTATTTTTTATAATAAATGTGTTATTTATATTAACATGTACTGGGTTTGTTATCTTTAAATGAATTACTATTATAAACACATACTTATAAAAAATTTTAAGCTCTTAATGCAGTAAATTTTAATAGAATATGTATAAGCATAATCTACATAATGAAAAGCTCCTTGGGGTCCTAAGCAAAAGATTGTAAAAGGGTTCCAAAACTAAAAAATTTGGAAACCACTGGCTTAAAGCATTCCTTAAAGCATTCCCTGTACTACTGACAATTCAAAACATAAATAGTGGTAAAACATAATTATTTCCCTTTATTTAAATACGTAGAAACTAAATACATTTAGATGTTCTAACATTGCGTTTCTACACTTTATGTTCCATTTCACACACCTCTGGGTGAGACCACAATGTCAGGGCACTCTTTTCCCTCATCTCCTCACATCAAACCAGACATCAAGGTCTTTACGACACCCACTGCCTAAATTATCCACCTCTGTCTCTCTCTCTGCACTGACGCTACCTCAGTTCACTTCCTCATCTTTTCTGATCTCAACTGTGGGCTCAGGTGTCTCAGCCTCCAGTACTTTTTCCACCAATTTGTCTTCTAAACATACTGTCATACTGTCATCATCATGTCATGCTCTTGCAATAAAGACCACATAGTGCTCCTGTAGTCCCAGCTATTAGAGTAGCTGAGGTAGGAGGATCACTTGAGCCCAGGAGTTTGAGTCCAGCCTGGATAACATGGCCAAGACCCCTGCCTCTAGGAAAAAAATTTAAAGATCACATAAAACCTTTTACCGTCTGTCCTGTTACATACCATGCTTTGACATATTTGCAACTCCCCACATGATCTGTGCATTCTTTAACAAACATGTATAAAAAGCCTGCTGGTATCCATTCTATTTCACACCTCTGAGCACTTGAGCTCCTGGTGGTTCTTCTCGCAACACCCTCACTCCCCTTCCAACCTGTATCCACCTAACCACATCCGGCCTGTGCTTCAAGACTCAGCTCAAGTGTAGATCCCTGCATGAAGCCTCCTTTAGCACCCCTTCTTCCATGCATAAATATTAAATACTACACCAGCACTGGATGTTGGCTTCATTTCATTATTGCAGCAGTAATGAAGTAATGTAATGCAGTAATGTAGAGCAGTTTGAGCCAGGTGCCATTCTGAGAGCCCAGGTACCAGGAGACAGCAGGCATGCCTGTAACCACTGTGCAGCTCTGAGGAGTGGAGGAGCCCAGGCACCACATGCACCCCTGGGAAGGTCCCCATTGCCCTGCTGCAGGCTGTTGTCGAGACTGAGATGTTAACAGACAGCATTTTCCACAGTTTCTCACCCACACTGCTTGCCTAGGTGGAGCCCCAGCCTTTCTGGTTACAGGCCCAAGGTGCCATCTTGGAATTTTGACACTGGGCTGCACCCTGCCCTTGGGCTGAGTTTGGGCTGATGCAGCTACGACCCCTACCTGGCTAGGAAGGGGAAGGGAAACCAGGCTTTCTAGCACACATCCGGGACACTGCCCACCGTCCTGCAGACAACTGCTGTGGGACTGAGTTTTGAATGAACTGCACTCTCCATAGCTTCCTACCAGAGCAGTCTGCCTGAGACAGGCCCTACCCTCTCTATTCACAGGCTCAAGGTGCCATTTTGAGAATTTAAAGCTGGGCAGCAACCTGCCCTCAGGCTAAGTTCGGGCTGCCTTAGCTGCAGTCCTGCCCAGCTGAGAGACTGAATGAAAGTAGACCCCTACCTCTCACCCTATACAAACATCAACTCAAAATGGATCAAAGACCTAAATGTAAGGCTTCAAACAATAAAACTACTAGAAGAAAACATAGGGGAAACATTTCAGGATATTGGTCTGGGAAAAGATTTTATGAATAAGATAAAGCTCAAAAGCACAGGCTACAAAAGCAAAAATAAATAAATGAAATTATATCAAACTAAAAAGCTTCTGCACAACAAAGGAAGCAATCAATAGAGTGAAAAGACAATCTATAGAATGGGAGAAAATATTTGCAAACTACTCATCAGACAGGGGATTCATACCCAGAATATGCAAGGAACTTAAACATTTAAACAGCAAAACAATAAACAATCTGATCAAAAAATGGGTAAATGATCTCAACAGACATTTCTTAAAAGAATATATACAAATGCCCAACAAATATTAATATATAAAAAAAATGGGCCACATGCAGTGGCTCACGCCTATAATCCTAGCACTCTGGGAGCCGAGGTGGGAGGATCACTTCAGCTCAGGAGTTCCAGACCAGCCTGAGTAAGAGTGAGACCTAGTCTCTACTAAAAAATAGAAAAAATTAGCTGGTCGTCGTGGTGCGCACCTGTAGCCCCAGCTAATCAGGAGGCGGAAACAGGAGGATTGCTTGAGTCCAAGAGTTCAAGGTTGCAGTGAGCTATGATAACACCACTGCACTCTAATCTCAGCAACAGAGCTAGACTCTGTCTCAAAAAAAAAAAAAAAAAAAAAGAAAGAAAGAAAGAAAGAAAGAAGAAAAGAAAAGAAAAGAAAAGAAAAAGAGACAATATTCAACATCACTAATCATCAGGGCAGGAAAATGCAAATCAAAACCAGAATGAGTTATCATTTTACCCCAGTTAGAATGGCTATAATGAAACAGATAAAAAATAAATGTTGGCAAGGATATGGGGAAAAGGGAACTCATATACATTGTTGGTGAGAGTACAAACTAGTACAGCCACTATGGAGAACACTATGGAGATTCCTCAAAAAACTACAAATAGAACTACCATATAATCCAGCAATCCCACTACTGGGCATTATCCAATGGTAAGGAAATCAGCATATCAAAGAGACATCTGCAGCCCGTGTTTACTGCAGCACTATTCACAACAGCCAAGATATGGAATCAATCTAAGTGTCTAACAACAGATGAATGAATAAAGTAAATGTAGTATACAGACAAATGGAATAGTACTCAGCCATTAAAAAGAATGAAATCCTGTCACTTACAGCAACATAGATGGAACTGGAGTACATTATATTAAGTGAAATAAGCCAGGAAGAGAAAGTTAAACACCACATGTTCTCACTCATATATGAAAGCTAAAAAAAGTTGATCTCACAGAAGTTAAAAGAACAGGAGATACTAGAGGCTTGGGAGGGTAGCGGGAAAGGAGGGATGGGGAGAGATTTTTTAAAGGATACAAAATTACATCTAGATAGGAGGAATAAGTTCTAGTGCTCTATACCACTGTAGGATGACAATAGTTAATGATAATATATTATACAGTTTTGTGCTATATATTATATAGTTTCTATATATATTATAAATAGAAGGAGGAGATTGAATGCTCCCAACACAAAGAAATAATAGATGTTTGAGAGGATGGATATGCTAATTACCTTGATCTGATCACTATCCATTATATGTATTGAAACAGCACTATGTACCTATACCACAAATATGTATAATTAATATGTATGGATTTTAAAAGTTTACATTAAATTTAATTATTTCAAAAATTCTGGCCAGGAGTGCTGACTCATGCCTGTAATCCTAGTACTCTGGGAGGCCTAGGTGGGCTGATCGCTTGAGGTCAAGGGTTCAAGACCATCCTGAGCAAGAGTGAGACCCTGTCTCTACTACAAATAGTAAAATTATCCAGGTGTGGTGGTGTACGCCTATAATTCTAGCTACTCAGGAGGTTGAGACAGGAGGATCGCCTGAGCCCAGAAGTTTGAGGTTGCTGTGAGCTCTGATGACACCACTGCACTCTAGCCGGGGCAACAGAGCAAGACTCTGTCTCAAAAAAAAAAAAAAAATTGATTTTGTTCTATTCATGATACAAATGCTATGGCATCACTCACTTTTTTTTATCAATTTTTAAGTCAGTGGCAACTTTTGATATATACTCACAAAAGCTATTCCTAGATTAACCGTGAAACCATGTATAAGAGTAAAACCCCATGAAATTTTAAACAGCTAGTCCAGAGTTTGGGAAAAATGCCCAAATCATCTTATGACATAATGATTCAATTTTCTATGTAAATGAAGTATGTCCTAAAAGGAAAAATCCAATGTTCATACATAAACACAGATATCTACATTTTTATTTTTATTAGTTTAGACAAAAATGCAAAAGTATTATTCAATGAAGATTCTCAAATTTTACACAAGAGATTAATGTATTTGTAGCCACAGATTCAAAATCATATTAAGCACTACAGGGAATATAAACTACAAAACATATACCACCTACCCTCAAAGGCCTAATAAGTGACCCGTTTAGTCTAAATAGATTAAGATCTGAGTAGTATTAAGGTATGTAGTTAAATTAAAAAAAAACTTTAAAAGTCCTAAAAGCACCAAGAATTATTAGGAAAATGTAAAAGAGGTCACGGTCTAGTGTCAGACTGAATAGGCCCCGCCTCAAGTCTCTTAGCTCTGTGACTTTGGTTAGTAATTTTTTTACTTCTCTGAGCTTCACTTTCTCTCTCTGTAAAATAGGCTCTTATTTTAGATGAGACCGTGTAAATCATTTAGCACAGTCCTCAGCACATGATAAGTAAGTACTCTGTGAATATTAGCTGCTATAATTTCTATTATTTAGTATTGGGGAAATATTCCCAAGTAGAAAAGAGCAATGTTGGTAGTCAGCAAAATTAGGCCGTTTCAGACACCAAAAAAACTTTTGAAAGCTGGAGGTCATCTTTTTCAAACTCCCAAGTAAAGCTGTTAGGAGTATCAGGTATGGCTATTCTTAACACTGAATGCATTTAGTATAATACAGCACAAAGATCTCTCCCCCAAACCGTCAGTGCTCTCAGGTTCTGAGCCCTCTCTTCACTTTCTTTTCCAGCAAACAATATCATCACCAATCATCCTCATCAGTCAGTCTCCTCCACTCCTGCCTTATCTTTAAAAATAATAACAATAAATGCTTTAAAATCTACTTTTTACTTCTGCTGTGACTTTTGATTTGGACACTGGCAACAGATGCTGTGAAATGCAACAGCTATTTTTGAACACAAACCAAAGAGTCCTGCTTGGGCCAAGTGAGGCAGCTCATGCCTGTAATCCCAGCATTTTGGGAGGCTCAGGCAGGAGGATCATTTGAGGCCAGTAGTTTGAGACCCGTCTGGACAACATAGCAAGACCCCGTCTCCACAAAAAATAAGAAAAAATTAGCCAGGCGTAATGATGTGCCTCGGTCCTACCTATTTGGGAGGCTGAGCTAGGAGGACCACTTGAGCCCAGGAGCTCAAGGCTGCAGTGAATGATGATTGAGTCACTGCATCCTAGTGTAGACAACAGAGCAAGATTCTGTTTCTAAAAAAAAAAAAAGAGCCCTGATTGAGCACCTGATAGGAAAGGGGCCACTTCCTAAGTCAGTGAGAAGTGACAGATGTCAGCGATATCTAACTTTTATATTCCCCCCTCTGTCATTTTTCCTTTTTGTTCTATACAGAGACAAGGTCTGAGATGAAAAACCTTCCTGCGCTTTGCAAGGAGACATAATATGAATTTTAGAAATGTGTTTATCCTTTCAAACGTTTTGATTCACTAGGCAGATTTTTTTATTAAAGCAACAAGTTTTAGAAAAACGGTCATTGAATCATGCTATTATATTAGTGAGTGTTTTCACTCCTTTATGTTAACTGAATAATAAACCTGACACGGGTAAAATGATGCATAACTCTTAGGTTAAAAAAGTAATAGTGACCAGGTTCCTTACCTACAACAATGCCATAGGAAAAAAACAAAAAGTAGATATTGGGAGCAAAACTGCTCAGCATCAGACCTCCAGCCACCATGAAGCCACTGAAGATTGTGACGGGTCTTGCTCCAAAAGACGAGACACAGAGACTGCAGACAGGACCTAAACAAAGAAATGAAACCTTCACTTATTTAACAGCAACCTCTTTCCCACAACCATATGATCCACCCATCATAAGTTCAAAATAATTCTTTCCATCATAAAACAACAAAAATAAGCATCTTCTGAGTATTTACAACATGCAGACACTATGCAAGGTATTTCACATAAACGATCTCATCTCATTTAAATCTTCCTGCAACCCTGAGGGGTAGACACAATTGTTAGTTCCATTTCCCATTTCTTTGATAAGGAAATTAAAGGATGGTAAGATCACATAGTTAAGAAATGAGGGCTATGGAGTCAGACTTTATTCAAATTTTAGCCTTGTTACTTGCTAGCTGTTTGATCTTAGGCAATTTATTTGATCTTTCCTCATCTGAAAATTGGAATAACGGTACCCACCTCATAGTGTTACCATGCCCTGTTGACTGATGATGGGCAAAAGTGACCATTACCTGGAGTTGTTCTATGCATAAGTGGGCAACTGCTCATGCAATAGAATTTAAGGGATATTGAATTCTTTCCCACTAGCACTGTACCCGAAAAGTACCCAGAAGTACAAAGCTTAGCATACTAGAAATAAAAAGACATTAAGGGTCATTCAGTCTAATAGTCTCATTTTACATGGAAGGAAACTGAAGCTCAGAGAGTTTGTCCAAGTCCATGGTAAAAGAAAGAACCAGGATTTGGAAGCAAAGAAAAGCATACATTAATTAAGTTGACAAGAACCTTTCCAGATACAAATTACGATGTCCAATTTTCAAAAAGCACACCCACTAGAATGGTTAAAGACAGGCAATAGTGTTAGCAAGAATGTGGAGCAAGCAGAATTTTCATATACTGCTGGAATTATCTCCTGAAGTTGAACATAGCACACTGTAAAACCCAGAAGTTCCAATTCTATGTATATATCCAATAGAGATACCTACAGCCAAAGTCGTATACATAAATGTTCATAGCAGAATTATTTATAATAGCTAACACCAAGAAACCCAGGTGTTCATCAACAGTAGGATGTATAAGTAAATTCTGGTATATTCATACAATGGACTATCACATGGCAGGCAGAGTGAAGGAGCCACAACTATACATAACAATATGGATCCACAAATATACACAACAAAGATGCTGAGTGAAAGACACCCAACACAAAGAAGTACAAACCACATAATTCCAACTATAAAAAGTATCAAAACAGGCAAAACTAATCTATGGTTGGATGTCAGGACAGTGATTATCTTTGGGAGGAGCTGGGGAGTTATACTCAGAAGAGAGCAAAGCCAAGCTCCAGGGTACTGCTCACGTTCTGTTCCTTGGTGTGAGTGTGCTGATTACAGGGGTGTGTTCAGTTTGTGAAAATTCATCAAGCTATACTCTCATAATATGTAGACTTTTCTGTATGTATCTTTTACTTGTTTTTAAAGCAACCTCAAACAGAGAAATGATGGAATCCATCCACAATCGCATTGTTAGTAAATGGCAAAGCCAGGATCTGAAGACCCCATGCCCAACATTCTTCCCAATACCAGAGAATCTCTTAAACGCATGGCTAAGTCCAGATAATGGCCACCAAGATACACTGAGATCATAGCTCCCAATGCTTGTGGCTCTCCCACCTTCCTCCCTGGCCCTGAACTGGCCCCTGGCATGATCAGGCCCTCTTGTGTGAGCCAGTGCAGAAGAGTACAAGACAAGCAGAGGGAAATTGTCTGTGTCAGTGCTTTAAAAGGAAAATCCATTTGAAAGACCAAACTTATCATCCAATAGTTGAGCTGTCCATACACCCAATGAGAAATAAGTAGATACTTCAAAAATAGAAATGGTTTTACAGGAGTCAAATTTCACAAATGGATGTCTGACAGGATAAGGCATGACCCTTCTCTGTTTGTTACCAAACTGCATGGACATTGACAGTCAGTGTTCACAAATTTAACAGCACAAGAGGATTGAAAGACACAGAGAGTATTATTGGCATACTTGAAAAGTTTCAAGTTTCATCCACAAAATAAGACTTTAAATCTATGCATTTTAATGCATGTTAACTCCACAAGGAAACTCCAGAGCTGGGGAGTCTGGGGGTGGGAATGAGGGCTAATAATTTTATAGCATGTACAACTAAAACCACTGTTCTATAAAATATATAGCCTTGTTATCAATTGTATGATAAATGCTTACATCATTTTTGCCTAACACATGATTCTTTGAAAAAAATTTAGGTATCAGAAAGAAATGAGCAGAAATTATTTCGCAGACGGAAACAGCAAATTGAAAGCCATTTTTTAAAAAAAAAACAAACAACTTTCACACTGCCATCTACTGCTTACTTAGAGAAAAAATATCTTGATGTTGGAGATTCAAGACAAAAAATTTTAGAGCTGAAATTTTGGAAGTTGGAAATGATCCAAACATCTTAATTTAAAAATGATGAAACCGGGGCTCAGAAAGGTCACATCATTTGAACAAGAATCCAAAGCTGATCAATGTTAGTGTGAAGGCCAGTGTCAGCCCAGCATTCTCACCAATTGAAAAGTAGTTTAATTGGTACCTTAATTTTCTAGAAATCAAAATATTAGTAAAGAACATAACATCAATGTGTTTTTGTTAATATCTTACAGATTACATAGTTTTAATTTATGTTACATAAAAACATAACCTTTATGATCAAGTGATATTTAAAAATTTAGAGCAAATTATTTTACCCTCATCCTTAGAGCCAGGGTATATTTATAGATTCTCTTTACATAGATTTAATCCACAATAGCCTCATATTTCATCAATAACAATTAGGGCAAAGTACAATGAAGTGACCACCAAGTCACATCTGCAAATCTTGACACATTTATTTGTTTAGTTCTTTGTAATAAAATGCAAAGTCTCCAAGATGATAAACCATGTATTATTTCTCAGCACTGGATGAGTTTCATGAGACAAATTAAGCCAAAGGACTACAACCAGCGGAGATTTCTTATTATGTTTCAGGTCTTTCACTTTGCAGAAAGGATCTTTGGAACAAAAGTTAGTTAAACCAAAACATGAAACAGTGATTCCATACATTTGAACCTGAAAAATTTTAGGAAGAAAAGAAAGGGATTGCCAATTTTTCATTTAACAAGACATTTTTAAAATGTAATAACCATCTATTATTACCACCACTTCATTAGAGAAGAAGGAATATTTGAATAAGGAAATAGTGAGAAGGCTGTAATTTCAGAATAAAATGCAAAATAGTAGGAAGACAGCGGGAACCACACACATACACACACACTCCACATATCATTGCCTTTATATTCATTTTGCCCTTGGTAAAAGTTTTACTTGAACTTACAGTTGCCCGAATACTGGTGTTTGAGAGCCATCACTACTGTTTTCGGTATTGGTGATTAGGAGCCATTGTTGTTGTTACGACTTTCTGGTTGGGAAATTAACCTTGACTGGTTGGTGGGACTGAAAATCCTGAGCTGGACTGTTAAGTAGCAGGGCTGGCAGGCAGCACAGAAGAATGGCCTAAGGAGGGTGGAGGGCAGAGGGCAGAGGGCAGAGGGCAGTGTGGGGCACTGGGAGGGGAACGGTTCTGTCCTTTCTAGGTGGTATACAGGGCCCTTAAAAGATATTCTACCCTCCTGCATAATGGCCTGGCAACATTTTTGGCACAAATACTGACACATTCCCCCCAAAAAGGTAAAAACCCATATGTTAAGGAGAACAAATAACCCTACAAACCAAAGTGAGGGGTGAAGAAAGAAAGGAGGCCGAAGATGGGATTTTGAGCATTGCAACCTCTTAAATACAAAACAAAAAATAGAAAACTCTTTGTTACTCAGCTGTCTGCAAGCCGGACTGATTGATACCACTTTCAGCCGATGATGATGGGAAGGAAAATGAAAACTCTACCTTAAAAAGAATTTTGTTATCACAGATGAATTAGAAAAATTTGGGAAGAGACAATACAGTTCAATTTTTGCTGGCTGTTGAAGTTAGCGCGGAGGAAGAATGCATTACAAATTTTAAAATATGTTAGCAACATTGTATTTAGTTCTGTGTTAATCAGACAGAAAAATGAATAACTAGCCATTGTCATTCCTTCAATATTTACCAAGCATCCACTGGAGCTGTACTGTACGATACAAACATAAGGAGTCACACATGTGAACCGCATATGAAATTTTACACTTTCGAATAGCAACATATGAAAAATAAAAGGAGGTGAAATTAATTTTAATAACATATTCTGCCAAACTTAATATATCCAAAATATTATCATTTCAACATTTCAACATCATTGAGATATTTTTCATTCTTTTTTGTGCCAAGTCTGTGGAATCCAGTGTATATTTCTTACACCTATAGCACATCTCAATTCGAATGAGCCACATTTCGAGTGCTCAGTAGCCATATGTCCACTGTATTGTAAAGCACAGCACTAGAGTCTCATATCTCATTAGAAGACACAGAAAACCATGCACAATCCAGGGCCTAGACCAGAGGCAAAACAAACATATTTCAAGGATTAAACTAAAACCAAAGGCCACCGTCAATAAGCACCAAAAGGAAGGTTCAAGACAGTGTGTTTTGGGATTTCAGAAGCGAGAGATCACCTAGGGCCAAGGAACTGAGCCTTGAACAGGGCCATGGAGTATAATTATGTCAGCCAAAGGAAGGAAAATGCATTCTAAATGTAGGAATCAGAAACGTAATGTGCTTTTCTAGTTTGAAATTATTATAAGGTAGCTCTGAGAATGAAATTATTCCCTTTGGGAAATAAAGTCAACCTCCATGCACTTCTTTCTCCTAAAACGTTTCACAGTCCCAAGAGTGGAAGGACGACCAGGTCTGCTGCATTGAATCCTTAAGTTGGCCAGTGTACGGTGGGAAATAAAATATAGCAGTAACCAGCTTGTAGATCTGCCGTGCAGAAGGGATTTCCTAACAAAGTGAAGCAGTTGGGTCCGTGAAAGCCCTGCTCCTCCACCTACAATGCAGGGAGCTCATGGCGTGGGCTTCTTCAAACTGGCAAGTTCCTCACTCCTTGTTCCAGCTGAGACTGTGAACCTCAAGTTCATCTTCTTGAGAAAGAGAATGACACTGAGGCCGTTCTCACTCACTGTATTAACATGGGATAAGTTTACTGACTCACAGTATGAGTCTGAAGGCCTTTAGAGGAACTGAGGACAAAAGTGGGTGTGAGGACTATTAAATCTGCTGAAAACTACCAAAGAAAGATCTTCAGTACAAAACTACTGAAGAAAGATCTGCCTGCAATTTTAGCCACTAGGTTGTCCGAGAAGCAGCCCCACCCTCCCTTGAATCTGAAGAACAACATCTAGCCAAAGGCACTCTAGCTCATCTTAAAACAATGCAAGGCCATTCAGTTACCTTCCATTCCTCCTTTATCAGTCAGGTTTCAACCAGAGAGACAAAACCAGTAAGAAATATATATTAAGAGATTTATTACAAGGAATTGGCTTACAAGATTAGCCAGACAATACTTGCCTAGCTGGGCAAGTCGAAAATCTGCAGGGCAAGTCACTAGGAAGGGCATGTAGGAACTCTCAGGCATGGTCTGAAGTTGCAGCCACAAGCAGAATTTCTTCTCCTGGGAAAGCTCATTTCTGCTCTTAAAAGCCTTTCAACACATTGAATCAAATCCATCTGGATTATCTAGGCTAATCTACCTTACATAAAGTTAACTGATGATGAACTGTATGCACAGCTACAAAATACCTTCACAGCAACACCTAGATTAGTGTTTGCATAACCATGGAATGTAACCTAGCCAAATTGACGCATAAAACTGACCATCATACCTCCCAACACCAACCCTCCTCTCCAGCCAAATTTACTCAGCCCAAACACATCATCTGCAGTGTGGGCTCCAGGACTTTGCACACAAGGACTTTGCATGAGCTGCCCTCTCCCTGCCTGTTCACCTGTGACGGTCCATCTTTCCATGTGGCCCACCTTGAAGGCTATATCTATAAAACTGCAGATTGTCTTACCAATGCTATTCTCCTTGGTATTTATAAAGTCTCAAATTATTAGTTACCTTTTTTTCTATCTCTTCCCTGAGACTACGAACCCCGTAGAAGCATGGATATCTTGGCATCCCTACCACAGAGAAGACCCTACAAACATATGTAACGATGATGAGTTCCTTCACAATGGATCACCCAGAGAGTAGGATCCTTTTTATCCCCAGCTTTACTCATCCCAAGGATTATCTGGACAAATAATTTAGGCAAAAGGAAGAAGTATTTTCTCCTGAATTACTCAGGTTTCAGAGAAAAGGAATTAAGAATTAAGGTTATGAAGAGTGCATATTTTTTCACAGCTCTAATATGCTATTATGAGCTACTATCCAAATCTAAGTTTGTCAAAGATAAGGAGTGGGCCTTTCCATTTTAGATGCTTAGACATAATCTCAGCAAAGTTCCAGCTCTCCCTCCTGCCCATCCTAAGAACTGTCTTTGCATTTCATCTGCCAGGGTCTTTCCTTTAGAGGTTCTGCAGTTTGGTTGGAACTGCTTGGGAGAGTCGTTTTATTTGTGAGCAATTTGTTCTCTGATAACTGAAATTTACTGAGTACTTACCATATGCCAAATACTATCTCAATTATTCTACACAACAATCATATGGGGTAGGTACTTTTATTAGTTCCAATTTAAAGATAAAGAAACAGGCTTAACAGGTTAGAAGAAACCTGAGCTCAGGTGCCACTCCTCCCATTGGAGAAAGTGTTTCCTCTTGGGCAGGTCATTAAACCTTGAGGACAATAGCACCCATCTCAATGCGTTGTTATGAGGATCAACTAAGATAAAGTAAGTGAAAGTGGCTGCTATTGAGCCAGGCACAAAAGGGGCACTTAGAGAACTTCGGGACAAGTACATAAAAAGCAGAATTTTTATGTTGCTTGGAAAACATACTGATGCTGCTGTGCCTTGCTCAATTATAAAGCTGCAGAGGTTGGATCAAAGAATCGGTCAAGGTTGACACCTAGTAGATCTTCTCTGGATAAAACTGGATAAAGAAAATAGTTGGCCAGCCGTGGTGGCTTATGCCTGTAATCCCAGCACTTTGGGAGGCTGAGGCAGGAGGATCATTTGAGGTCAGGAATTTGAGACCAGCCTGAGCAACAGCGAGACTCCGTCTCTACTAAAACATAGAAAGAAATTAGCCGGGCATGGTGGCGCATGCCTGTAGTCCCAGCTACTTGGGAGGCTGAGGCAGTAGGATCGCTTGAGCCCAGGAGTTTGAGGCTGCTGTGAGCTAGGCTGACGCCATGGCACTCTGGCCCAGGCAACAGAGTGAGACTCTGTCTCAAAAAAAAAAAGAAAAAATAGCTAATGTTTCTCAGATACCAGATGGCCTGCCTGCATCAGAATCAACTGAGGAGCTAAAGTGCAGATTCCTTACCCTCATCCCTGACCCACTGATGTGTATAAAAGTGGCTCTTAAGACAAGCTCAAATAATTCATATATGCCCCTGAATTTAAGAGCAACTGTGAATATGAATATATGTAAAGCTCATCTTTTCTCAAAAAGATGTATGTAAATACATATGTATAAGTTCATATTTTATCAAAAAAGGATAAAAGATGTCCATTTATATGTTTTATTTCCCATCAGAACCAGGGTCATTGGACACATAAGTTATTTTTCATGATTTACATGGCATGAGCAGTGCTACACCCAAGCGGAAACCTACAGTAGTTCCCTTTTGAATAAAAAAAATTCAAACAAATTATACATAAGAGAGTTATCAAAAAGTGTAAGACTGAAACCTAAATAAAGAGAGCTTAAGCCAGTGGTCGTTCCCAACTAAAAATCATTTTTGGGACTTTAAAAAAATTCATGTGTCTGGACTCCATTATAGACCAACTGAATTAGAATGGTTGAGGGGCGAATCCAGACAATTCTATGCTGAATTGTCCTATAGATGATTCTAATTATCACCTTGGTTAAGAGCCACTGATAACCACTTGAGTCAGCAACATGAAATATACTTGTTTCACTTCCAAGGTGGTGATGGTCCATCTGTTTCTCTGCAGAACAAGGTTGCTAAGAAAGTGGATGGTCAATGTGGCTCACACACTGCTAAACACTTCCTGTTGATACTATAATATATAAACATAGTTTCAGGATTTGTCTCTTAATTTATGTTATAAATAACCAAGAGAGGCCAATATGAAAAACAGTACATTGGGTGGAGTCAGCTATGCTCAGACCTGGACACAGTATCTAAAGCACATATATATATATACACACACACCCATAAGTGGTAGCTCTTACGGTCATCTTCCTCCCGCTGCCGCCAGCACCACCACTTTCTCATTCTTGAATCCCCTGCTCTCCTTTTTCTATGTTCACCTTCAAAAGCTTTGAGCAGCGAGTCAAGGTGCCTCCTCATCTAGCTGATGACGTTGGGCCTAGAGGGGTTAAATGACTTGCACAAGGCCACTCACTAAATGATGGTAGAGCCAGGACCTGAATTTGCCTCTGAGTGCAGCTCCAAACTCCTTCGAGTTCTTATTCTCTCCCTGACTTTGGGCAAGACGCTCTATCTCCCCAGCCCCTCCACACAGGGCCGGCTTCTTGCATTTGTGACCAATGCAGTTTCACAGGGTTTAGAATGATCCTGCTATTAGGAGGCCCAGCTATTAGGAGGATTGGTTTAATGCCCTATTGGCACCGTCATGAAATTCTTAACAATTTTTTACCAAGGATCCCGTATTTTCATTTTGCACTGGGGCCCGCAAATTATGTAGCCAGTCCTGCTTAAAAATGAAGAGGGCTGTTCCTGGCCCTTGAGATGAGTGGCCACCCACCCAGGAACCTGGAGCAAGCACAGCTGCGGTTTAATTTTCAAAGAGAGCCAGCCTTAGCTCCTACCACAAATGTCCCATCCTTAAGGAGATCTCAGCTTCCCTCAATCCTCAACTCCTACCTGGACAGACTTGTGGAAAGAAGTTTTGTTCTCCAAGCATGTGCTAATTGAGATATTTCAATTATCCTTTGACCCTTGCTAGAAGCCAAGGTATATTACATTTCTGTTTAACTTAGAATATGCTGATAGAAATGGTGAGTAACTAGAGAACATTAAAAAAAATTCTTTCCTCTCCAATATACATTTTCTAGCAATCAATACTTTCAAATCCCTTTATTTACATATCAATTATTATCCACTTGTACTTTGATGGCTTTACAAACAAATCCTATTTTGAAATACGCTCTCAAACAAATCTTGGGCAAACTTTTCCTGTTTCTCTTGAGCTCATGAAGGCAGTATTATTTTTATTTGTTTAGGTATGTTTAATTATCTGACACAGCCAGATGATCCAGCATTGGTTTTCAAGTGTTTTTGTCTTGTTTATAATTTAACAAAGTAATACAATAGTTGGAAGCATTTGTTCTTTCTTTAGAAGTCCCCTTTAATATCAAGGAGAGACACATTTAAAAAAAGGAATGGCCAATGCATTTTGTTTCAGGCATATTTTCATGAAACCATTCTAGAGCTGAAAAACACTTTACAAATCATTGCATGCAATGTCCTAATTTTCCTTGTAAGAATAGAGACTGTGACTTGCTCAACGAGTAACTGCAAGTTCAAAGCACATAGGAAGAGACCCCAGGGCCACTGACCCCTTCTAGCATCTAGGTCACCGTCTAAGCACATTTGTGCTTAAATAGTTCCAAGTACATTAGAGTGATGATCACTAAATATTCTTGCAGAGTTCAAACTATGATTCCAGAAATTAGAGTGGCATATGATTTTAATGGTGAAAAGGAAAATAAAATTTCTCTACTGTTCTCTCTAAAGATGATAGGAATCACTATTATAAAATATGTGATTGTTTATGAAGAATATTACTTTTGGAGACATACAAATACATCACAAATATCTTTCACATAACACTATGTTAAAATCCTTAATAACATCATCATTGTGAAACTCTTAGATATGTCAGATTTTTCTTATGAAGTTGTCATGAGCATAGGACATGCTATTTGACCACAGTGTACCTGAATCAAAAAGGAGTAACCATGAGCCATGTAGAACCTGCTTAGAGAGCTGCTGAGAATCATTTGATCCTTTGGACCTTTGGTCACCAGTGTACCTTGAACATACCTGGATCACGACCTTCACCTTCCTGTATTCTTACTCATGGATGTGTGTCTCTTACTAGACTGGTTCCTACTCTTATGGGCAGGAACCATGTGTTTGCTGTTTATATTTTCATTGCCAGCCGCTAGCACACTGCCTGGTACATAGTAGAAAATAAATGAATAAAGAAATGAATGAATGATTGAATATCTTATGGAATACCTGTATGTTCACACAGCTTTATTACAGTGAAAGAGTGTTTCAACATATGCTTTTTAAAAAAAGAAGCCTCCTATGCCTTGCAGTGTTAATGATGCAACACATGTAATTAAATGATTAAAGAGTAAGAAGAGGCATAAATGTATCCACTTACTTGCAAGCAAGCCAACTCCACTTGCCAGGGATCCCACCCAGGCTGTTTTGCCTTTTCCTTCACCAAAGGCATCCAGCCATTCTATGTACAGGACTCCAACAGCCAGCGGGGATCCGTAACACAAAAACTGAGTAAGGAAGGAGACAAACACAATCACCCAGCCCCATCCACCATCAGGTGACTTTTTAAGTTCCATTGTAAGACGAAATCAAGGAGGTGTTTCTCTGTAGGTCCTAAAGAAAAACAAACAGAAAAGAAAAGCCTATTTAGAGTGTGGTAGGGGACAGTATTTTGGATTAAAATGTCTCTTAAATTAAAAAATATAAAAGGTTCTCTAAACAGGTACATGGGAAAGCACAAAATTTCACTGACATTAAGTTAACTTTTAAATTTTCATTTATGATTTGAATAAAGCATGCATCCACGTGGTACAAAAATTTTTTTTAATTATAAAAATGCATAGAGTGAAATGTCTCCTTCTCAAGCTCATACCCCTTCATCAGGTTCCCATCCCTGCCCAACCACAGGGAACCACTGATTTTAGCTGCTGGTTTTTAGGTTCTTGGGTTCCGTAGGAAGTAGACTGTTAGCCAGACGAAGATGACTAGGAGTGCTCCCCAGTCAACACCTGTGGAAGGGCACAGATGGCAGAGGGAGAAGACAGGCACCCCTGCAGTTTTAACAAAGGGGATTTCTAAAGTTGGGCTGACCCAGCAGAGCTGCCCGGAGTTAGGCGTGCGGAGCCGCCCCGTCACAGCCCCCTGTCGATCATTCACTGGATGCGGCCACCCAGGAAGGGGTGGTGGGTGACCTGAGGTGAGGTGGCTCCACAAGGGCTGTCAGCTGAAGGCCATCTGCCAGCAGCGTCCCCCACAGTCGGGACAAGGAGTCTTTCATTCCCGAAGGGAGCCTGGAGGGGAACTGGCAGCACATCACAACTCTCACCGACGTGAATACCCTTCCAGAGTTCCTTTATGAAACACTAAGCAAATATTCTTCGATTTCCCTCTTTTTCAACAAAAAGTAGCATTCTATACATTATATTCTGCACCTTGCCTCATTCACTTAACATCTTTGAAAATTTTTCCCTATCAATCCATAGAAAGCATCTTTAGTGTTTTTTTTTAATAAATACATAGAATCTCACCATATGGCTGTATGCTTGTTTACTTACCTATTGAATAGGCAAAACATGTGCATGGCTCAAAAATTTCAAAATGGACAAAGGATATACAGTCCCTCATTTACCTATGTCTCATCAAATCCTCATCTCCACAGATAACCAGTGCCTCTTGCTTCTTTTATAACCGTCTAGAGTTTCTTTATGCATACCTGAGCACATTCAACCGGGGTTCCTCTATTATTTCGCACAAAAAATAGCATTCAGTATATTATACACACTGGTATGTGCCTTTTTTTCTTCACTTGACAAATATCTTGAAGACCTTTTACATGGATGTATACTGACCTTCCTTATTCTTTTCTTACTGTTGCTGGAGCCACTGCATCTGGTTTTCCCCTTTTTTTCCCCCCTTCTCCTGGATACTAGTTTATCAGTAGTCTAGCTGAACTGGTCTAACAAGGAGGATTTACACTTCCTTTCTGTCTGCTCAACTCTCTCCAAAAGTTGTGGAAAAAAAACAATCTCTGTAGGCAGTTAATTATTAGAAACAGTGAGTTAAGATCCCTGTGGGTAATCTTAGAGACAGCAAGTTACATAGTTTATTTTTCTCTGTTAGCTAGTTTACTAGCAAAGCTGTCCTTTCATTCACTATCTCTTCATGCCAGATTTATAGTCAGGCTCAGCAGAGTCCTCTTTGCCCACAGGTTTTGCCAAGTCATTCACCTGGCTGTGGTTTCATCAGATAATAGATAAAGACAATAGGAATATCACTCAACCATTCATACACATCCCTATTTAGATGACAAGGCATTTGGCTACCATGAGAGACATGGCTACACCCATGTTTGCCTGGACTTCCGCGGATTTCTTCACTTTGAATTCAGAGCACTAGGCAAAACTCATGTCACCACCTGCCATAGACCTTTGTACAAATTAACTTTTGATTCTTAGTGACCGAAACAGAAAGATGTTACAATTTGTGCCTGAAACTGTAGAGTCTAAACTCTTGAGTACTCAGACCACACAATTATGTTAACAGTCAGAATAATCCAAAGTTCCAAATATCAGAATCCTTTGTGTTAATCAGATCTGTCCCTCCATCAGAAGTGTACTCTCTCCAGTACTGACTCTATTGTAAAAGTAAATAATTCAATTCTGGTCTTTCTAATGACAATTTAGTACTTTACAATTCCTTTTCAGAATCCCTTTTATAGAAAATATAGTCTTAATTCCCCAAACCAGATAATATATGATATTATATATATATTTCATATATTATGTATAGGAAATAGCCAAACATCTAAAGAAACTAAGAGGTTGTATAAAGACAAATGCCTACGAGATTGTCCTTCATTTACATCTTCATATCGAATTTCAAGAAAAGTAGACATTTACATAGAGCAGCAGAATCATGAATAAAGGCAGTATTCCGGGGAGGTGGGAGATGACGGGGGAGGGGGAGGAGGATTAGCTCCCCTGCCAGTTTTCAAACTTAAGTAGACAGAAATATTACCTTTGTCCTGCCTTGCTTTGCCTTGCCTTGCCTTGGGTGACATTTCAACACATAGGGCAGGAGCCAGAGAAATTCCTTTTACAGTAAATATTTAGAAGAACAAACTTTAGAAATACAAAGTTAAGTTCCCATGGATATCAACTCTGACTAGAAAGACAAGCTTTAATAGAGCTCACTAACAGCTTCTGACCTGTCATCATCTCATAATTCAAGATACATGTAGTCAGTCTCAATAGAACATAGTAAAAAATACCATTTAGTGACTTCTTGCTTTCTATCAGGGTAACACCTTTCTCCTGTAGTTTCCTCTATTCCTTAGGTACCACTCGCCTGCTATTTGTCTGATATTCTGTATTCTGCAAGGCAATTTCATAAATAGGCTAATCTTCATTCCCCCCTTTTTGTACTGGTACTCAATTTCCTTTTTTGGGACTCAAGTCTGCACTGTGGGTAGAGGTTTAGAGGGACTATTAATCAAGGTTCCTTGACCTTGAGCAATAGAGTGGTATATAACCCAAGAGAGGCCAGTAGGACCTCCCTCCTAGGACTCTGAATCTTGAGTGAAATGCTATAAAGAAAGAAAAATATTTGGAGTTTATTGGTCCCCATAAAAGTGCACTGAAGAGACCCCCTGTCTGTCCCACTACCTTGACCCCCTAGAGACACTCAAGCATGGTTGCTCCAGCCTTCCATTTTTATGAGATAACCCAGTAAATTACTTTAAGTCACCTGATGTTCATTTTTTTTTTACTTACAACAGAATAAACATTGTGAGTATGCAATCATTTCAAGTCAATTATTTTATTTGAACCATCCATAGTCTACTTGGTCTCATCTGGGCCAAAGGTAAAAACAGAGAAATATAGTTGATGACAACAGAATATAGGAAATACAGATATTCCATACCTATTTTTCTGAAAATTTCTTCTTATTATCTCCCCTTCTTCATATTTTATCATCCAATATGATAAACTTCCTTATCTGGCATTCTTTTTAATAAAAACTCCAAATTAACTGAAATTTCCACTAAGCCCATTTATCCTAATGTTTACAGAAATGCAGCATGATAAATGTGGTCTTTATTCAAAACATTTTTTGATCACTTACACTTTAAATTATATTGCACTAAATAGCAAGGGAAATCAGAAGAGAAGTAAGGCATGGTCCTCGTTCTCTAGGAGCTCTTATCCAGTTCGGAAGGTAACATGTGCATATGGAAAGGTACGTGCACAAGAGAGTACATACATGATTGGGTGCCAAAGAAATGGATGCATATTAAATGTTTAGGAGTTGAAGGAAATGAAAGCAATTAAGGCGGGGGCAGGAGTAGAAGGCCTCATACAGATTAGCGCTAAACAACAATGAGGAGATTCATGAAAGGACTGCTCAAGCAAGAGGAACAACATGAACATAGGTGTAGAAACGAGATAGGCTTGATAGGTTTGGTGGAGTTGGAGAGGGCAGATCTTATAGGGCTCACAAAAGAAAACAAGATTAGAAAGATGGTACTCTCAGCTGAAATGTAAGAAGAATGTGTTTCAGGAAGTCTGTGTTTAAAATCCCAAAATAGAATTCTTTCTATACTTTACCTAAAAAATCCTGGCATTAATAACTCATATTATTTAAGCAGTGGATTTTTTCTTTCCTAAAAAATAACAAGATCTATAAGTGCCAGAATGTGTTATGTTATTTAGACTAATATTCCATGAGTATATTCAAAGTGTTGGAGTCTTATTCATATAACTGTATAAAAATGTGCTTCTAGGAAATGTATACATTATAGCATATTCTAGGAAACTCTTTGAGAATTTGGAATCTCCTTTAACCAGAGTGTTAACAAATCAGGACTCTGCGTGACCAGATACCTTATAAAACTCAAAATTAGAAACCATTTTGAGAGACTATTTGAAGAACACTGTAATTTAGGGACAGTTTTGTCATAACTACAGGGTCTACTGGGATATCATGAAATTAACTTTAACTTGTAATATAAGCATATTTCTTAACTTTAACTTAAAAATTAAATATATTCCATGTATTGTGAACCTCCCTTGGAGGAGAGAAAAGAACATGAAATAAAATTAACCATAAGAACATATCACTATTCAACAAAATTAAATTATCATTAGTATAAAGGATAACCTACCTCCTAAAGCTAGAATTTGTTTTGTTTAAGGGGAAATAAGAATTGGCAAGTTCCAATCACTTTCCTTTGAAAAATCAAAAGGTCTATTGATGAAAGTCAACATTTCATTCAAAAGCTTTAAGCTCCAATGCCCTAGATTGTCTTTAGCACTGTTCAAATAATGCCAATCCTTTGTTTCCTCAATTGTTCACACTGGCTGAAAATTTCTGTTCTCTTGGTTATAAGATGTCAGAATTGCCTATTTGATATTTAAGAACATTTGATATTTAAGAACATTTAATATTGACACGGAAGCTTTCTGTCCCTGAAATGTATACATATGTACTATACTATTTTTTGCCAAATACAGATTGATGTAAACTTATTTAATCTTATTTTCAGTCGACAGTTCCCTTTTGCCTTTGTCCCCCACCATAATAAACTTTCTCTAATAACCCCTTTTTAAACATTATCTATAAATATCTCATGAAAGATTCACAGATACATTTTTCACTTGAAATATGCAAAGAGGTCAACAACACCACATTATCATTTGCATTTCAATCACTACAAAATTGCCTGGTGCTGAAGCACTTTATTTTAGGAGCCTAGGATCATGTGACTATATATCCTGCATGGGGGGTGGGGTGGGAAATGCTTGATTCCAGGTTGATTTTGCCTTGATCTAGTTATCTGTCAGGTGAGTCAAAAGTCTAAATCATACTGGGTTCCACAACCTCCTTTGGTTACAGTTATGCCACTTTTATTATAGGAAAGGCTATACACCACGGGTGAAGGTGTGGAGAACTGAAACCCGCATAGCTGCTGCTATAGGTGAAAAGGCTTAAGCCATGTTGCAAAAGAGTTTGAGGGGTGGAAATGGGGAATGACTGGTAAAGGTACAGGGTTTCTTTTTGGAGTGATGAAAATATTTTAAAATTATGGTGCAGATTGCACAACTCTGTGAATATACTAAAAACCCGTGAGCTGTACACATCAAATGGATCAATTTTATTATATATGAGTTATGCCTTAATAAAGCTGTTAAAACACTTCAAAAGCTACTGAAAATTTTGTTTAGTTCTGACTCCAATATAGGTAACAAATTTCATAGACTAAAGAGCAAACCTGCTGTGCCAGAAGCAGTTCTAATATTGATACTACTCTTTTCCCTTACACTCCGACTTTTGCCCCTCCAAACATACATCGTGTATTCCCTACCACCTCACGTTGGGTAAAGGGATCCTGGGAATTGAGAAACAATTATCTAATACCTAAAAAATACGTAGGTAAATAAATCGTTCTCTGGGTATTCTAATAAAATGTAAGTAAAAATACAGATAAATAATTATTTGGGGATTCTAAAAATATATAGGTAAACAAATATACTTTAATACATACTGAAGCTCATAATTCAAATATAAATTAATTCAATTTCATTGCATTTCATTTCATGAGGGACAAGCATAAGACAGGTAGTTAAGATGTACCAGTAATCATGCCTGCTTCTAGTTCTTGAGTCTGCCTTCTCCCTACCATGGCTATTATTCTACTTCTACTTTCACTTTCCTATTTCTTAAGCAGTTTCGTGCTACGATATTTGGAGGTAAAAAGAACATCATCTGCAGTCATCAGTTGCAGAAGTGTCAACACTTGTAACTGATTTTTTATAATAATTTCTAAATAGGATAAAGCTTTAAAATGAGTTCTCTCTGGGTCAAAAACATAAACTTTCAAGTGAATCTACTCTATTTGTTGATCCATATATTATTAAGCCTGGTCACATTAATACGAACAGTAGTCCTTTAAAAGTTATCATCACTGAGGCCAGACATAGTGGCTCACACCTGTAATCCCAGCACTTTGGGAGGCCAAGGCAGGAGGATTGCTTGAGGCCAGGAGTTCAAGACCAGCCTGGACAACACAGCAAGACCCCCATGTCTACAAAAAAATTAAATAAATAAATAAATTAGCCAGGCATGGTGGCAAACACTTGTAGTGTACTACTCAGGAGGCTGAGGCAGGAAGATTACTTGAGTCCAGGAGTTTGAGGCTGCAGTGAACTGTGATTGTGCTACTATTGCACTACAGCCTGGGTAACAGAGCAAGACTATCTCTTAAAAAAAAAAAGTTATAGTCAGTGGATCAATTTTGTCACTTTCCACTGACATTTCAAAATGTCACAGTTTATAATTTCTCTTCTACAGTCAAATGAATTTAGTTATATATCAATATCATTTTTTTAGGAAAAGAAAAAATCTACCATATTATGCTTCTAAATATAGTGTGAAAACTCTTTGTAAAATCATACTGGGCCATCCCAGTGATGATATATTTATATATTTTTACATCTACAATTCTATAAGCATTTTCTACAATTTCAGATAGTTATACAATAGGATGAACTCCAAATAATAATTTTAGTACAACTGTGAGTCCAACTTGTGGTCGCCTTGATCAGATTAACTCAGAGGTCAAGACAGGACTAAGCTACTTATATGTTTCTGACTCCTGGTATATTAAATCTTGAAAGAAAGAAAGCCCAAATAGGGATATAAAAAGTAAAGTATCTGTTAAATGTCTACACCTTAAAAATTAATGCTATCAACCAGAAAGTGATGTATATTTATAGAAAATATTGTATATATTAAGATAGACTATAGATAGAATATATTATTCTAAATATCTATGTATTAATATTCTATATTTATTATAAGTGATGAAAACTGATGAATATTTATATATAGTGGACCCAAATGCCCATCATTTGATGAATAAATAAAATGGGACATATCCACACAATGGAATATTATTCAGCAATGAAAAGGAATGAAGTGCTCATGCAACAACATGTATGAACCTTAAAAACCTTAAGCTAAGTGAAAGAAGCCAATTGAAAAAGGCAACATATTGTATGATTCCATTTATATGAAATGTCCAGAATAGGCAAATCTATAAAAATAGAAAGTAGATTAGTGGCTGCCTAGGGCTGGGAGGTTTGGGGATGCAGGGAACAGTGAGCAGCTTCTAATGGGTATAGGTTTCTTTTGAGGGTGATGAAAAGGGTCCAAAATCGATCGGCGTGATGGTTGCACTACTCTGAATATACTAAAAATCGTCAAACTATATACTTTAAGTAAGTGAATTGTATGGTTTATGAATTGTAATTTATTAAAGCTGTTACAAAAGGTTTATGTAAACCTCAACTATATCCATTCATCAAAACTCATCATATTGTGTACTTATAATTGTTGCATTTTATTGTATGTAAATTTTACCTTAATAAAGCTGATTTTAAAAAGACAAAAACGAATGCTATGAACACACATGGTTACAATGTCATATCCCTATATGTCAAATCCATATATATGGACTGATTTAGAGACAAAATTAGCAATGTCTCCATGAGACTTTTCATAAATGTGAGGTCCCCCCAGGCCAATGGCTCTCCTCCCCACCCACACTCACTTTCCCTGCCAACACACACGCCCAGACTTTTAACCCAGAAACAGGTTTGCATGAGGGCAATGTAATCAGGGGAGTATGTGCGGCTTATCTCATCAGCACTGTTGCTCCTCAAACAAAGGGATAGCAGAGCAAAGCTTCCTTCAGGTGCAGGAATGACTAAATATCATAAAGGAAGAATCTGAACAATAAAAACACACCATAAATTCAGAGTTTCTGAAGTCAGCATCAGTGACCTTTGGCTGCTTTGCGCACATATGGAAGGAAGAAGGAGATAAAAGGAAATGGTATGAAGCTAGTTAATATTTACAGCTGCTTGAAAACCTCTCTTGATTCTTCTTGGTTTTACCATAAAGGTGGGGTAGAAAGGAAGACGGGAAATTTTTCTAGTATCTAGTTCCAGGATGATAGGAACTAAATAATAGTTATGATCATGGCTTTGTTATTAACTGTATATCTGGGTTCCAGTCCAGTCTATGCTACCTACCATGTGATTTTAAGCCAGTTACTTAATGTCTCTGAGCCTGTTTTCTCATCTGAAAAATGGGATAATAGTGGATTGAAAATGCAAAGCCCAATGCCTAGCATACAGTAAAACAGCTTAATAACTATTAGCTATTACTTTCATAACCTTAAGAGATTTCTGATCATTTCATAGCCACTTTCTAAGGTGTAGTTACCAGTTACTCACCCCAGAGTTCTAGAACAGCTGGTTTCTAGATCATTTAGAAATCTAGGGCTTTTAAGATATTTAATCGTTAGTTATGTCTTAACACTTAGAACATTAAGTTGTTTCTTAACACTTAGAACATTTCTTTACACTTAGAACCAAGATCTGGATATTGATAGATGGCAATTTGGAATAATTCAGAAGTGGTATTTACTATCAGGATTTGGTCTCCTTTCAAGTGCCAGGTTCAAGGCCTAAGTGTTTTTAATGTGTTAAGAATTTCAGAATCTGCATTTTTTTTTTTTAAAGGCACCCTATGATTCTGATCCAGGTCACCGGAGACACACTCTGAGGAAGGCTCTCCACCCCAGCTGCACAGCAATCATCTGGTGGCTGGGCCCTACCACCAGGTTGCCCTTTGATAGGCTTCCCAGGGTGGAGAACACTGCCCTGTAGCATGGAAGAACAACTTCTGGCCAACTGTCCCATCGTCTGTCTCAATACGGGAAGGACCCAGGCAAGGGAAGGAAGAGGAGAAGAGGCAGCTGTGGGTAAAGGGAGGATTGGAGCAAGTGGAAACCCTTATATCTTGTCTTAGCCCACTGGGGCTTCTATAACAAGATACCATAGACATACACTGAGCGGCTTATAAACCACAAAAACACATTTCTCACAGTTCTGGAGGATGGGAAGTCCAAGATCAAGGCAGATTCAGTGTCTGGTGAGGGCCCACATCCTGGTTCATAGACAGCTCCTTCTTGCTGTGTCCTCACTTGGTGGAAGGGCAGAGGGGTCTCTCTTTTTTATAAGGGCACTAATCCCATTCAGGTGGGCTCTACCCTCGTGACGTAATTATCTTCTGAAGGCCCTACCTCCTAATACCATCACCTTGGAGGTTAGGATTTCAACATATGAATTTGGGCAGAACACAAACATTCAGGCCTTAGCATGGCCCGAGGCCACCCACCCAAATGCAGCAGCCAGCACCTGGCTGTTCTTTTAGCCTTATCCTGTCAAGGACAAAGCTTATTTGCCCCCCAAAAATCCCTATTGATTATCACATCTAGGTTTCAAAGAGAAACAAAAACAAAAATTCTTGTAGCAACAATGACCACAGCAAAAGTTACTTTCTTGATTTTCTATAAAACGTTTGGGAAAGTGCAGGAGGGGAACAGTGTCTATGATACAAAATTTAAAATATGAACACGTCCACTTATCTGCAAATTTGCAAACTTTTTTATCAAAATAGGAGAACGTGGTTTAAGAAAGTGCCTAAAACAACTCAAAAAACAGCTTCTGAGATTCTATGGAGCCTAAGTGAATTGTAAGGTTATAGAAAAGTAGGCATCGCTCTGCAAAGAGTTAAAACTTTACAAAACAAGAGAGCAGAATAATTGGATCTTCTCAGAGGAACATTACTTGTTTCCTAAGCACACTGGACTACAGAGGGAGAACAAAGGAAAGTACGGTTGCCTGCTCCTTCTTCACTTGTCACATTTGACTCTGTCCCTGCTGGTGGGGGCAATGCTATTAACCCCACACTTCGATGTGGCAAATCCGCAGAATCGGTTGGCTGGTCTCTGGCTGGAATCTGAGCACAGTTTCACCCGTGTGGCTCCAGAAAGAGCAAGCACACACCACTGCCAGCCAGAAGAGAGAAGAGTCCTTTCCCGTCTCTTTCGCATTGTTCCAAATAACTAAGCACCAGCTCGGCCACCATAAAGCCACCCCTCTGCCTTACAGCAGCCCAGGAGCAGCTCCAAGGATCTCTGAGCAGCCAGTGCCAAGACACTCACCCCAGCTCTCTGCGCCCCAGCCACACTCCCCAGCCAGTCCCCGCAGGACGCAAGAGAGCAGGCGTGGAGGAGGCAGGAAAAACTCTGAGAAGATTCTAACGATGATGATCACGTTGGTGATGAGAATTACAATAAGGCTATCGACATAATGACGGTCACCTGTGAATTTGTTCAGATTATCAAAACCACCTCTCAGTGTGGGAAAGGAGGCAGGGGAGAGGCTGTGATCTTTTGGTAATGGTGTTATGTGGTCCACAAGAATGGCTGGTAGAACTTCTACTTTTCTGTTATTTCGATAGTCTCATGCAAGTACAAACACAGATATTTATGTCTATAAATACGTGAAGATATATATTGTAGAAAATTTAGCATAAGGAAGAAGAGCACTGGCTGAGGTCCTAGGTAACCTGAGTGCACATCCCAGCCCTGGTACCAGCCAAGAGTGTGACCTTCAGCAAGTTCCTTAAATATCTTTGCATCTTGCTTTCTTCATCTAAAAAGTGGGGGGAACGACAGCATTTACTTCATCAGACTGTTGTAATGATTATATGAACTAATTTATGTAAAGCACATAGCACAGTGCCTGGCACACAGTAATCTCAATCTAAAGTATTTTTAATGCCTTTAAACAAAATCAATAATCACAATTTTTTTTTTTTGCCCTCACATAGCTCCCCCTCAAATCTGAAAATACTGTCCCTATGAATACTCAGGCCAGAATGTCCTCACTCCCCTCCTTCCCTACCACAATAGCATCTCTTCCTCTATTAGACACTTGGTTCTAGGTTTTCCTTATCTCAGATTCAACTGCACCGAAAACACACACACACACACACACACACACACACACACACACTATTACCACATTCTCCCCACAAAAAAATAAGATATGGAAATGGTACTTTTCAACATCTCCTAGAATAATTTCCTGACAGAAAGAAAAGTCAACAAATGGGAAGAAGGAAGTCCAAGTGAAGGAAAACCACAAGGGACAATGACAAGCTGCTCTTAGGCCATGAAGAGCCCTCAGGTTATTGACAATCGAGAGACAAAAAAACAAAGAGGCAGTGAAGTCCAGACAAGGTTTTCTTTCATTTCCTT
This sequence comes from Eulemur rufifrons, assembly GCF_041146395.1. Lineage (NCBI taxonomy): Eukaryota > Metazoa > Chordata > Mammalia > Primates > Lemuridae > Eulemur > Eulemur rufifrons. The sequence continues at coordinate 30,427,045 of NC_091010.1, read as the reverse complement.
CCCTTCCTCTCTTCCTTCCTTCCCTCCTCAACTCAGGAAGCCACACAGCTCACTAGCCCCCCTTTTCCAGGTGCTGCTGTATAATTATTAGGGTACTTAATAGAATTGAGGTGAAAATTAATCCTCAGAGTTGACAAGGGCTAAAAGTGACTTCTTTAAAGCAGCAACTTTGTTTTCTAAGCACTGCTTAGTCAAGTATGACTTTGCATTCTTCACACCCCAGTTTTCTGCTCTTTCCCCAGTGCAGAAACCCCTTTCTTATCCCAAAGACTCCCAGGCTCTTCCTTTCACAACTAGTTCTCAAAAAATGGTGGTAATTCAATGTGCATCCAAAAGCATGAAGCACACCACTTTAAGGTTGTATTTCACATAAGCATTCTTTTTCTTTCTTTTTTTTTTTTTTTTTGAGATAAGATCTCACTCTGTTGCCCAGGCCAGAGTGCAGTGGTGTCATCATAGCTCAATGCAACCTCAAATTCCTGGGCTCAAGTTATCCTCCTGCTTGGCTTCCTGAGTAGCTGGGACTACAGGCACACGCCACCATGCCCTGCTAATTTTTCTATTTTTTGTAGAGACAGGGTCTCCCTATGTTGCTCAGGCCAGTCTTGAACTCCTGGCCTTAAGCAGTCCTCCGCCTTGGCCTCCCAAAGTGCTGGGATTACAGGCACGAGTCACCATGCCTTGTCCATATGAGCATGTCTCCGATCAAAGCATACGCTGAGATCTGTGGGGGATTTCCAACCTGGTTATGAAGCACTAGCATGGTGCTTGGCACAGAGTAAACATTTAGCTATTGTTCCTGTAGTTACATCTTTTAAAGGTTTTCTTGGAAAAACTTGAAGGAGTACCCTCCCTGCCTCTGCTTCCTCATCACCTTCTCATTCCTCAACCCAGTGCTTCTGGTTTCTGACCCATCTAAACAAGAAAAATGTTGTCACTATGGTGTCTCTGACCTTGTCATTGTCAGCACAACTTCCGCAGTGTTGACACTGAGGCCCTCAGTTTTTGCAAAGCACCCCCCCCTTAGCTGTCCTGAGCCCACTCCTACATGACCCTCCCAGGCTCGCTCTACCTTCACCACATGACCACAGGCACTCACAGGAAGGAGTCTGAGGCCTCCAGGAAAAACTCTGAGAAGATTCTAATGATGATGATGGTGTTAGTGATGAGAATTATAATAAGGCTGTCAACATAATAATAATTTCAGATTATGAAAACCACCTCTCAGTGTGGGAAAGTTGGCAGGGGAGAGCTAATAGGATCTGTGAAGTCAGAGAGAGCTTGGAGGGTCATCTGGGAGTGGGCTCCGGAAAGCTAAGGGGGCAGTGGTTTGCAAAGAAGAAGAGGGAGATAAACAGTGTCAAGGTAAGATAAGTCTTAAGGTAAGGGCTTTTATCCACAAGCCTGTCCCACATCCCTAGCACTAAGAATTATAATTGGCACATAGTAAAAGCTCAACCAATCCTTATGAAATGAATGAATGTGTAGAAAACCTACTTACCTAAATCCCTCATATATTCAAATTATTAACCAAATATCTTTCATTCAACAAAATGAATTGAGTGCATTTAGAAAGCACTTAATGTGGAGTGAAGGAGCCCTGCCTCTCTGGCTCTACAAGTCTGATTCCATCACTGAATTTGAAAGACTAGCTAAATACATAGGTAAAATTTTTTAAAATGCAAATCTTTTGCCAATGTAACATCAGATGATTACGTCTTTAATGATAAAATTTCCTGATTCTGTCATATTTGGTTTTAAATGTTAAACATTTAATGGTGGTTAACATACTCTCTGGTGTGCAAGGGATAGGGGTTTGACTCATTCCTGGGGCCAAGACAAAGACAAACTGTGGCTCAGAACTGTGATTCAGTTCTCTCCCAAGGTCAGCTCAGTCACAATAAGGTATGTGGTTTCTCTGAATATGTCATTCCTGTTTTATTTAATCAGATGCTTCCTTCCCATTGTCAACATCTGCTCTGAACTTTAAGTTAGAGCCAGGTCCACATGTTTGCAAAATAGCTCATTGACGTAAAGCAAAAAAAACATCTCACAGCCAGTCAAATCCAAGAAACCCAGCTTTAAAAATAAAATTGTATTAAAGGATTTCACGGCAAATCTATCACTTTTGTTTTCCTTTTCATTTTTAAGATCTATATAAATATGCTTTATAAAAAAATCTAAATTGCTTTATTAACTCATACAAGCTGAACTCTTAACTTATTTATTTAGCAGAAATTCAAGGACATCCCCAGAGAGCTCTATGTTTAAGAGGAGGGACTGAGTACACGGGGAAATACTGCCAGGGTGAAGATGATGAAGATTTCTCTGTCGGCACCATAGGTCAGGCCTGTAAATACCCTTGTCCAAGTGGAAACCAGAATCCATCTCCCCACAGTTTATTATCTTACCTCGAGATGGGAAGGCAGAGCAGGAAGGAAAACATTTAGGAGAGCAGCTCTGGGTCCTGGAATTAAATCACACTAATTGTCCCTGAAAGGGATAATTAACACAAGTAATTAACTGCTGGAGCCTCTGAATTTTATCAACCACATGGCCATAAAAAAAGATATCATTTGACCTTCAAAGCTTTGCAGATCTATCATAGTCCAGCACCTGCCAAAGGGCTCCTCCAAGGCTATCATAATCTGGATATAGGAAGCACTACCATGTGTCTTAGCAAAAGGGGCAAAAATGGGTTATGGATATAATGGATTGAGCCTAGGATCAGAGAAGTCTGAATCCAGAAGGAACCTTGGAAGCCTTGGCCAAATCTGGTCTCTGAATGTGTTTTGTTTGGCCTGCCTGTGTTTTTGGTTTTGTTGTTAGCAGATCTGAATGAATTGCTAATATTTTATCACAAAAATCTGAATTTCAGGGTTCTCTCAAAAAATTGAAATCTCTGGCAACACCAAGCCCTCATTTTTACACAGCAATTAACTGGGCTGGGTGCAGTGAATCACACCTGTAATCCCAGCACTTCCGGAGGCCAAAGAGGGAAGATTGCTTCAGGCCAGGAGTTTGAGACCAGCCTGGGCAACATGGTGAGACACCCCCCCTCCACCATCTTTACAAAAAATAAAGACATTATCTGGTTGTGGTGGCACACACCTATAGTGCCAGCTACTTGGGAAGCTGAGGCAGGAGGATCGCTTGAGCCCAGGAGTTTGAGGTTTCAGTGAGCTATGATGATGCCACTGTACTCAGCCTGGATGACAGAATAAGACCCTGTTTCTATAAAAATAAATAAAAATTAAAAAAAAATTAAAAACCAGTTAACTGGAACTAACTGTGGCCCTCACTGAGTGGGGCATTTTCTCTACAATTCCTTCCACTCCCTAACGTCTCCTTGACACAGGACCAAGGCTAACTTGCATCTAGAGTTTCACCTGTGTTATCCCCACCCCCACCCCATCACCCACTCCATCCCACTCCCCACTCCCCACCCCCATCTTCTCTGCTCATTTGTGATGCCTGTCTCACCTGTGTGAACCTTGTGACCTTGCCACCATTGATCTTATTCAATCCCCTAATTTATATGTGAGGAAACTGAGGTTTAGAGATGTCATGCTAGGGGAGAGACCAGTTTCAAGATCTCTTACTCACCAATCCAGTGAACAGTCATCTATTTGGAAGCCCTGTTCTCAAGTTCAGAAGAGAAAATAGTAGGATCTGTAAACCATTCAGAGTCTGAGCAAAGATGGGAAGGGCTAGAGATTTAACAGAGTTAAACATGGGCAAAATGATGGCCAGACACGGAGACACAAGTTGGTATCGTCATCTCCATGTGTCCCACACTCTTACTGCGGTCGTTACGCTGCCAGGTTCTCTCAGGTCCGTATCCTGCAAAGCCTGGCCCGAGGAGTACTGTTTTGGTGAAGAAATCTGTGATGATGCTATGAACCTTTGATGTGTTCTTTTGCTTAGTATATGTGTCGCACAATTTATACATGATTATGCAGGGCCTGATCTGTTGTCTGAATACACACTTTAGTATGGTAGCGTGCCAGGTACAAACTAGTATGTTTGCTGTCTCATCTTCAGAATAAAATATCAAAGCACACAGAAACACATATGGGATACTTAAATACAAAAGATCTGGTGCATTTGGTGAGTTTATTGGGAATAGTGAGAATACTAGAAATTAACACTCTTCCAGAGAATCTGGAAGGTCTGGTCTTCACATTCAATACTGTCACTTTTGCTAATGTTTGTCTCATCCCATATCCCATCTCTTTTCAAAGAGCTTAAGAGTTTCTTTTGAGTGGGTCATAAAAGTGCAAGATCATACATATATTTTAAGGTATGTTAAAGCATTGAAATATGTCCCTTTCTTGAACATGTAAAGTGAAATTAATCAGACTGATGGGACTGAGGATGCAAAGGAGAAAAAAAAAAAAAACAGAAGAACTCTTCCTACAGGTACAAGGCCCAATTTCTCACTACTGTTAGTAATAGTTATCATATCTGACACCCCTGTTATGTAACAGCACAATAGCTGAAAGGATACCCTGTGGATGTAGACTGCTTGGGTTCAAATCCTGGTCCTACCATTTACTTAGTTGAATGATCTTATCAAAATTCTCAAAGATCAGCATAATGCCTTCCCAGATAAGGTATGTGGCTCCTTTGACATAACATGTTCAATAAACATTATTATTATTAACAATTGAAACAAAGAATAGAAAATTGCTTTACTCTGCATATTGGCCCAAGAAAGTGGAAGTATTTTCCTATTCAAAGTTTTAATCAAGCTAAGAATTATTATACCATAAGATTTCAGTTTTAGGGGGAAAACAGTGTTGTATTTAGATAAAGCATTGAAGGCTATTAGAAACACATTACTCTTTTATAGTGACATTGATAGGAAACAAATATTATTGAGATTTTAATCACCTACTTGTTTTGGGAAGAAACTCACAAAACTCAAATTAAAGGCAAAATGTACAGTTAGGGATGCTGATATTGTTTATGTAAATAATAATGTTCAATCACATTTTAATTTCTTAGCATGACTTGTCATGTTATTCATAATCGAGTCTCATCCTACCTCCCAGTCTTGTCTATCTTAAATTCCAGGCTCCAGCTACTCCAAACTGCTCTGCTTCCTTTGAACAAACCAGACTTCATATCTCTGCGCTATTCTCTAGTTCCACCAGGCCTCCTTTCCATCAAGAACTCCTCTTTCTTCTTCAAGTCACAGCTAAAACGCTAAACCCATCACAAAACTTTTCTCAGTATGTAACCTGAATGAATCTCTCCTTTTCTCTGCCATTCACTAGCACACTATTGATGTCGCTGTCATATGACTCCATTTATACTATCTTGAATTATAGAGATTTGTAAACATGTCTAATTTTCCTGCTAAACTTTTAGATGCCAGGGACCATGTTTTCTTTTCTTGAACTAAGTTTTAAGTTATAGTTCAATCTCATTATCCACAAGGAAAACCTTGATGTCTCCAAAGAACTTCTCAAAGGCTAACTAGCTCAAAATACATGCATTTGTGCAATCATTAATTAAAACTGAAGCCATTGGGTGATACTTTCTTGCAAAGCTATAGTTACACAAGCCAGATATTGTTTCTTTTGCACCTTCCCATAAACCTTCTATACCAAATTGCATTCTATGAATTAAATTCAAGAGACATCTCACTTTAAAAAAGACTACAAAAATTGAGGGTTCAACCCTTGCACACCGTTGGTGAGAATGTAAATTAGTACAGCCATGATGGAAAGCAGTATGGAGGTTCCTCAAAAAATTAAAAATAGAACTATAATATGATCCAGCAATCCCACCACTGGGCATATATCCAAAGGAAATGGAAGCAGTGCGTTGAAGAGCTATCTGCACTCCCATGTTCATTGCAGCACTAGTCACAATAGCCACAATAGGGAATCAACTTAAGTGTCCATCAATGGATGAATGGATAAAGAAAATGTGGTATACACACATACACACACACACAATGGGAGACTTATTCAGCCTTTAAAAACAGAGAAATCCTGTCATTTATGACAACATGAATGAACCTAGAGAATATCATATTAAGTGAAATAAGCCAGATACAGAAAGACAAAATAACACATGATGTCACTTATATGTGGAATCTAAAAATGTTGAACCCATAGAAGTAGACAGTAGAATGGTGGTTACCAGGGACTGGGGGTAGGAGGGTAAGGAGAAGGTGGTCAAAGAATACAAAATTTCAATTAGGATAGGAGGAATACGTTCAAGAGATCAGTGCATAGTGACTGTAGTTAGTAACAACGTATTGTATGCTAAAATGACTAAAGAAGTAGATTTTAAGTGTTCTCACCATTAAAAAATGATAAACGTGAGATAATACAAATGTTAATTAGCTTGATTGAGCCATCCACCCCACAATGTATACATATTTCAAAACATCACATTGTACATGATAAATATGCACAACTTTTATTTGTCAAATAAATAAAGTGTGAGTTTCCAAGATTGAGGTGAGGAAGTAAAACTTGCAACTCAGACATCTGTCTACTCTAGTTTCATGGCCAAACCACCTCCAAAGCACTATGAGCTGTACTGATAAAAACTCAGATACCAACCAACGCACACCATCATTCCCACCTTTTCAGAGTCAAAGCCAGAAGCCAGAAAAGATTTTCTAATGTCCTGATCCACCTCCCCATACCTTTGGCTCTTCCCAATCCTCACTCTACAGATATGAGGGGTCCCTGTTACCGCATTTGCCTATACACAAAAGGGAAGAAACCAGAAGGATTTTCTCAGGTGGTCAGTATTGCCGACAGCAGGAGTGGTTGCAAAATTCCAGGTTAAATTATTTTATTATCTAATTAATTTCTACTTCCAAGAGCCTTTAACAAAAAACTTGTTTGTGGCAACGATATGTGTATTAACCCTGTGATCTGCCTTTACATACTATTTAAGAGAGGTCATAATCATGCATTGAATAATTGGTGCTCTCTCTTCAGAATCGTCTCTAGCTTCCTCAGTCCTCTGCCTATACCGGCCTGAAGAATTCCTCAAAACTGAAGCCAACCCAAATATGAGAAACGGTTAGGACACACCAAATTGACCGAATTTAATGGAACAACTGAAAAATCCTACTCTTCGGTGCGGGGGTGAGTGTAGAGTCCACCATCATTATGAACTATTATTCAGGTAATTCAAGGCTAAAAAAAAAAAAAAAAGTGTGTGTGTATATAAAATAATACACCGAAACTGTGACGCAGGAAATTGGTCAAAAAAATGTTACATCGAATAACTTACTATATTAGTAATATTAATATATTTAGCGTAAATCCTGCTTAAACTTCCAGAATAGTTTGGGCAGGATAGACCTGGCATCCCAAGAACAAGGTGAAGCATTGATTTGCTTTTGATGGCCAAATTATTTCTTTAACGGTTTATCAGCACTCTCAGAAGCCTCTGGGGGATGCTGAAGCCAGAGAGGAGGTCACCTAGGACGAGCCAAAGATGGGGAGTTAAGCACCAACTCCTCCGAGTTCCCGCTCAGTGTCCGCGTGGCCGAGGTGCCCGCGCATCCCGCCGCGGTGGCAAAGGCTGGGCTCCTGCGCTGGCCCGGGGCTGACCCGGCGGTGCTGCACCTGGCGCCACAGCGCAGAACCCGCCAGCCTCGCGCTGCTCGCCTCGCTGCCCAGGAGCACCTGGCGCTGCCCAGTCCCGGCCCTCCCGGGGGCACCTGCTTGCACCCCCTCCAGGCCAGGGCAGTTGGAGGCCTAGCGGCCCTGCGGAAAATGAGGGCCCACCTACGTCGCGCACCCCCCTCCCTGCTCTGCCACCAGCAACCCCAGAAGCTATCTTAGGAGTCCCGGGGCAGATCTCTGCCCTGAGCCTCCATCCGGAGGCACCGTCCTCTCCCCCCAGAACCCCCTTTCTCTTTCAACCCCGCGCAAAATGCCGCCTTCAGGTTCCCGGGAAAACTTGCCCACCGTGTAGAAGCTCCCCATCGACAAGGGGAGTGTCGAGGGGTGGGCGCGAGCGCACCGCGGACACTCTAAGCCCCCGCATACATCTCTAACAAGAAACCGGCTACAAGCTGCTCCGCCGCCGGTGACAGCGCTGTGGCCGCCTCCTCCTACTGCTCAGAGTCGGAGGGGGTGCTCCGTGCCTCCAGGAGGCTGGGCAGCAGGGGCGACTGCCGACCCTTGGGACCCTGCCCGCAGCTCCAGTCCTTTACCTGAGTACCGGCCTCGGCGGGGGCTCCGGGGCGCAGCTCCGGGCGCAGTGCCCCGGGCGGCCGGGCGGGTGGTGGGGTGGGGACCGCGGCCGCCGCTCTCCCCTGCAGCTCCCGGCCGGCTGGGCGGCTATTTATCCGGGCCGTCCGGGCCCCGGCCCCTGCCGGAGTATTGGGCAACCGGTCCCGCTATGCGCTGCCCCAGGAGCCGCCGCCCTCTGCCCCCAGCGACCCCTGCAGCGGCGGCGGCCACATGGAGCGGGGGAGCCAGCCCCCTTCTGTGGGCTCCACCTTCTCTTTCTCCTCCTCCTCCTCGGGAGTTTTCCCTGTGTTTTTCCCCCTTGTTTCTCTTCTTTGCGGGGCACCCGGCCAGTCTGAACCGGTTGTGACTGCGCGGGTGGCTGGGGGAAGGAGGAGGCGGAGGAGATGGAAACGGAAAAGCGGGCGGTAGGGGCGCTGCGCCTGCTCTCGCGGCTCCCGGCCGGGCCCGGCCAGGCCGGGCCGGGGTAGAGGGGTAGGGCACTGCCCGGGCTGCGGCCCCGGCCCCGCCGGGAGCCACCGAGGCCGCGGGAGAGGTGGGCACCGCCGGCCAGGCGCCCTGTCGGTGCGCACACACGCGCGTCCTCAGGCGCCGCTGCGCCCCCGGGGCCCACCGCGTGCCCGAGCCGAGCCCGCCAAGGACCGTGCGCAGTTAGGGGGAGCCAGGGTCTAGAAATAAATGCGAGTCGTCCCTGGTCTCCCTGGCTCCCGGGGCCGCCGGGCGCCCTCCTGGCCGGAGCTGTATACCCAGCTGGCAGTGGTCCCGGAGAAACGGGCACCAGAACTTTGTGGAGTCGGTGCTCCTGGGCCGTGAGGAGTGAGGATGCCAAGTGCTGTCTTTGTGACAGCTTCGCGGGAAAGGAGGGCGTCCCGCAGTGCACACACAGAGAGAGGCTGCACCTAAGGACGTTCAGTCTGTCCCGCAGGTGAATGGCATTAACAGCCCCATCTTTGGCAATACCATCTTTGGCTGAAAGGTAATGGACAGGGGGTCTGAAATGGATGCGTACTGTATCCCTCAGAGAGTCACCGCGGCAGACTGGGTCGGGACCGTCCATAGATATTAGTGGTTCACTGGGTGTAGGAACCCCCTAAAATAATGTGCACTTTTTGTGCCTGTGTGTGTGCATTTTTCCACGTGGCACCATACTTTCTACTGGCTTCTCTAAGGAGATTAGGGCCATCCACCACCTAGATGAGAATTCCCTTTATACTGAAAGTCTCTGGTTCTGACCTTGACACTCTACACCTTGCAGAAGTCCGGATTAAGCTGCCTAACCTTCCTGAGCTAGTTTTCTTATCTATGAAAGAAGAATGAAATTCCAAAATATTGCCTGCATCATGGAGTCTATGTGAGATGAGAATTCAAAAAACCTGTGGAACCTGGCCACACATGTCATGTCTTCTTACAGGACAAATATCATGGCAGTTCAACCCTTTTGTCCCCCCTTCCCTCCAAAACACACACACGGGCACACACACATTTCTTCCTACTCAGTTGACTGACAGGTTAGGGGGAAGAAAAATGACCAGTGCTAGTTAATATTACTTTGTTTTGTCCTAGAAGGGGGAAAAAAATTAAGTGACAATAAGGATGAGAGGAAGGTGGTCCCAAGAATAGTTTCTGGAACAATGGAGATGCTATGTTGTCAATACCACCAAAAACATTTCCGAGGAGGAGAGGAGACACAAAAGGGGCTTCTTACCATACTCTATTTTTGACCTGGTGTGTGGTTACTCAGTAATGTTCACTTTGTGGTAATGCATTGACCTGTACACTGACAATTTGTGTACTTTTCTCTATATGTTTCAATAAAAGATATTTTTAGAAAGTTCATCTTTGATTCAAATACCTCCTAACCGCCAGAGCACATGTCATCTTGATTGTTGGTCTCACCAATCAATGTATATGAAATTATGTTTTGAGAACAAGAAAACCCTGCCTGAAAAACATTTCTATTATATGTCCACCAACTGGTTTCTGAAATTGCCACATCCCTGTTATCACCTGCACCAAGTTTCCCAGATTTCTTTTAGAAAGAGTATATGGCCAGCACTTCCATTTCTACTCAGGCCAGTCCACACCTATCAACTAAAATTGAAACTGAGCTCATCCTCACATGCAGGCACGCCCCCAGCTTTGGAGTATGACTGGATCCTAGGGGTCCAAAACTCAGATGGCTGCAGGGCCAGGCTTGCAGTGTAATGAATGAAGCAGCTAGAAGAAAGCCTGGAAAACTTAAGAGAATGTGGAATCTGGCCCTGGGGGCAGCGGCCACTTAGCTCAGGGGACTATTGATTGCCAGGCAGGAATGTGAAAATAGCCCCCACCACCTTGTGAAGGTTCATTGTTCAGTCACACAGAAGAGCATCCAGAGATCTAGTAAAACCCTGACACTTTACTCACAAATGGAATTTGACCCAGAGAGGCTCAAGATGTGCTCCAGATCACCACGGGGAGGGAGAGAGCAGGCAGGTTGGCAGAGACAAGGCTAAAACCACCTGCCTACGCCCCCAAGTTTTCACCCCCAGCAACGGAAAGATACAAGATCTGCTTGCAAAGCGAGGGTCAGATAAGTTAAATATTTGCTGGCTTTATAGCTCTGGAAGCATCTGCCCTTTGGGTTTCTCTCCAGGTGGAGAAGCTGATGTACTTTCAACAAGATGGAAAAAGGCAGGTCATTAAATAAGCTGGATTTAAATGAATCTGCCTTGGGAAGAAAAGAAACCTGACCAAAAGCTTTTAAAGAAATGTTGATGCAAAGGTGATGCGCTAAATGAAGGAGTTCATTCTTTGCTTTGTATTATTATTATTATGGAGCATTTATTAAAAATTTTGTAATTTGTGAAATATTCTAATGTCCCTCCTACTTAGACTATTTCCCACCCCAGTCCTTTAGAGAACGAGATAGAGAAATCAACCCAAAATTGCTCCTTGGTCCTCATCCCAGCAAGGAAGCAGAAATAGAAACACAGAGGGCAGAAGAAGGCGGCATTTGGTCAGGGGAGGGTCATGGGAGGGTGATGCAGTTGCCAGCACCACTCGCTGGCCCAGCTCTCCCTGGAGTTAAGGACTTTCCTTCCTGACTTGTTACACCACAGCAGGTTTCTTTTCTTTAGATATGATGTCCTTCCCCTGTTACAAACAACAGCATAGCTACAAAGACACTACACTTTGAGATAAAAACAACTACAGAAAATAGAATTTAGGGCTTTTATAGCAGTTAGCCTGGAGATCTATGGATCATTCTATTAATTCCATTCCATTCTCTCACACTCTAACACTACAGTCCCCAACCCCTGCCCTGCCAGGAACCGGGCCGCACAGCAGGAGGCCAGGGGGCGGGAGTGAACAAAGCCCCACCTGCACCCACAGCTGCTCCCCATCGCTCTCATCACTGCCCGAGCCCCGCCCCCCATCAGATCAGCGGAGGCACCAGACCATCAGACCCTCATAGGAGCACGAACCCCACTGCAAACTGCACACATGAGGGATCCAGGTTGCATGCTCCCCATGAGAATCCAACACCTGATGATCTGGGGTAGAGCCAAGGTGGTGACCCACCGTCCTCAGCCCCCTCCGTGGAAAACCTGTCTTCCACGAAACCAGTCCCTGGTGTCAAAAAGGTTGGGGACTGCTGCACAGGTAAAAAGTCAAAAGATAATAAAAGCAGATAAATCATTCTCTCTTATGCTTATAGAACTTTTGTTTAAAAGAACAAATTTTCAAATGTTAAAAACGGGAGGGACGCAGTGGCTCGTGCCTGTAATCCTAGCACTCTGGGAGGCCGAGGCAGGAGGATTGCTTGAGCTCAGGAGTTTGAGGTTGCAGTGAGCTAGGCTGATGCCACTACACTCCAGCCCAGGCAATAGAGCAAGACCCTGTCTCAAAAAAAGAAAAAGAAAAAAAATACTTAAAGATAAACTGTACCTTATTTTTCCTTGCAGTTCTCCAGAATATCATTTCCTTATTTTCTCCTTTTAAAAATCTTTCATCATACTATCTGGCTCAAATGATATTTAATCTTAGGGCAAGTGGGTAAAAGAAATAAATGCTATTCTTTGAGGGCCTGTGGATTGCCAAGAACTATGCTATCTCATTTAACCCTCAAAGCAATCTCATGTGGTTAAGTATCGTTACCTCCACTTTACAGAGGAGGAAACTGGGATTCTGAGAGGTTAAGTTACTTGCTGACTCGCTTGGTACGTCAGTGATGAAGTGGGATTCCACGCTGGTCTGGCTGACTGCTAAGCCTGTGTGCTCTTCACACTCCACCTTAGAAAAATGATTCAAGACTTGTGAGAGTTAACACTGAGTTCTAACCTTGCACATGTATTAACTCATCTAAAGCTTCACAAGAAACCTAAGATGTAGGTACTGTTATTATCATCTGCCTTTTGCCAATGGTGAAAATGAACTAGAGAGAAGTTAAATCATTTTCCCCCAATCACACAGTGAGAGGTGAGGCTGGGGTTTGAATACGAGTGGCCTGTCTACAGAGAACCATGCTCTGAACCATTACTCCATATGCTCATGAAAGTGGACACAGAAACATAAAATTATATAAAATGTTCATGTTCTCTTGTGTATGTGTGTATACACAAATATACACTTTCCACTTCCCATCTTTCTGACTTGCGTTGCATGGTTTCAAAGTCATAAGCAAAAACAACCCACACCCCCATGCAAACCAGTTTCCAGAGCACCCACCATATCTCCATGTGTACAACTCATGACTCCTGAAACATGCTTATTGTCTACTTACACAGTGAAATTATATGCTTCGTAGAGAAGGTATGAGGTCTATCCTGTTCGTCTTTTTTTTTTTTTTTTTTGAGACAATGCCTTGCTCTGTCACCCTGGGTGGAGTGCAGTGGCGTCATCATAGCTCACTGTAACCTCGAACTCCTGGACTCAAGTGATCCTCCTGCCTCATCCTCCCAGAGTGCTGGGGTTACAGGTGTGACCCATCTCGCCCAGCCCTGTTCATCATTTTTAATGTGCCTCCGCCTATGTTCCACAGTGGCCAGAAGACAGTAGAAATTTGCTCAATGGGCATTTGCTGAAGGAAGGAAGGAATGACCAAATACACAAACGAATGCCTGTCCAAACTGTCAGGAATTGTTTTGCTGCAACAGATCGTTGAAATTCCTCAGTTGCCTTATTTTGCCAAGCTCTATCCTATTCTAAATAATCATAAGCATTGTTTCATTTCATCCCATAGGGCAAGTACTGCTACTTTTTACCCATTTTACAGAAGGGAAACTAAGGCCTCATGAAGTATGAGAGCTGCCCAAAGTGAGAGAGCACTGAAGTGGCAGAGACAGGAGGCAAAAACAGGCAGTGTGAGTACAGAGTTTACACTTAGTAACGTGTGGCCTGTAGCCGTGCTCACTCACAACTGTATCCCAGGATCCGGCAGAGTGCTTGGCACACAGTAGGTTCTCCTAAGTGAATGTAAGGAAGGGAGGAGAGTATTTCTACATGTGTGCAGGACAGTGTAAGGCCATTTCCCGCATTTTTAATCTACTCAAGGAATTGCTTATGTTAGAAATACAGCTTACATGATCTACAGTGTAATCATCAGGAAAGAAGAGTTTATTCCTAAAGGAAGGCTGTTGAGTTCAAATGTACCAATGGATCCAATTTCTTCTTATGAAAATACAGGTGGAAGAGATGAATATTATTTCAAAATAAACATAAGACCAGTGAATTAAATCTTTTTATGAAACAGTGCCAGTTTTTTTTTTTTTTTAATGTGCCTCCACCTAAGTGTCTGACTTAGATGTATTACATAACAAAGTTTTGGAGAGCTCCAATTTTTCAGTTCAAAATGTTAAGTGTTAGCCCTCTTCTCTTTTGTGTTATACAATGTAAGAGAAAGAGCATGCATGACCTCCACTCTATGTACAGAGTCCATACTTGGTGGATAGTCTGAAGACTTTGCCCCATGGTTTCAGCAAGTTAATATTTTTATTTGGAAAATATGGTCACCTTAGATCCATTCAACATGCTGCAATTTGATTTCGTGGGAATGATTTAGAAGATGATAGGTAATGCATGCAACTTAAAGTTATACAGAGAAAACATACCCTTGAAGGAAAAAAATGTAGTCAAGCAGTTCCATAACAGTTTGAACGTAGACTAAAATCAATGAAGACAGAACCCATCTAAAAGGTTGAGCCAGGCGCGGTGGCTCATGCCTATAATCCTGGCACTCTGAAGAGGCTGAGGCAAGAGGATCACTTGAGGTCAGAAGTTTGAGACCAGCAAGAGCAAGACCCAGACCCCGTCTCTACAAAAAATAGAAAAAACTAGCCAGGCGTGGTGGCGCGAACCTGTAGTCCCAGCTACTCAGGAGGCTGAAGCAGGAGGATCCCTTGAGTCCAGGAGTTTGAGGCTGCAGTGAGCTATGATGATGCCACTGCATTCTAGCTGGGGCTGGTGACAGAGCGAGACTGTCTCAAAAACAATAAAAAGGATGAATAAATTATCCCCCATTTACCCCACCTCAGGCTGGACTCACGTAGAATAGTTCGCTGATCTCCATCCCTCCCACCCACCACATTGCGGAGCTACTTCAACTTTTCCATCAAAGCAATTGGAAGTTATTCCAAACCGTAGGCAAAACAGCCCGCTGTAGATGTGAAATGTGTTTGAGGTCCTCTGCTTTAAAGATGGATGTGAATCCTGCCTTCTCAATATCCATGTTTGTTTTCATATAATTAATAATCATCTACTTAATGTGATAATTTAATAATTTAAATATTTAATATTTAACTTAACATAATAAAAATGGTGCATTTTTAAAGCAATTATTATACACAATATATTAGGGTCTGGGCAGGAAACAGAATTTATCCCACATAGCCAAGTGACAGAATCTTAAGGGCAAAAACTATTTATAGCAATACGGGCAGGGTTAAAGGAACAAACAAGAAGCACCCAAAGACTAGGACCACTGGGAAGCAATTACTGCCCCTGGGGCTTAAGTGACAAAGAGAAGACCTAGAGTGCCCAGTGCCTGGGAGAGCAGCACCAGCAAAGGAGGGACCCCCTGAAGGGAACTGGAATTGGGGAGAGACGTAGCTTATGGCCAGGGACAAGGTGTCAAAAGGTGTGTGGAGAGAATATCCTCACTCTCTCCCTGCTCTCAGACCTCGTGGTGGTGCCCACCACTGGCCATCCCCTGCGGAAGCCAGGCATGGAGGATGCCCAGGGAATGCTGTCCACAAGGGTTCAGCCTCCCAGGCACAGGGGTCCAATAAGGGCTGAGACTGGATTGGAGTGGGGAAGGTGGCAAATGAAGAATGACTAGAACCCCCAGGCACTGTGCTAAGCACTTGAAACCTATTACATCCTTTTATTTTCATAATGACAACTTTATAAGGTAGATACTATTTCCCGCCTTTTACAAATGAAAAAAACGAAGGTGTGGAATTTAAGCCCAGTATGTCTCACTCTGGATTCTGAGCTGTTAACCACTATACTGCTTAACCAAGCTGTGTTATTTTAGAATTGCTTATGTACTTTAAAAAACTACTTAGCTGGTAACATACATGCTCTGTGTTTGTCACATGACTTTGTCATCACCATTACCCCTGTTTTAATAAGTTTGCCCTAATTTCATCGGCAATTCACCTTAGTCTCACGCATGGTGTGTTAATTCTATTATCTCAAACCTTCCATCCTTTTCTCGAATTCTGGAGATGTGCCTCATTTGTTGTCTATAACATAAATTCCCATGCATGAACTATAAAATATACTGTCATATTTATTTGTTTACTCATCCAATAATTCTTAATTGTTTGTTTTGTGCCAGGCATCATATGAAAACAAAGGATCTTGCCATCTAGGAGGGAAGACTGATAGTTAATAATCACAAGGGTAAGCTAACCACCTCAATCTGAGCACTTGTGCTTTGTTAAGGAAACAAAGTCCAAAGCACTGCTTAGGCTGAGAGAGAGGCATTCCAAGACAAAGGGAAAGGCATTTGCAAAGCCTTAATGGCATGAAAGACTCTCATGCTATGCTAGGGAATTACGATGGATCATTACAAAGGATTAAAGGTCAGAGTATTTGTGTGAAGTGAAAGGTAAAAAAAAAATAAAAATAAAAAAAGATAGGGTTCTTGATTGCAAGTTGCAGTTCCCATCTCTTGGCAGGATAGCATAAATTGGAAAACTTGGAAGGACCCATTTAGGTATCTCATTGGGAGGGACTATATATCCTCATCAGGAAATTATAAGCTCTGACTCCTTTATCTCCATTCTTGCAAGATTTTGTTCAAGGTTCAAAGTCCCAGAAGAAAATACAATTGGCCTGGCTTGGGCTATGGAACCATCTAGGGGAGGACAAGAGACTTTGAAAGTACTCATTGGGGGAGAAATAATTCTTCCACAGCAAATTGGGGCCAGGCGCGGTGGCTCACGCCTGTAATCCTAGCATTCTGAGAGGCTGAGACAGGAGAATTGCTTGAGATCAGGAGTTTGAGACCAGCATGATCAAGAGTGAGACCCTGTCTCCACTAAAAATAGAAAAATGAACTGGGCGTTGTGTTGCAACCTGTAGTCCCAGCTACTCGGGAGGCTGAGGCAGGAGGATCACTTGAGCCCAGGAGTTTGAGGTTGCAGTGAGCTATGATGATGCCACTGCACTCTAGCAGGAGTGACAGAGCAAGACTCCGTCTCAAAAAAAAAAAAAAAAAAAAAGAGTGAATTGAGATGCTGACTAGCCAAAACACAACAAACGTCCTCTGCAATGATTTAGAGTAAGCATAGACGTTCTTGTTTCCATATAAGGCTATCCAGAAAGCAAAGGAGAACCATTAAAATATTCTAAACAGAGAAATGACATGATTGAATTTGCATTTCAAAATGATCACTCTTAGAAACCATGTTGGAGGATGAACTAGAAAGGAGACTAGTTAGGAGGCTCATTTAATAGCAGAGGCCAAAATCATGAAAATTTAAAATCTATAAAATTACAAAAAGATAAGGGAACCAATCTGAGAAATTATTAAGTACTGCAACTGATTATTATGCAACTGAAGGCTATAGGGATTAGTAAAGAGAAATATCTAGGATGACTTCTAGGTTTCCCACAAGCACTTACAAAGAATTGCTGGAAAATTAGGGAAGTGTGCCTCACACTGCAGGATCCTCTATAATGGTTCCAATTTCAAATACTATGTCTCTTTGTTCCAATAGCACATTAAAAAATTCCAAGAAACTCCAGCATTATTGAATTTAAAATAAATCTTCAAGATTTCTTTTGCAACTGCAAATAGTACAAAATTCTTTTGTCAAACTCAGTTTCCTGATTTGTGGTTTGGAAAATATGATCATAGGTCACCAAATAGATGCAACAGAAACAAGAAGTAGGGAAGTATTAGGTACCAGTATAGTGTGTAGTGGTTCCTGGCAAAGAAAATGCTAAAGTTCCACTATCCTAACCAAGAAGAATCAGGAGTTGATGATTAGGCAAAAGAGGCCTTAGGAAAAAAAGGGTAATATCCTTTGGCTGTAACAAGCTAACATCTATCAAACCCCAGATGTACAGTTAGCTCAGATAGAAGGATGCCAACAGCCCCTTTACTCTCAACCAAATCCATCACTGTGTATGCAGATAAAAAATTATTACATTTCTAAATCGACAGAGTGGTATAATCCACAGTACAAATACTTGGAGGGATCATACAGATTCTGGTACCCACCAAGCTAAGGCTGAATTAATCGACAACCTCACGTTTAATGATCATTTGGACCATTTCCTTTCGTTGAACTTGGTCCTCCAGACATCTTTGGAGGCACAAAGAGGCTGCTTCTGAGTGTTTTAATTCCTAGGATATTTTGTGCCTTGATTATTTCTCTTAGTCACACATGGTCTTGTGTGATCTTTGTGAGACTGCTGAGTTTGAACCAAAAACTTAGGGAAGGGGCCTTGGAGATTAGCAAATGCAACCTCATACTCAATGTAGAATTCAATTGGCTAATTTCTCAGATGAAGAAACTGAAATCCCAAAAGGATGAATAAAAATTGGCAGATGGAGCCAGGCATGGTGATGCATGCCTGTAGTCCCAGCTACTCCAGAGACTTGAGGCCAGGGGTTCCAGGCTGCAGTGCACTATGATCGCACTTGTAAATAGTCACTGCATTGCAGCCTGGGCAACGTAGTGAGACCTCATCTCTAAAACCATAAATGAAAAGTGACAAAAAAGAGAAGAGGCAGAAAGCATAGAGGACAACAGCATAGACCCTGAAGCCAAGGCTTCCATTAGCTTCATAACCTTGACGAGATTCTTTACCTTTTCTGCATCTGTTTCCTCACCTGTAAAATGGGGAGGATAATATCTACCACACATGGCATAACAGCTGTGAAGATTCATGAATTAAACCAGTAAAAATAGCCTAACACATAGTAAGTGCTATATGAGTCCTTGCTTTCATGAGTATACCAAGGAACTCCACTACAATGAAGGTTTTGAACCTACCTTTCCTATACATGGTAAAAAGAGGAAAATTCTATCCATTGACAAGTTTGCCATGACTATGAATGGATGTCATATACAATAATATCATTTGAGGTTATCATCACAACCAGCATCTGAGTTCTTGAAATTCACTCCAGAAGTTTCTATAGTGATAGGAAGATATGGTAACCAGTCCAGGGAAATCAACAAAGTCCAGAAATCAACAAAGTCTGAAAATTAGCCCTTAAACTAAGTAGACTTGAATCACTTCTCAGGCATCCTCCTCCTTCCCCAATCATGTCAATATTTCTACAACTCGGGTACATCTTCTGTCAACTGTGGTCTTAATAAACTATGGGGTTGGATTCTGAATGAGATGTAATTCTTAGACAGCTGTTAGTGCAGCCTTTCTTGGGCTGGTCTAGCTTATTTTTCAATAGGTTCTTCAGCCAATAGTGTTACAATATACCACCAAATAAATTAACAAATAAATATTGCTGCGGGTGGAAAAAGAAATCCTAACAGAACTCCTGTGGTACTAACAAATAAAATCTGCAGTAAGTTTGACTTACTAAGTGTGGCCTAAGTGGTATATTTTATAAGGAGATGTAGCTAATGAATACCAAAAGCTAGAAATTCAGTATACAAAGGATCTGCTTATGGAAAATGAGCTATAAGAATTGTTTTTAGTACACAGTATTCCTCCAACCACACAACTAATAAAGTAATCCTCTTAAAGTAGAAAATGGCAAGGAGAATATTCAGCACCTCACACATACCCGGCATAGAGTGGGCACCTGATGATTATTAGCTGAATAAATCTATTCCCTGTCAATGAAAAGGAATCTCATGTTAACTTGGATCTTCATCACCTGACCTAAGGTCCTTGAAGGAAATGTGAGGACTTTCTTATGTGATTAACTTTTTAATGTGAAATGGGTAATAAGGAAGCCAAATAATAAGCTATGATAACTAGATGGCATAAAATAGAAATTTAAAGGAAATAGATGAAAGTTTTAACACTCAAGCCAAATTAAGAGGAAAGAGGCAAATGCATTAATCTTTAGCCTTTACTTCATAATCTGTCTATCCAATATTTGAAATCTTGAGGATTATTGGGGTGTCAAAAATATTTTTTTCCCCTAGAGATCAGGAGAAAACTTTTTCAAAAACTATAGACGTGGGGCAGCCACTTTGTAAAATAGCCTGGCAGATCATCAAAAAGTTAGAGATAGAGTTACCATATGACCCAGTCATTCTACTCCTATGTATATAATCAAGAGAAAACATATCCCCTTATAAAGACTTGTACACCAATATTCATAGCTGCATTATTCACAATAGCCAAAAATGTAAACAATCTAAATGTCCATCCACTGATGAACGAATAAATAAAATGTGGTATATCCATACAGTGGAATATTATTCTGCCATAAAATGTACTGATACATGCTACAACATTGATAAACATTATGCTAAATGAAAGAAGCTGCACAGAAAATGTTATATAATATGATTCCATTAATATGAAATTCCCAGAATAGGCAAGTCTATAGAGACAGAAAGTAGGTTAGTGGTTGCCCAGGGCTGGGAGGCGGACAAGCTGGGGAAAAATGGGAAGTGACTCCTAATGGGTGCTAATGGGAATGGGATTTCTTTTTGGGGTGATGAAAATGTTCTAAAATTGATTGTGGTGATGGTTGCACAACTCTGTAACTATATTAAAAATTGTTGACTTGTACACTTTAAATTGCCTGTAAATTGTATTGTATGGTATATGAATTATATCTCATTACTGATGTTGCAAAAAAAAACCACAGCAAAGGCCAGGTGCAATGGCACACACCTGCAAATCTCAGCACTTTGGGAAGCAGAGGTGGAAGAATCACTTGAGGCCAGGTTTGAGACCAGCCTGGGCAACATAGCAAGATCTCATCTCTACCAAAAAAGAAAAAAAAGTAGCCATGCACGGCGATGCATTCCCATAGTTCCAGCTACTCAGGAGGCTGAGGTGGGAGAATCACTTTGAGCCCAGGAGTTCAAGGCTTCAGTGAGCTATGATTGTGCCTCTGCACTCCAGCCTGAGTAACAGAGTGAGACCCTGTCTTTAAAATAAAATAAAAATTAAAAACCACAGCAGATATAATTTTAGCGCCGTGTGTGGTTTTTTAAAAAGGTGTCCTAAAAACACAGCTTTCAAATTCATCTAGTAGAGTAATGGAGCTGCTTAACATTCACGATCAGCCTGGAATAACCATGGAAGAATTGCAACCCTCGAAGACAGGGTTCATTGTTTAATGTAAATTGTGAAATGTGCCAGTACAAAGGACACAGAACACCATAGAGAGAGTCTCACTTTCTCTCTCTCTTCTGCCGTAGGAAAGTTTCCTTGACTATCTAGGTTGTAGGACAAATGTCAGAGAAGTTCCATAGAAGCTGATTTTTATCAATCCTGGAAAATTAACTCACCATTTGTTCACTAAGCTGTAGTCACACTGGGCTTCCTAGTGTTTCAATAAGTTCTACCGACCTCAGGGCCTTTGTACCTGCTCCTCCCTGCAGCTGAGTCCTCTGCAGGCTCCACTCACCAGGCTCCTTGTCCATCAAGTCTCTGCTCCAGTGTTGCTTTCTCAGGAACGGTTTCTTAGCTCCTGCTAGCTAAAATAATCTTCTCTCCCATGGGACTGTTTTATTTTCTCCGCAGCACATGAAATTCTCATGTGTTTATCAATTCACTGTGTGCCTCCCTTGTCACAAAGCAAGCTCCATGAGGACAGGGACTCTACCTGCTTTGTACACCAATACATCCCTGTACCTACAACACTGCCAGGTAGACAGTGTGTGCTTTACAGATATTTATTGAGTGACCTCAATGGTGCAAGTCATAATCACCTTTCATATGCAACATCCCAAAGGTCAGTCTCTGCATGTTGAGATCACACCTTGTCCAGGAGTCCATGGGTACAGACTCTGTCTCCAGAGGACAGTCTGTTATCACCTCCTGGCTGAAAGGGCAAATGGCTCACATTGGAAGCCCAGTTGGCCACCACGGACTTCCTGGGCTTTTGCACTAATCTTCTCTTACCCTGGGCTCAGGTCAGATGGCACAGCACACTCAAGGGCCTTTCCTGTAGGTTTATAAATAAACCTGGGCTCATTGTTGATCTTAGACTGGCCTACATAGCATCTTGCCCTCCATGTGTTCAGTTAGTGGGACTGCTCTCAGTAAGACTTGTAAACAGTCACGCAGAGAACAACTCAGAACAACAACCCAGGCCTAAGTGGTCACACAAACACCACATATTTAAGATCCTCTCTCAAATCCTGCCCCCAGTCTTTACAAAAGCAGTTCATCCCAATTATGTGCCAGAGTTAGGAATTGTTCATTCTTACTGAAACGACTATCTGGCTTATTTTTCTTGTAAGTCATTTCCTTCAAGCGGACACTCAAATGTTAGACCATCTACAACCCCTAATGAGTCAGTAAGTGTTTCATAAACTGTAGAGTGCTGCTTACTCAAGAGGAATTATTATTAAGCCCAAGCAACTGGCATATTTACCAGTATTTCAATTCTGAGTTCTTTGGAAACATATTGCTCAAAATAGTATTTGAGATTTTTCAATTATTAAAAAATTATATTAAAATGATTTTATAGACAGAGCTTTAATTTCTTTGTACACAGCACAGATGTATGATAGTCCCATTTACAAGACCTGACTTTATGTTTGATAACACAAAACAATGGAGCTCAATGACTGGAGAATACATATGCCATTTTACTACAGACTGAAGCCTTAGAAAAGAGGAAAGAGTTATCTGTAAAGTGGGTAGCCAACAAGGTTGGCTAAAGTTGCAAAGTTGCATGACACATTTAGGATGGATGCAATAGTTTGTATTTTACTCGTTGAATCCTTGAGTTTAGGATTGGGATGCTTCATTATAGTTCAAACCTCTTGCTTTGGAGCAAACCTCAAACCTCCCAAGCCTCTCAAATGAGGAAGCATTGAGGTAACTAATTTCTGTGGCTTGATGTGGGGCAGAATAACTGAATGGTCAACAACAGAGTTCTAGATGCAGATGGTTTTGAGTTGGGGGTCTTGGTTCTGTCACCTTCTAGCTACATCACCACAGTTAGGATGTGCTATGTAAACCTGAGCATTTTACTTAATTCCTCTGGACCTGCGTTTCCTCATTTATGAAATGGAAATACCTCATGAACTTGTTAGTACAGATTAAATTTCATATCGTAAGCAAAGCACTTAGCACAGTACACTTCAATCCTAGATACTGGCATTTGTAAATAACAAGGGTTCTGGAAGTCATTTTCTGCCCTCTCTTATTAAATTCAAAATAATTTCTTCAAGGGACAGCAGAACTGGGACGGGATACAAGGCCACTTGAATTAATACCAAGAGATTATGAAATTAATAGCATGTAGACATCTGTACTCAGGCATGGCTGGATAATTCAAATTTATTAGTGGCAAGTTAAGCAACACCATCTACCCTTCAGTTGGAGGGTTGATTATAACCACACAGGTGGACATTAAGTTCTATGAGATCCACCAGAGGAAAAACATGTTCCCTAATCCAGATTTTGTACATACAGATTTGCCATGGTTACTGTTGCAGTTTTTGAAAACAATCTTCTGTTTTACTGAAGGGAGCCACAGATTCCTTACCTCACACTGCTACTCCTGTCTTCTGGATGTTTATAACGACGTCCTATTTGTAGAACTCCTTTCTGCTGTGCATTTTCATGTAAGTTTCAGCCCAGTTCATTTAATATTCATAGCATTTCACGTGATATGCAAAGCAGACATCAATGCCATTTTTGTTTGTTTCTTTATTTTAACACAGGAAGAGCATGAGACCCAGAGAGGTTAAGCAATTTGTCCAAGGGTCACATAGCTGTTCAGTAGCCAGAGCAACAAGATGGCAGGAACACTTACTTAGTCCAGTGAGATTCCCAGGGCTTCTCAAACCATAGCGTGCATGTGAAACTCTGGGGATCTCGTTATAATGCAGTTTCTGAATTCAGTAGGTCTGGTGGGTACTAGGAATCTGGGTATCTAACAAGTTCCCAGAAGTTTCCGAGCTGATAGTTCTTGGATCATCTCTCACTACACCCTTCATGACACCCTGAGCATGTCCTTCCTAATACTTCCCTCAGTTGTAATCGTACCTTTTGGGTATTCATTCATTTCTCCCACCAGACTATGAACTCTTTAAGAACAAAAACTGTGTTTTGTTTATAACTTTGACCTAGCTGCCCAGCACCACGTCTGGCAAAAAAAGAACCAAATTAATGAACATCTTCAAAGAGTGAGGGGAAAATGACCTATTTCCAATTATAAAGCCACAACACTCGCATATTAAGACTCTGATTACTTGAAAAAAAGAGGGAAGAAAGATGTTTATCACGTATCTTTTCTTGTCTCAAGTCACATTATGATACCTAGTTGTAATTGCCAGCTCCCAAAATAACATAACCAAAAGAAGCCCTGCAGGGTCAGCCAGTTTAGACCTGCACCTCTCGCAGAGCTGTGCCTAGGTTCCAGTGGAACCCAATCACACCCTCCGGCCAATGGGATGAGTTAGTGGGAGGTCATTCTGAGTGTAAGAGTTAGTGTAGAATAGGCAGGGTGACAAAGGTTCATGAACACTAAGTTTGAAAGAGGCCACATCATTTCTGTTCCCACTTGAGGATAACAATGACAGCAATCTACCATAGATGGAGGGTTTTCCATATGCCTGGCGCCATGGTAAGCACTTTGCACCAGTCATTTCATTCTCTCTACAGACCTATGAGATAGGCTTTCACTTTATAGGTAAAGAAACTGAGACATAGGGCTATCAAACTATAGGCAGTGAAGCCAGGACTTGGCAGTCTTGTTTTAGAGTTGATGCTTCTAACCACGTTGCCTACTGCCTAGAAGCTCCCAGGAAAAGAAACAATTGCCTGAAGATGGCAGTGACTCTACTCATCTGTCATTAACCTGGTAATAGGCTCTGACAAATCCCAAATATAGGAGGTTGGGGAGAAACACGTCACATTAACAGGAGATGGTTGTTATACCTAGAAAGAAGGATCTGAAAATATAGCGTAGAAAAAGAATATGATTTTCTGTTACAGTTTTCAATTAATGCTCAGTCTGACTCTATTTGGTTTATGGTTAAATATACAACACCACCGAAAGGTTAAGTAAGAGTCAGTTAAGGGATAGGTTTCAAAGGTCCAGATTCCTTTCACACTTCATTAGGTCTCTTATGAAACCTTGCATTAGTGATTGGGCCAAATCTAAAAAGAAAGTCATCACATGAAACAAATCAGAATTTTGTTAAGATGTGTGTCCAGTGTAAAATCTCAAAAGGTCTAAAGGACAGCGAGATCTTGTTTTTCAAAAGCTTAAAAAGCAGAAGTTCAACAGTTATATTTTAACACTGACTGCCAGGCAATGAGGGCATTAAGAAAACAGGGGAAGGGAACACATTGTCAAATGCGACATGAGAAAAGGGTAAACTTGCTCTTTTTTCTTGATGAAAGATTTTTAAATGTGGAATAAGAAAAATAAACAGCAGCAATGCTAGATACAGCAATAGGGACTTAAATAAAGCAGTATTGTAAAAAAAAATAGTTGAGTTCTACAGATTGGTTTTTAAACTACACTTGTCTTATTAAGATATTACTATGTACCTTTGGGGGCAACATGATATTGTGGACCTGGTTCTGCCACTTCCTAGCTATGGCCTCGAGCTGGTATAATTCCTCCAAGATTCAGTTTATTCATCTGTAAAATTGGGACAACTAACACCTTCCTCTTAGGATTATTATAAACCTTACATTAAATAACATAGAGTCAGAATTTAGTCCCAAAGAGGAAATCAACACAGGTTACACCCTGTTTTCTCTCCTTTCCTATAAGCTCTGTTTTCCTAAAAGGATGTCTTTTAAGTATTTCCTTCCAAACCCTAAGTCTTTGTCGGTAGAAATATTCTCACTTATTTAATTGCCCATGGTTAAGAAAAACAATCTACCTGCAAACAGATGAAATATTTGTATAAGAAAATGAGTATAAACTATTGGTATATTGTTTTTAAAAATTATGCTCCTGGGATATTAAATTTGGTATATAAAAATAGAATGATATAAAATTTCACATAGGTACACATCCTTAAAAAATCAACTTCACACGTAATTTCACCTATAAATTTTAGTCAATACACTAAATAACAACTATGTTAAAAATCAAGAAGTTTGATGACTCTGTAGGATAGATTTTTTGGGAAAAGAATTTCCACTTCGATTTATATGAATGTTTTATAAACCATAAAGTTTGAAACAATACACAATGTTGTTTTTAACGTAATGTCCTGTTGGCTTCTAGAACACATTGGGGATGTCATCAAATTAAAATCACTCAACGTATTAAAATATAAATTTTTATTCACTGGAATTCAATTTGAAATTTATATGTAAAGTAAAGGAAGTCAGCTTTCTAAGAAGTTATAACAACATACATGATAGACATTAAGTCAACAAAGATAACAAACAAAATTTTTAGAAGTCTTCCCACAATTTCATCTTCCAGACTTTTGGGAGTAGTAGTGGAAATTAATATCCAGTTTTTACCAGTCATATCCAGAATGATCCTGCTCCCTAGGAAAAAAAAGAGAAAAGTATCCTCAAATGAGCACATTTATAATCCTGATTCTTTCAACTCAATCTAATATTTGCACTATAAAAAAATAGTGATGAAGATTAGTCTTCCAGGGAATACTCTGTACCTATTTGTAATCAACCAATGAACTAAAATATTTTTCTTCCCAATGAATTAAATTATTTTTCTCCCATTCTTTTTGACCAGTTTATGTCATAATCACAGGTTTTTCTATATGCCAGACTTTGCCTTTCTTTCTAAAAGAAACAGCTCAAGAGACTTTCATAATGACCATTCTCTTTTCATGTTATAATATGTAATATAACATAATATTATATAAATAAGTTTATTTATGAAGTTTCTCCAGTCATTTACATCGGTGTAAATGGCATCAGTGAAGTTGCCCTTCCTCTAATCCGTACAGTTGGTGTTAACAGAAAGTGAGAATTTGAAGATATGAAAAAAGGCAGGTAATAATAAAATTTTTTAAAGAATAGACAACAAAGAGTATTTTTCTTTTTTCAAGATCCTCTCATGGTTTGGCCACTTAATAAGACATCAAACGTTTCATTTCCTCCACATTTCTGTGTTGATGAAACAGCTTTAAAAAAAAAAATCTGAAAGTTTGGAAGGTATTAATTTGTGGTCTGTTTTCCACACTGTCAGAACATCTTACCAAATATCTGTCAGGTAAGGGGTTAGAACTATTCTCAATCCCTTCTACAGGGAGTGCAAAGGCAAATAAGTAATTTTCAAAGCCTTACACCAAAGTTCCTTATATACATTGAAGTTAAAATGAACATCAATTCCTAAAAAAAAAAAGTGGCAAGATTTGGGTACTAAAATATTTCATCTGCTATTTTGACTCAAAAATCCAAAAGGCAGGTTGAGTTTTACAAGAGCAGGAGAAAGAGGGAAAGAAAGAGAGATGAGTATTAGGCCAGTGTTGTCCTCTCCCACTTTGAGCAATCTTGATTAATTTCTGTAACAGCTTGCTCCATTCCTAGAGGAGGGGATGACTTGTCCCAAATTCACAGCAATCATTGGCAAAATAAACACCTAGCAATTTCCCTACATTCAACAATTCCTTTTGTGTGTTTCGGCAACAAGGGGCAAGAATCATACATGTGTTTCCAAAGTGATTTTCCTTCCCTCCTGTAGCCTCAGCCTCCAGCTTGTGTTTCTTCAGTCTGTGCTCCCTGGGGTACCTTCAACTGTCTCCAACAACAGTGAGACAGAGACTGAAATAGGAAGTGAGGGGGAGACTAGACAATTGGTGTGGACTGAGGAGTGAGTAGAGACCCATTTCTCACCTGAATTAATCCCAGGCCGTGGTAGGTAACACAGTTCCTCAGTTTTCTCTCACTCTGCTCTGGCTAGAACAAAGTGCACTCAGCACAGGTGGTCTCTTAGCAACCTTGGTTCCTGTGACAAAGCACATTGAAAGGTTTTATTGGACGGGGAGGTGGTGCAGGAAGTGGAGGGGCAGGGAGCTTACATGGAAAAACTCGAAAATTGTTTTCAAAAGAAGACAGGAAGGAAATGTCGAAGAGTGAACTTTGGGAAACACGACACTCTAGTTTCTATTTATCACAGAATTGTATAGCTAGAAACTGAACATTTAACAGAAAGATTAAGCTGACTTCTAGGATTTTCCTGGCAGGGCAAACATTCATCACACTTTGTTAAAGAAATAATTCTCTAAAAGTTGTTTTAAACAAATGCTTACATATCTTCACGGCAAAACAACCACCACCACCAAAAAAAATCCCAAAAATCTTCTCTACATAAGAGAATATAATTCATGAGATTGTATACCTGTGTTTTAAGTGAAGTCATCCCTCCATGTCCATGGGGAATTGGGTCCAAGACCCTCCACAGATATCAAAATCCATAGGTGCTCAACTCTCTGGTATAAAGTGTCATAGTATTTGCATATAAGCTACACGCATCCTCCTGTATACTTTAAATTCTTTCCGGATTACTTACAGTACCTGATATAATGTTAATAGTATATAAACAGTTGTTATGCTGTATTGTTTAGAGACTAATGACAAGCAAAAAAAGTCTGTACATGTTCAGTACAACAATTTTTTTCCAAATATTTTCGATCCCCAGTTGGTTGAACCCATGGATACAGAGGACCAACTGTACTATAAGTTTTAAGATTTTGTATCACTTTTACAAATGAATTAGAAAATGAAGGAGTGAATTTATTACAAAAACCAGGCTATAAAATTTGACTTTTATATCCTTTAACCATGTGCAGTCATCTACTGCACAATGATGTTTTGGTCAATGAGGGACTGATGTTGGTCCCATAAAATTATAACCGAGCTGAAAAATTCCTATCTTCTAAGGTCCCCAACCTATGGTGAGTTGTATAATTATTTCATTGTATATTACAATGTAATAATAATAGAAATAAAGTGCACAATAAATGTAATGATCTTGAATCATCCTGAAACCACCCCACCCCCATGCCTGGTCCATGGAAAAACTGTCTTCCATGAAAATGTTTCCTGGTGCCAAAAAGGTTGGGGACCACTGCTCTAGTGACCTTGTAGCCATCACAATGTCATAGCACAATGCATTACTCATGTGTTTGTGATGATGCTGGTGTAAACAAACCTACTGCACTGCCAGTCGTATAAAAGTACAGCACATACAATTATGTACAGTTCCTAATACTTGATAATGATAATAAATGACTATGCTACTGTTTTATGTATTTACTATATTATACTTTCTATCATTATTTTAGAGTGCACTCCTTCTACTTATTAAAAAAAAAGTTGACTGTAAAATCTTTCAGGAGGTATTCTAGAAGAAGACATTGTTATCATGGGAGATGACAGCTCCATGCATGTTACTGACCCTGAAGACCTCCAATGGGACAAGATGTGAAGGTGGAAGACAGTGATATTGATGATCCTGACCCTGTGTAGGCCTAGGCTAATGTGTGTGTTTGTATCTTAGTTTTTAACAAAAAAGTTTTAAAAGAAAAAAAAAAACATTTTAAAAACAGAAAACAGCTTATAGAATAAGGATATAAAGAAAGAAAATATTTTTGTACAGCTCTACAATGTGTTTGTGTTTTAAGCTAAGTGTTATTACAAAAGTAAAAAAATTAAAAAATTAAAAAGTGTATAAAGTAAAAAAAATTAAAGTAAGCTACTTTATTATCAAAGAAAGAAAATTTTTAATAAATTTAGTATAGCCTAAGTGTACAGTGTTCATAAAATCTATAATGGTGTACAGTCATATCCTAAGTCTTCACATTCACTCACTACTTATTTATTGATTCACCCAGAGCAACTTCCAGTCCTGCAAGCTCCATTCATGGTAAGTGCCTTACACAAGTATTATATACCAACTTTTTATCTTTTATGCTGTATTTTTACTGTACCTTTTCTATGTCTAGAGAGACACACAAATACTTACCGTTGTGCTACAGTAGCGTACAGTATTCAGTACAGTAACGCGCTACACAGGTTTGTAGCCTTGGAGCAATAGGCTGTACCATGTCGCCTATGTGTGTAGTTGGCTATGCCATCTAGGTTTGTGTGAGTACACTCTGTGATGTTCATACAATGATGAAATCACCTACTGCTGCATTTCTCAAAATGTGTCCCTGTTGTTAAGCTATGCATGACTGTAACATTCGTTGGGGTAATCTACGCTAATGATATACTTTAAATATAAAGACCTTATACTCAAAGGTGTTCATTGCAATCTACTTGCTCCACCTGCTCACCACATCCTTTTTCTCTGGTAAGCTTTTCTTAAGGAGCTATATCATACATATATAGTAGAAAAGTAGGCAAATAGTGAGTAATAAGTCATAAGTGAATAAATCATAAGCTTAACAGGTGTTTTACAAAGTAAACACATGCATGTAAACCACATTGGATCCACAGTGTCATTTTTATTACAGAAAAAAAATTAGAAGTAATGATAACAGAGTAAATAAACTATAATTCAGTTACATATGATAGTCATTACAACATGAAATCATGGAAAAACTACTTAGAAAATGATGTCAAAGCATTTAGATATGAATACAACACATACTTATGACCCCCATCGTACCCCTGGGTATATCTCCTAAAGAAACGCATGGCTATCTGCCTCCCAGGACACATATCCAAACATTATTCCTAATATCTTCAACTTGGAAACAACCCAAATACCCATTAGTACATAGATAAATTGTGGCAGCGTCATGTAATAGAATTTTATAGAATAATAAAAATCAAACTACAGCTATGTACAAAAATAGGGATGAATCTTACAAACATAATATTGAATTTTAAAAAGCAAGGCACAAAAGAAAACACACAACATAAGTACATTTATCTAAAGTAGAAAAACAGTTAAAGTGCATGGTATAGGGGTGCATAGATGGTTGGCAATAGCGTAGGTGGTAAATTTTATCAGGAAAACAAAGGGATTGGCTACCATAAAATCACAACAGTGGTGACTTGAGTGAGGGTAGGGAAGAAATAGGCGGGAGCTTCCTGCAATGTTGCATTTCTTGTCCTGGGTGGTGGCTACATTGACAATCGCTTTTGAACTATTTGCTTAACTGTACAAAGAAGTTTTATGTGCTTTTCTGTATGCACATTAGATTTCATAATTGAAATATTTAAAATAAGACAAGAGCAATATATATAAATGTCAATAGTGTCATAGTGGCTAAGTTTGGGTGAAAGCAGTTTGGGTGATTTTTTCCCTGTGGTTACCATTTCTCACGTCCTCTTGTTTAAAAGAATATTGCCTTTTAAACAAACGTCAGAAAACTAAAGAAATTCGTCCTAGTATTGCTAGTCATCTTCTCTCTCCATATATTTAAAAGTAATTTATACTGATTTTATTTTTGTCAAACCGATCATTACAACAAATATGAATAAAAGGTAAATTAAATTTGTCAGTGAAACATTTTAATGAAAGTATGTAACTTATATAATAAATGAGACAAATCTCTTCCACTAAAGAACATGTTCCCTTACATTCAAAATACTTGTGAGAAACAGGAACCTGGGTGGTTCTTGTTTGGTTCTTCCCTTTGCTGTTAGATCTGTTTCTAGACCTAAAATCATTGGAAAGACACAAATTAGTATCATCAACAGTTTATTAACACATCTAGTTTTTACTATGGATTAAAATTATGAGCATGATGGTGCTTTGATTTACATTTTGCTTATTACTTCTCAGCTAGAATCATGGTAGTGTGTTTTCTTTAGAATGGAAGGGACATCTTTTGGGGCAAAACTACTTAACAACAGCAATTTTTA
Organism: Eulemur rufifrons; assembly: GCF_041146395.1. Lineage (NCBI taxonomy): Eukaryota > Metazoa > Chordata > Mammalia > Primates > Lemuridae > Eulemur > Eulemur rufifrons. The sequence continues at coordinate 30,395,378 of NC_091010.1, read as the reverse complement.
GGAAGAAAATATTTCCTGGTGGTTTTTTTTTTAAATCTGATAAAACATGTACCAAAAAGATAAATAAATTATAAACAAGTTAGGACACTTTAAAAACTATGCTACAACTTCTTGGAAGTGACTATCTCAAGACCTTGGTCTTATCTTGAATGCAGTGTTTTAAAATCATAGCTAAAATGCCATGACCTCCAATTGCTGATGTAAGACATCCCAGGTTATTTTGGGTCAAATATATTTTATGTTGAAACTTCAGATGACTGCAAATAGTTTCCCCTCCCATTTAAAAGTGTCTTTCTTTCTCTTCCCCATTTCCAGAGGTCACTGGACGTGAACTTATTATTTTATAGAATACTGTACTGAAAGTAGAATGAATACTCTCATCTAGTTTTTAAATGTTTATTTTTTTCCTTTGATGCTATCTAGGTTTAGATCCAAATAATCTAATTCAAATTGGCCTATTCATTGCTTATTGGATGGTTGAGCAGTGGTATCCCACAAAGCAAGTTAGACAAACAAGAGTAGCAGGAACCCTTGGTATCTGGGAGCTGGACTTCATTGTATTATCTAATTTTTACTCTGCTGCCCGGGTATAGGCCCTTTAATATCTTGATTTCATATTAAAAAAGAGTTTCTCAAATCAACTCTGACTTCTTGGATCATAAGAAAGGTACATTTTCTAAATTACTTGGTCCCTTGGCAAAAACAAAAACAACCACCCCCCTCATTATATAAAAGTATTGCTAGTTCTAAGACCTCACCCTTTTCTCAACTTCTCTCAACCCCTAACATTTCCCCTTATTAGGTGTGGAGTTTTGGTCAAGACAAAGAACAGAACATACTTTGCAAAGTCTCCTTTTCAATCAAAAGAAAAATACTTTTCATTGGATTCAAGTTTATAGTCTTAAACCCAAGAATCACATTTCAAAAATATTTTCTTTTTTGACAAGAATTTTCTAATCCTACTCCTTGTTTCAACTGATATCTGATAGTTAAGATAATATTGACAGAAGTTCCCTAGATACGCATGTTGAAAAATGAGACATAATTGAAATCTGGCCATTTTTGCTTAGTTGGTCACTAAGTAAACAATAACTACTGTTTAGTGGGGAACTACTATGTCCAGGGCCCTGATTGTCACTATTGGGAGGGGAATGACACTTACCTCTCAATAGTGTTCTGTGCTATCGTGTAGATGCTAACCTCGACTCCAGCCTCCAAATGCCATTCTTTTTCAACTATACAGGTTTATTCATGTTTGCAAATGAAAAGTTACTTTTGAAAAGATCTATGCTACAATGGGAATTAGCTATACTGGAATGGAAACATCCACATAGTTATTAATGGGCACTCTCCCTTCGTCCTGGCTCCTTTCCACATATGGAAACTGCTTGTGGAACAATGGGATGGAGGGTCCCACAGTGACCCCTCCGGGCCTGATAACCCCAAATTTGCCAGAATTCACTTTACAACAATGAATTGTTAATTTATTCATATCAAAACAATCTGCCCAGGCCAGGTGTGGGCAGTGGCTCACGCCTGTAATCCTAGCACTCGAGGAGGCTGAGGCAGGAGGATCGCTTGAGCCCAGGAGTTTGAGGTTGCAGTGAGCTACAATGCTGCCCCTCTGCACTCTGCCCAGGGTGGCAGAGGGAGACTCTGTCTTAAAAACAAAAACAAAAACAATCTGCCTTTTGTAAATGAGACATTCCCCCAAACCACAACTATGAGCTCACTGTTTAACAAGGTTATCTGAAGAAACACTTTTTATTATCTGCTTTTATTCTCTTTTACCATCTATTTTATTCTTTTTTATTGTTTTTTTCTAACCACTGGTCACTTTATGGCTGACAAGTTTCTCCCCTTGACCTCCTGAATGAGAATGCTTGCAGGACATGGTGGTTGACAGGTGGGTTTGGAATCACACTGACACTGACCCGTTTGAATCTCAGGTCTGCCGCTGAGCATGAGATCTTGGGCAAGTTACATTAACTCTCTGGGCCTCAGTTAGCACTTCTATAAAGTGGGGATAATAGTACCTGCTTCTTAGGGTAGTATGAAAATGATAATACTTATGCCTAGAAAGTAAACATTTAATAAATGACAGCGACAACTATTAACTATGGTCTAGCATGTTACCTGCTAGACTGTACCCCTTGGATGAATCATTCTCAGGTTCTCTTTAAGCACCTAAACACACAAAACTGTCAGACTCCTAGTCATCCTTTCAGATTCAATGTTACCTCCTCTGTGATCCCATCTGACTGCCTCAGGTAGAACGTGTTTCCCACCTGTCTGTAACACATTGCTAGTCGGGAGGCTGTCTCACGGTTGTTCACATGTAACACCCCATGGGCAGTTGCTGTCTTTCTAGAAGGGGGGCATGGCCTTATCTATCCTAGACCCCAGTGCCTCACAGTCCCTGACACTAATCAGTTCTCAAAAGATACTGACTTAACTGCACTTAAAGTAGAAGCTTTCTGGGAAGACTGACAGTTCATTTTGTTCAGATGACAATTACACAAGAAACACACATATAGTAAGTCTACTTTTCCCAGCAAATAATTTTAAAAATAAAATTGCAAACTTCGCTGTTCCCAATTTGTCTCCACGTGGAAAAAGTCTCTGTTTCCCAGAAAGTTGATGTTCAATCAATTTGTCTTTTAGAAACTTGAGAAATCATATGAGAATGATGTCTTGTGGATGCTTTTCCTTTTGTTTTTGTTTTTTCTTGTAATTAGGGAACCAAGTCAAGTTGTTGGAAGGCAACAAAAATTTGGCATAGGACTTACAGGGTTTTGGGGATAGGAGTGTCCTGCTGGGATGGCTGCTGTTTCTGCAGCAAAACAGAGATTTGCCCTCACTAAACTCCTCAAATTTGAGTCACTTGGGAGTTAACTGAAAACTCAGCCATAGACAATGGTAAATGAACTTTATGTGTTCTGTAAGTTTCTAAAATTTGAGTTTAAGTTGCATTTTCTGAACAAATTAAGGTCTCATTAGATTCTGCCCAAAGTTGGATTATGTGAGAAAGGGAATTTAACACATATCTGAGAAATTAACTTATCAATGACCTGACTCTTGTACAAGAGAAAGATGAGAATTTTTTTTTAAATGGCATTTGACTTTACATTTCAATGATGACAGCCATGATTAGTGTACCTTGTTTCCTGATTAAGACATAATTTCAAGGCAGTTTTTCTCTTTTCAGCTAAGAAAAACAACAGTAGTGAAAAGTTTGAAGTAATAAAGAACTATTGGCACTGGAAAAGACATTCAAGCCCTCATAAACTCCTCATTTGACAAACACGGCCCAGAGAAGTGCAGAGACTTAGCTGATGTCACACAGTTACTTTTTTCCAGAGCTAGTACCGTCATTGCCTCGGCAATTTTCTGACACTTATGATAAATTGGATTCTGTGTTTCACCAGACTTGGCTCTGTGGAGAGATTCTGCCTTCATCACTTTCCAACATCTTTGATTGAGGCCAATGTCAGAGTAGAGAGTCCAGGATAAAGTCAATCACAAGTGAAAACTGGAAAATTTGGCAGGTCGGGGTCACAAGGCAAAGAACTCTACAGAGTGTACTTCGACTGAAAACAAAAACGTGTTTTGTCGCAGGTGGTCGGTCAGCAAGGTGGAGTGAGGAGAGAGTGTAGGATGTGCACCAGGTGGAACTGGCTGTAGACCTTGGCTCTGGTCGGAATTAGCTATGCAGCCTTGGACAAGGCGTCTAACCTCGGATGCTACCTCATCTGGAGAACAAAGAAGATAGTATCTGTCGTGTGTGGGTTTGAAAGGACTTTTATTCATAACTAAAGTTATGTGCCTACTATACACACTTGGATTTTAATATCATCAAACTTTATGAGGTGGAATATTATTAGTACCACTGTTTCCTTAGTTGGAGAGACTGAAGCACAGAGAGGTTGAGTGAGCTGTCCGAGGTCACACACTTCGCAAGAGGTGACCAGGGATTTGTAGAGACATCTTTTTGGCTCCAAAGCCCATACCCTTAGCTACTGCGATATTGTAAGTTTGGTAAAAACATAAGCCGAAAGCCCGGCATGCTGCCTGACACTCGATAAATAGTGGTCAGCCAGATGAAGCAGAGATTCAGAAGAATGGCTGATTCCTGAAGCCCAACAGTGGTGAAGAGGGATGGAGTGGCCAAGATAGATAAGAGGAGACAAATGGCTCTTAAGAGAGGGAAATTGGCCAGGCATGATGGCTCATACCTGTAGTCCTAGCATTTGGGGAGGCTGAGGTGGGAGGATTGCTTGAGGCCAGGAATTCAAGACCAGCATGGGCAATGTAGCAAGACCTCATCCCTACAAAAAAAATTAAAAATTAGCTGGGCATGGTGGTGCCTGCAGACCTAGCTACCCAGGAGGCTAAGGCAGGAGGATCCCTTGAACCCAGGAGTTCAAGGTTACAGTGAGCTATGATAAGGTCACACTGCACTCCAGCCTGAGGCGAGACCTTGTCCCTAAAATTAAAAAGAGATAGAGAGAGAGAGAGAGAGAGAGAGAGAGAGAGAAGGAAAGCCCTGGGAAGTTGTGAGAAGTTGAGGCAGACACATGACACGTGGGCAGCAGGGTGTTGGCTTGCCTGAGAGTCTACCTGATCACCCACAGGCCCTGGGTGGGGGGGAAGGGGGTTCCAGAAGCCACTATGTTTCTCCTCTCTTTGTACTGCTCATGCTTTGCTTCTATGTCAACACCTGTTCAGTATTGGCTTTCCCAAGCCATTGATGGCCATACCTCAAATATTTGAAGAAAATAATCTGGCCCTAAAATGAACAATTTTTCTACACAGGAACAAATGTGTTCTCTTAATTATCTACTACCAGGACTCGTGAAGGCTGAGATTTCCAGCTGCCACATTCCTGCCGCGAATAGATCATGCATTGCCCTAAGAAGACATAAATTACTCTGTTATGGGAATTTAACATTAAGAAATATTCTAGAACCAAGGTAATCAAAATGTTATCAGCCTTCTCCTTCCCAAGTTTCCCAGCCTGTTCCATGAATCACAGCTGCAATTCACGGTCTCTTATAAGGCCATAAGAAATGCCCGGATGCCTGGCTGGGGACCAGCCACGCAAGGTTTCCTCTGGCAGCTCCAACACAGCGCTGCCATTCAACACTCATCCTTGAGTGGTGTGCGGAAGCAAGACAGGGCCTGAGGGGCTTTGCTGGTGAGGTTTGTATTTTTTTATCTGCAGAACGCAGATATCCAAACAAGCATCATCCCCCGTTTGGGGATGGGGATTGAAAGGGAGTGGAAAATCTCCAGGCTTGTTTGAATTCTCACAAACATTTGGCAAAACCTTTTAAACTGCCAGCAACACACACTCCTCTTCATAAATTCACTGGTGGTAATTTTTTATGTTTTTAGGTACAGATTTGATTTCTGAAAGGAGCTGAATGTTATCTGGAGTCAGGTTTAGCTGAGAATATAGATGGCAAGGCTAGAGAACAGAATTTCAAGTTTAAATGAAAGACTTTAACCGCTGTTAGAGCAGAAATGATATCTTCAGCATTTAGGTGCTCAATAATTTTGGGGGGGAGGTAGGAGGATGAGGTGTGACTTTAAGGCATTGTTCTTCTATGCGTCACAAGGTCATTGCTTAGACAGTGGTACACAAGGGGGAAGCCCTGAAAAGAACTGAATCATGAGCAAACCCATCCTGACTTTCCTCAGACTTACTCAAAAAATGACTTCTGTCTCCTACTGCAGTAAGAGCTTATAGACCCCTTGCTAAGCTAGCACTGTGCCTTGCACACAGTAGGAATTAAATGCACATGTGCAGAACCAAAGCTTCTAAGAGGAAAACAAAAATCTCATCCTATCTCCTGAGTTACAGGGTACCACTGTGGAAAGCAGTTATTGAGACAACCCTCCTCTCTGTCTTATCCAGACACAGAATCGAATCTAATGTAGCACCGGTGGAAACCAGTCTTGTGGAAACACTGAAGCACATAACAAAAAGAAACATTTTAGAACACTGATTATAACAGAGCAGGTAAGTTTATGGAAATAATAGCCTATGTTTTGAAATTGCTTTTGGAGCTTCCTCATCATCATTGACCTTAGCTGTAGCCTCAATATCCTGAATTGCTAAGAATATACCATCCTCCAATCCACCCTTTCTAGCATTCACACAGTTTATACCATCCTAAAAATAAAGTTATTAAAAGGAGCAAAAGTCCAGTATTGTCCCTATGGTTTAAATTAATGTTTCTCATGAGAGCCTTCATATGGAGGCTCTGGATTTGAGTTTGAGACAAATAAGTGATGATTAGGAAGATTCAGGAAAAACTGGAAGAAGGGATTTGTTAAATAATGTTACATTACTGTCACTATACCTGGCCACTTATATACATTATAAGTAAAACCCACCACCCTGTAAAACAGGTTACGATTCTCATTTCATAAATGAGCCCTCAGCACAGAGTGGTTGGGTACTTGCTCCAGGGAACACAACCAGGTCCAAGCCAGGGCTCAACACCAGGCCCCCTTCTGCCTCCTTCCAACTCACTATAATGCCTCTCTTACACATTGTATTTAGAAGCCTGGTGCACATGCTCAAGAATTGAACATATGTAACCATAGCAGAACGCTGTATCAGTCTGCGGTCCTGAGGAGGGATTGCAGTGTCAGCTTTCAGCTCTGCTCACTAGGACGGAGCAGGGCATATGCCTTTCTGGGCTTCAGGGTCCTCCTTTTCCAGACAGAAAACATAGTGACCTACTTTGCAGGACTTTCAGAGGCGACTGTTATAAAGAAGGCTGCAAAGACAAAGCCTTTGGCTAAAGAACAAGGAAGCAATGGATCCATGGAACAAGAAGGGTGCCCTCTCTGATCCAAACCTGGAACATGGGAAAACAAACAAACAAACAAACAAGGGCCTAGGTATCCTGTCCCTCCCGCATATAATTCCCATATGCAAAAATTCTATTTGAAATCACTGGAATTCTAACTGGAGAGGAAACACAAGGAGATGGGAGTATCAAGCCGTGGGTACAGGGTTTGGTCAAATAGTGTTTATATTATTAATCCTTTGCTTCTCTTCCTGCCTTTGCTTAGCCAAAAGGAAGTGAAAGGAGTGGAAACCTAATTCATTAATCTCCCTCCTAGTCAGCCTTATAAAAATTGGAGAGGTGTTGAAATGCAGAGAATAGGAAATAGGCTTTGTGAATCTTAGTGACACTGTTTTAACATACTATGTTCTGCCTCTACCAGAAACAGATAAGAGTCACCCTAAACTGTCCTCCTACATCAACATTTTAAAATGTTACATTTAAAAAAAAAAACAACCACTTACTGTTCAGGGGTTCAATAAGCGAAGTCCAAAGTCAAGGGAATGGTCTCTCTCTCTTTTGTGAAAAACACCATATGCTCTTGTTGTATCAGGAGGCTCACTGGTCTGTTATTAATAACTGGCTTAGAGCTTTATGGAGAAACATGAGCCAGAATGTCATGGGAGGAGGCAAGTGGAAAGAAACTGACAGACACAGGTGGGATAAGTTACAACAAAAATATACTTATACCCACATACGAGCTCAAATAACCTGTGAGGTGATCAGTTCCTCCACAATCAATAGACCCTCATGCCAAGTGTTCAAAGAGTTTAACAATCAATGAAAATATCCTTAATGTCGATGAAAGCCATGATTTATTTAATGTTATACTATCCTTTACTATTTTGAACAATTCTTCTCCATCGACATCTGAATATCTTTTCAAATTTACGTACTCTATCTTATTTACATTGACCCCTCCCTCTTTTTAAAATATATCAACCAATGAATTTTCAAATGTACATAATCAATTTTTTGAAGTTTGTTTACCTATGAGCATATCAACTTCCCTCCCTTAAGAATCCCAAAACAATTCCTGGAAAAGGATAGGTATATGTGGGGGTTGAGGGATGGATCTTGGGATTGTATAATATGTGAAATGAAACCTGTAGAATTGATGTAGTAAGGAAGGCAGGTTTAATCATGACCTGGCTCCTGGTTTGTAGTGGCTCTCCTCTCTTGAAAAGCTCCATTTCAAAAAAGTTCCAAGCCTGTGCCTCCCCTCCTCACCATAACTGACATCAAATTATTTAGACCATGAACAGCATGTCTTTAGACCTAAATTACATTAAACCTGGGCTCTATCAGTCTAAAGTATTAAAAGAAAATGGACAATTAGACAAAAGTTATTGAAACAAAGATACATTCCATATGTTTGTACCGAGCAATGCCTGTTAAATTGCTTCATTCTTCAGGTTCCTGCTGCCTGTCACCCTGGCTTAGGCCTGGTAACTGTTCTTTTTTCAAACTGAACCCTTGTTCAGCTAAACCCTGTGTTGGATGGGGGTGGACACCTCACAGCAAACCTCAAACGATAGAGCGTTATTATGCTGAGACAACTGTTAAAAAGAGAAACTAATAAACCAGTGACCACCAGTTAAATAGGTGGGTGAGAAGGAGTAGAGTAGGTAAAGGGCCTTCAACTTATTTTTTTCTCCACACTAGTTAGTTTTAAAATTTTGAATGTCCATTGCATATGTATATTTACTTATAGAACATATTCCTGTACTATTATAAATATATTATTTACATCATAAAACACAAATGGACATTTTTAAAAGAGCACATTTTAAAATGAACAGATAGATATTCTAATCTTCTCTTACTTCCAGGGGGTCATCTTTATCGATTTCTGGGGCATGAACACCCCATCCTGCAGATGACTGGGGAGTATGCAGAACCCTAGGTCCACCACTTACTTAGAAGCTGCTGTGGGTTGAATCGTGTCCCCCCAAAAGATATGTTCAAGTCCTAATCCTTGGTAGCTGTGAATGTGATCTTCAATGGCCATAGGGCCTTGCTGACCTAATCAAGCCAAGATGAGGTCATGTTGGATTAGAGTGGGCCCTAGTCCAATGACCCGAGTCCTTATAAGAAAAGGTAAATTTGGACACAGGGAGACGCAGAGGGAGAACTCCATGTGACAAAGGCAATAGATATTGGAGTGATGTGTCCACGAGCCCAGGAACAGCAAGGACTGTGGGCGACCACCAGAAGCGAGGGAGAGGAGGGCAGGACCTTCCCCCAGGGCCTTCAGAGAGAGGATGGCCCTGCTGATACCTTGATGTTGGACTTCTAGTCTCCAAGACTGAGATGATACATTTCTGTTGTTTTAGCCCACTCTGTGGTAAAATTGAACTTCTAATACTTCAAAAAAATATTCTTATAAAAACTAGCCCAAATGCTTTAATAATTCAAGTTTCATAAAATTTAGGTAACTCTTTAAAAAATAAGACAAGTTTAATATTGTTATTTAATAAAAAGAGCTGTATTCTGAGCTATCCAAATTAAGTGTAATACAAGCATATATTTGTATTCTATTTGGGTGTGTTCTTTCTTAACTTATACAGGTTTACTAATTGAATAAACTGGCATTACATTTCTCAGATATGTAACATGATGAAAACCGGAGTCTTGTGTTTAACCGAATTAATCATTATTCTGGTAAACTTTATTTCAACAGTAATTATGTTTTGTAGTATGTCAGCTTGAAGACAGTCTTAAGTTCTTTTAGTAACTTAAAACTTACACCGTATTAAGTTAATTAATGAATATTCATTAAATACCTAGATCATTCCTAGTAAAACAAACTACTGAAATATTAATCACTAAGCATAATTTTAAGGATCTATATATTTTGCCACATTGAGAAGTTGTACTATAAGGATGTATATGGGTATAAAAAGTTATGAGATGTATATTCATAAGTTCTGCTACAAAATTATGGTATATGACAGTTCACAAATATCCACCGCAAAGTTAACTCTGCAAAATAGAAGTTACTGTCATTGAAAGTTATGATCGATATATGTGAATGAGACTCTTTAGGAAAAATATTTGCAGAAAAAATGACTTTATATGTAAGGTATTCAGGATGTGTTTTTATTAAGGGAAAGGAAAGCAGTGTTGTCCTAAAGTAAAATGACCGGTTGTTCCAGAATGAGGAAGAAGAACATGTAGCACAAAATCTGAATGGGTATGGAAAGTTGTAGAAGGTACACAGAAAGGGAATTTTATCTGTTTTAGTCAAAGCTGGCTACAGTTTAGTAGGTTTCTTTATAAGATTTTCTTAAAAAGAGATTTAGAATCCGGCTGGGTGTGGTGGCTGCTGCCTGTAATCCTAGCACCTTGGGAGGCTGAAGCAGGAGTACTGCTTGAGGCCAGGAGTTTGAAAAAGAGATTTAGTATCAAATATTATGCCGATGCAAAACTAAAATTTGGTTTTCTCTCTGTTAAATGACAAAATTTTCTTGAATTATTGATATACTTCTTAAGAGATTATAAAAGTTTTTCTTTACTTTCTTTCTGCCTAAAAGGCAAACATTGTGTCTTATTAGAATAATTTTCTGTGCTTTATTTTTGTTGACTTTTTCATGTCCTTGATCACTTAAAGGAACAAAATCTTCTCACTCTTGAAAGAACTGAGATTCTTCATTATCCTGTTTCATCCTGTTTTCTTTTAAAATTTTCTATTGTCACTTAGGTTTTAAATTGACTCTATTGTGTTTTACATGCCACAGAGACAACCAAATTCATTGTCAATTGCATTATTTTTGTAATGAACTCATCAGCTCTTTCACTTTTGAGAATTATTGCTATTAACTATAGTCATTTTACGTTTTTTTGTCATCTACAGATAGTTTTTTTGTTTTACTTTGATGCTTCCCTGAAAGCACTTGGAAATCAGCTAGAAACCAGAGTGCTTTGACGTTAACAAAGGATGGTCTCAGAGCCCCACGGGAAAGGACTATCTATGCCCAGTACTCATGGGCACAGGCTTCTGGTGGCACTGCTTAAGTAACTCTGCGCCTACACCATGAGACTGACTCTGGATTTCCAGCATTCTAATGAAGAAGCAAATGGGTCCAGGAGGCTACTGACCCAAGACAGAACAGAACATGAATTAGAACCGAGTGAACTAATGAGGAATGATTTGGGTTTTGTTTGAAATGTTACTGATATTTTAATATTTTATTTTCTGGCTATAAAGAACTACTTTTTCTTTTCTTCCAAGCTATCTATCACCACTTAGATAATTATGCCATTGAAAAACAGAAATGTAAAAAGAAATGTAATCTTTTTCTTCCTGATTCCTCCAGAATTCAGAAACTTTTATTGAATATTCTTATTTCCACGGCAATATAAGCATTTGCATAGGTTCAGTAAGAATCTGTTTTCCTTATTAACAGAATATAACTGGAAACATTGATTATACAGCAAAGTGTATTCTGAATAAGAATGTCATGTCTGAGAATGAATCAGATATGGTCAGTTAGTTTTGGGGAACTAAGATTGACTTTATGGAACCAATGCTTTACAAAGCCCTCTTGGGAAAACTGGCCTGGCATCTGGCTTATGGGATTCCCAGTCTTACAGATGAATAAGGAAGTTCTCTTCCTAGTGGGCCAAGGAACCTGAGGCTATTTGAGGGGCCTTCAGAAGAGAGGAATTCACCCAAATCTATGAGTAATGCAGGTGAAATCTGATGGTGAGTTCTTGGCTTGGCTTACTAGCTTCAAGGGGCTTTTAAAGGTCCGTTCTGAAATTCCTTATGAAATCTTCCACAAAGCAAACTTTAAAAGGTCTCTATGTTAAATCACCATTCTGCTGCACCTGTGTAAATAATTAGGCCAAATTTAATGAGACAAATTTTATTTTATGATCAAGAATAATTTTTCTTTGAGATTATTTTGATCAAAAGGTGGGTATCTATAGAGAGAATTTCTGTGTTTCAATGGAAAACTATAGCATACCCTGTGAAATTATCAGATTCTGGTCCTGTTCATTGTCTTTGGGCTAGTTTTACCCTTTTGTAAATTGAAGGTAACTGATGGACATGAAAAATCAGTTTTGTTACCACCTATAAATTGTGCCAGATCCTGTCATCTTGCACACATAGTCAAATCTTACCAAATTTTCTACTCTTTTGTTTTCCTCCAATATCTTCCTACAACCTCCAAATTAACATCTCCAATTTTTCTCCCTCCCTTCTGCCCTGGTGTCACCAAAAACTAAAATCTGGTAGCCCGTATTCTTACTGGGACTCTAGGTCGCTCTGTAGCTGGCCACTTCCCCTCCCCCCCTCACCCCCCACCCCACATCTGTGACCTAAAGCTTTGATGACTTGACCTACACCATGAAGGACTCAGCATGGAAGAAGACCATACAGGAGCTGGTTTCTCCCTGGAAAAGACAATTTTGGGGCCACAGGGATTCTGATGAAATGCTCAGGTCATGGATGCCCCTATATGAGAGGTAACCAAGACCATGGACAATATTGCTAAGGACATTGACATCTTAGCTTCAACAAACTCAATGGGTGGTACCATTGGCAGAACCAAGATTTTCATCTACTGACTTCTTGGAATCCACTGGACAGGATACCCTCAGGATTCAACTCCTGGCTCCTTACTTTAATATAACTTTTTATATTAATATTTCTTTTTAATTTTAGTCATTCCTGTCAGAAGATGTCTGGTCAGTAAGAGACTACAACAACTACTGGCACCTCTCAATAGATGGCTCAGCTGATTTTGCAGGAATAACACAAATGAGAGTCCTCAGGACACTATTTCTTAGATCCTGTCTCTCCCCACTCAAGGGATTTATGATCACTTCTGAATTGTTCAGTAATATTTATTCTTAATCTTGAACCAAAGGGGGAACGATGATAATGTTGAATTTTATAAAATTTTTAATTGTGGTAAAAGACACACAACATTAAATTTACTATTTTAACCATTTTTAAGTGTACAGTTCAGTATCGCTAAAGACATTCACATTGTTGTGCACGTTATTGGGCAAAGTCTCCAGAAATCTTTTCAAAACTCAGACTCTGAATCCATTAAACAACTCTCCACTCTCCTCCCTACCCCCAGCCCTGGCTGTCACCATTCTACATTCTGTTTCTGTGAATTTAACCAAATTGATACTTCATATAAATGGAATCACATAATATCACATCTTGTTTATCCGTTCATCCATTCATGGACGACAGTGTGGAACTTTGCCTGAGCCCTGTGCTCCTAGAAAACTGCACTCAGAAAATCCTCTTCCCTTTGTGCTTCTAAGCCGCTTACTGCAGAGAACCACTCTTCCCCGTGTGATTGAGATAAGACTCCTGGACGCCCCCTTGTTTACCTAGGACAAGGCCAGATGCAGACCCTCTCAGTTTTATCTCATCAATGATTATGCAAGTTGTCCCCACCGACAATCTGGACAAAATACCTGCTACTGTGACTTGACCAAACTTTAGTTAGGCTTCTCCCCTCCCCACGAGCCTCCGAACTTTGTCCCACCTGCAACCTGGAATATGGAGCAGCCGTTGGCGACCACACACGTCTGAGGTCTCTTGAGAGTCTGGCAGATGTTGTGGTCAGCGTGCTCTCCCTATTACAATAGTCTCCTCCTACTACTGACATGGTCTTTTCAAATAAAGTCCCTACCTGTCTTAGTCTGGATTTGTTTTGATTTGCCTGAGATTAGTGAAAAAGTGCTGAGAGGTGCACCACTAGATGTGAACCCCAAGGACCGTGGGGTCTGGTTCTAGCATTTAAGCTGACAGCAATATTTAGTCCCATTTTACAGGTAAGACAATGCAGCTAGGAGAGGGCTAAAGGATTCGCTGACTGTCACAGCACCGGTGACAGTTACTGGGAATCCAGACGCCATCTCTCACCTCATTAAAACAGTGCTCTTTCCAGCACAAACATGCCTGATCCTGGTCAATGTTTGCAGATGCTGTATAACACTTTCCAATGTTCTAAGAAAAGGAAAATAGCACTGAAAGAAAATAAACGGAATACGCAGAGTTTCAGGGAACCTTTCCCAGTCTGTGAATATGAATGAAGACTACCCAAATGAGAACGAGCAGAGCTATTTATTCGGAACTTGCTCTAGCGAGGGAGTCAGCCACCATCGCTTGCGCCTGGCAGAGACTCAAAGGAAGGCAGCTTTATGGTGGAGAAAAGGGAAGGCTTCCAGCTGTTGTCACGGGGAAACTGTAGCGGCTAACTAGAAGTGGCGTCCTATGTAGTAATAATTGGTTAGGGTGCATATTTGGCTCTCTCCTGTTGGTCCTAAATTGGAAGCGGATGCAGAAATTAGGGAAGCTGTCAGTTATTAATTAAGTTCTGGCTGTTTTGGGTCCACTACTTCAGGGGTTATTATTTGGCTTCCTGGATTAGTTGCTACAGTTAGTAGTTTGACTTCCTGGATTGGCTACTACTCCCAATAGGTTGGCCTCATGGACTGGCTGCAGCAGGTTCTCAGTTTGAGTTCTATTTTTATTTGTAGTTTGGCCTTTGTGCATTTGTGTGTTCAGTCTCTCAGGTCTCTGCAGGGACCGTCCCCTCATTTCCAAGTGGCATTCAGACATCACACCCAGCCCCAGGACTGGTGGTGAGAGGCTTCTTCTACTTCCTGCATGCAATAGTGGGTTTGCTCAACGACCGTCCCTGTCATCTTCTTTTTTCACCAATAGGTGAAGATCAGGGCCTTGAATATCATCTCCAGCTTCCCAGGACTCCCACACTGATGCCCTCCTGCCTGCCTTCTTTTCTTACGTGAGTCACAGAATCTCAGAAGATCCAAAGACTTTAGCAATCTCCTCACACTGCCCTTCCATTTAACAGACAGTGAGGCAGAGATTCCAGATTAGAATTCTTGTCTAGTTCCACTGGGACCTCCTCGAACTGGGCACAGGAGATGTGACTTCCTGAAGGAGCTTGGTCAAGTCGGAGAGACAAGTACCAATAACTAGATAAACATACTTGACAATTGCCCCAATTTCCTCCTACAAGTTCTCTTGGTTCTGAGCTTGCAAATACCGTTCCTTCTGTCTAAAAACCTCTCCCTTCCCCAATTCTCTCCTGTGGATTCCTTTCCACCCATGAGTTCCCAGCTTCAAAATCATCTCCTCTGGAAAGATTTTCCTCACACCCCAGCCGGAATCCTTCAACCTTCTATGTCCTCCCCAAATGTGCTGTGCTTACCTTTCCTGGATTACGCATTCTACTCCAGGGTTGTTTTGTTTGTTTGCTTCTTTTTTTTTTTTCCTTTTGCCTCTTTTCCCTAAACGATTGCAAATTCCTGAGGGCCACCTCCAGATCTTGGTTTCCATTGTCAGTCTCATAGCTAACACCAACCAGAGTCCCAGATATTCGGAGAGATGCAGAGAACACAATGGCAAGACAGGGAATAGGTGGGAAGACTCACGGGAGGAGGAGGAGGTGATACTGGGGCCAAGTCTGAAAGGAGGAGTAGGAATTGGCCAAGGAGTCCATGGGAAAGGCATTCCCAGCAGAGCTCTTAGCAGGGCCAAAGTATGGTGGGGGGGGGCGTGGATATGGGTAGGGTGATAATGGCATGTAGCCATTGCTGGAGGATAAAGAACAAGGAGGAAGTGGCCAGAGATAAGGAAGTGGCCAGAGATAAGGCTTCCAGAATAGGCAAGAATATGTAAAATCGTTAATATCCTGCTTCATCACTTATTAACAGTTCGACTCCAAGCAAATTATTTAAACTTCCTGTGCCTCAGTTTCTTCACCTGTCAAGTGGAGATTATAATAGTAACCTTCACGTAATGCTGTTGTAAGGATTCAATGAGTTACCATGTATGAAACATTGAGAAAAGCACAGAGTAAGAACCATGAAAGTGTTTGCTATTTTTATACAATGCCAAAGACGTCATCCTATAGACAAAACAGGGCTGATGCTTTTAAGTAGAGGAGAGATACAGTCAGCTTTAGTTTAGAAAGATTTGTGGGAGAGGGGTTGGTAGGGCAGGACCTGAGGCCGGAAAAGCAGCTGGGAAATCATATCCTACATAAATCCAATGATCAGCAAGGATCGAACTGACCTGGGGCTGGAGCAGAAAGGATAAGGCAGCCTTAAGCAGCACTTAGCAGGTAAAATTGGCAAGATTTAGTGACTGGTTAGAATTGGGTGGGGAGAGATTGCAAGAAGTTCAGGACACTGCCTTGGTTTAGGTGATGTGGGTGGATAAGATATAGAAAGACAAGAAGTTTGCGAGCACCTCCTATGTGCCAGGCACAGAGCTCGACACTGAATGTCAGGAGGTGCCGAGGAACTGATCCAGGACCACAGCAGGCAAGTGGCCAAAGGAGACTTGAAACTCTGTCTCCCTATGCCCGGTTTATGCACTTTCTAACACACCCCACTGCAATCTGGCAATAAAATAAATTCTGGCCGGGTGCGGTGGCTCACACCTGTAATTCCAGCACTTTAGGAGGCTCAGGAGGGAGAATTGCTTGAAGCCAGGAGTATGAGACCAGCCTGGGTAACATAGCAAGGCTCTATCTCTACAAAAATTAAAAAAATTAGCTGGGCAGGGTGGCACAGGCCTATAGTCCCAGCTACTTGAAAGGCTGAGACTGGAGGATCATTTGGGCCCAAGTTCAAGACTACAGTGAGCTATGATCATGTCACTGCACTCCAGCCTGAGCCACAGAACGAGACCCCATCTCAGGGAAAAAAAAAATCCCTTTATTCCGTTGGGTTTTATCTAATATGCAATATACAAACCTAAATACTTTGCTCTAACACCCATTTTTGTTGCTGGAGGCAGATCTCTGATTTCTTAGATTTCAAAAAGGGTTGTCATTAAAAATTTCCCTTGAATATCAGAAATATGAAAAAAAAATCCATGAGATTATGGACTAAAGCTCTTTTTCGAGTATTTCCCCCCCAATGTCATCTGAAGAAGCTGGTTTTGGTTTTTGCTCTTAAGCAGAACCCGGCTTGGTAAATGTGTGTTGAGTGAAAGAGTCAGCACACCTCGCAAGAAAAATAGGCGAATCTTCAAACAACAAAATTCAAGAACCAACATATTCCCTTCTTGTGAGCCTCCTGCCTTTCCAAATGCCCTCAGAGAAGCAGAAGAAAGAGTTCCTCAAACTCTGAGCTCTGCAAATCCCTTGACAATAGTGTTAGAATCAGCAAGAAACTGGCTCATGTTTTTCCTTAGCAGGGTGGACCAGGATCCCACGTGAGCGAGGAAGCTGTGTTTGGGGAAGGGAGACTAGCTGCTTGCAGGAAGATGTTTTCAAAGTGAAGGCAACCAGCAATATGTAACTAAAGGACTACCCTTCAGTAGTGATGTTTATCAGGAAACTAACTTCCTGTTCTTAATCAGCCCAACAGTTTTTAAAGAGATGAGGATGTCTTTGGGGTGGAGAGTGGAGGCAGGGTGGAGAAGCTCTAGCCAATGTCTCTGCCCCGGCTGGCTCAATTTTGGCCTAGTTACAATTTGGGACAAGTTGGGGGAAAGTTGTGTGGCCAATCCAGGTGTGGATCTCACAGGTGGAGAGTTCTGCTCCATTTTGGGGACTGACAGATATGTCATCACATTTTCAAAGCAGGAACTTGACAAGAATAAATCACATAAGTTAATTCTCAATAAACCACAGTGCTCCAAAGGAGATCATAAAAAATTCTGAAAGGTATTATACGTATTTTAGCTGCAGCATTTACATACCACTGCTGCTAGGAAAATTAAGTCAGTTTTAAAGAATGCAATTGTCTTTTTTCTAAATTGCATTTTCAGACAATGAATATTGAAAAAGCAAAACTTAGAGATGTGACAAGCTAAGTTGACTTCTATCATCAGAATTTAATATTGTGACAATCTTGGTGCTGTGAATATAGGAATATTTAATAAAAGTGCTCATATATTGAGGGCTTAACTTGTTCCAGTCCCTGTTCTAAGAGCTTCACAAAGAGTAACAGATTTATCCTCATGCAACTCTATGAAAAAGAAGAGAAAATTAACTCTGAGTGGTTGTGCAATTTATCCAAGGATATAGATGTCAGAGCCAGTATCTGAATTCAGGCACTCTGGTCCCATGTTCTCAAAATATATATGAGTATATATACAGCAACAGCATATGTTTTGATGCTATTTTTTTTTTTTTTTAAAAGAAGGCACACCTAGTAGCAACTGAATTGTTCACTCCCTGTAGCCAGATTTGACAAGAGAATAAGTCCTAACATTCTCAAAAATTAATTAAACTGGAGAGATCAAAGTGGACAAGCACTAGCCAGGTCAAACCTGGCTCAGAGTTTGATATGTGGGTATTTTCTCTCTAGCCTTTGAAGGAACTCTTGTAACGTAAAGAGGGCCAATATCATGAATAATCTTCGCTTTATCTGAGTGGCAATAAAACTTATTTGACAGTTGAGGATCTTAATGCCAACCTAAGGAACCTGTTCTCCCAAAGTACACAGAAAGGAACATAAAAACCACTTGGTTTTTAATTGCTTTGCAAATACAATCACTCCTTTTTCTTTCTTTCTTTCTTTTTTTTTTTTTTATTGAGACAGACTTTTTTTTTTTTTTATTGAGACTCTAGAGTGAGTGCCGTGGCGTCAGCTTAGCTCACAGCAACCTCAGACTCCCGAGTAGCTGGGACTACAGGCATGCGCCACTATGCCCGGCTAATTTTTTCTATATAGATTTTTAGTTGTCCATATAATTTCTTTCTATTTTTAGTAGAGACGGGGTCTCGCTTTTGCTCAGGCTGATCTCGAACTCCTGACCTCTAGCGATCCACCCGCTTCGGCCTCCCAGAGTGCTAGGATTACAGGCGTGAGCCACCGTGCCCGGCCAATCTCTCCTTTTTCTATCTAAGCTGTTATAATTCCCATCTCAGTAAATTACTTCTGGATAGCTAAGCCAAACTAATCTTTGAGGTATTTTCTTTAGGCCCAAGGAAACCAAGGACGTATTTTCAGGTGAGGGGACACTATACGAATATAGGATTCCTCACATTTAAGAAAGTGCCTGGAAATCTGGGTGTCAGTAGAGTCTGAGGAAACCTTTGCTGGTTCCATGGCTCTACCCTAGATTCTGACCCAATCAGATTAGCAAACTTGGAGCTTGTGGAGAAGTTGGGAGAAGAGTAGAGAAGACTGGAGGTTTCCTCCACTCTACATTTCTCTACTTTTAGTTCTATTAAACCATTTGGTTTAACAGCGAAGATGAAAGGTGTGATGATCCCTTTAGAGAAGGAGCTCGGAGTCTCAGAAATGTAATGTGCTGCCCACACTCACTTTTTTTTTTTTTTTTTAAGATGGAGTCTCACTCTGTCACCCAGGCTGGAGTGCAGTGGCATGGTCATAGCTCACTGCAGCCTGGAACTCCTGGGCTTAAGTGATCCTCTCCTCTCCCAAGTAGCTGAGACTGCAGGTGTGAGCCACTGTGCCTGGTTTATTTGTACAAAAAATTTTAAAATTACTATTTTTAAGTAATGACCCAGAGTTAGTGAGACAAGTGAAAAGCTGCTACAAATGTCTGAAATTGGTCAAACCGCTGCCGAATGTTAAGCGCACCTCAAAGCCACACAATCAGTGGGTTGATCACTTAGTCTATATTTCACCATGATCTGTGCTACCCAACTTGGGGTTACACATTGCATAACTTGAAAGGCTTCTGCAATGAGTTACAAATACCCCAAACAGACAAAGGCCAGCAATTTAAAAGGCATCCTGGGCCGGGCGCGGTGGCTCACACCTGTAATCCTAGCACTCTGGGAGGCCGAGGCGGGTGGATCACTCAAGGTCAGGAGTTCGAGACCAGCCTGAGCAAGAGTGAGACCCCGTCTCTACTAAAAAAATACAAAGAAATTATCTGGCCAACTAAAATATATATAGAAAAAATTAGCCGGGCATGGTGGCGCATGCCTGTAGTCCCAGCTACTCGGGAGGCTGAGGCAGTAGGATCGCTGAAGCCCAGGAGTTTGAGGTTGCTGTGAGCTAGGCTGACGCCACGGCACTCACTCTAGCCCAGGCAACAAAGCGAGACTCTGTCTCAAAAAAAAAAAAATAAAAAATAAAAAATAAAAGGCATCCAAAAGTTGAACCTTATATTTCCACAAGGAAATTGAAAAAAAATATGGTAAAATGACTAATGACTTCCTCTTCCTAATCTAGTTCTCTAGTTCTGGCACACTCATGGGTGTATATTTGGTTCAATGTGGATTATTTCTTCAGAAGCCTCATCACTGATGTAACTTCTCAAGGACCGTGACACCATGTGAATTCATCCCAACCTTCTTATGGTCCCAGAGTTCCATGTGGTCAACTCAAAATATAATGACGGCAATATCACACCCCAACTAAAAAATTAGAACCCCATGGGGCAGTGGCCTTTCCCAAGCAAAAGGGAAGCCCCCACCATGCCAGCCCTATTATCTGTGGAAAACTGTAGATAGGAACAAAGAGAATAAAGAGAGAACATTTTCTTGGTTTCAACTTCACCAAGATGTCAATCACCCCAGATGCCCAGAACCCACAACTCAGAAACTCATAAACTTATCTCAGTTCACAACAACTCCTTGTCATGGTTCTCATTTCGGAAGGTGGTGTATAAAATACGTTTGCTTTCTGGCAAAAATTAGAATTTTTTATGGTGGCATCTGTAGCACTGTCTTTCCTAAGACTTCCTTCTTCCTTTTCATCTTTAAAATCTCTTGATGCCCACGCTCTTCATTTCTGAAAATTTTCCTATGAAAATCTTAAACACATACAAAAGTAGAGAACAGCATAATGAACGCTCACCTAGTTTAGGCAGTTGACATACTACCCATCTTGCTTCCTTTATAACCACAGCCACTTCACCCTCCCTATGAATTATTTTCAACCAAATCCAAGATAGCATATGATTGTCCCTGCAAATATTTTATTTACAAACCTCTAAAAGTTAGAGATATTTTTAAAATACTATTTTTATTATATAAATAGGAAACAGGCTGAATGCATTTTATACATCAATAAAAAGCAGACAAAAATATTATAACATGGGAAGACCACTGAGATTTAGGAGTTCCCATAAATCAGGAAAGAGTCCACCTTAAACCTGAATCTTCTGCTGTTTGGAGTTCTGCCCTTTTCCAGCCAGACTCTGGTACCTCTCAGGCACCCCTACCATCTCCCTGCTGGCTCTGCTGAGTAAGCCTTTGGACTCAGGATTGTGGAGAAAGCTCCCCCAGGTACACAACTGCCCAAAGCCCTGGAGAAATGTCTCACAGGCAACCTGTAATCTCCCCCAGCACCTTCATTCCAGGGTCCTGACATTTCCCATGGATCTGGGGCCCAGGTTCTCAGGGAAATAGCCGTAGACTACGATAAGAACCTTAAAAAAAAAAAAAAAAAAAAAAAAAAGAAAGAAACAAAAGAAAAAAAAGAAAGAAAAGAAATAACCCAATACTATTATCATAGCTAGAAAAGAAATTAACAATAATTCTTTAGTATCAACTGTCTAAGGGGTATTCAATCCATTTCTCCTTTGGTCCAGGCGTCCTTGGCCATCCAGGTGCCACATTGAGAGTGGAGAGGCAGAACACACCTACACACACGAGAGTCGGGTACCTCTCCAAGCAATGTACACAAGCTTCCCTTCTCTCCAACGTGAACCAACATCAGCCCCCCTCCTCTTTGCTCCTATATCTCCAACAGCTTCCTAAGGATTTTGTGGCAGCTGCCAAAGGCCACTGCTCTGAAATTCCTTCAGTCTGTCAGGCCTGCCTCACAATGCCACACCCACCTTGTTCCCACATTTTTTTTCCAACAAGTGGTTAAGATCACATGTTCTGGAGCCAGCCTGTCTGGCCTTGTCACTTGCTGCCTGATTCTGGGCAAGTTAATTAAACTTTGCATATCTCAGTTTATAGTTGAACCAAGACAAAGAGAAAGGAATAAGGGGGCAGCCTGTGTGGTCTACTCTGCCTAACACCAAGCACAGAGAACAGCAATCGCCCGGTGCAGCTCCTCGGGCCCCCTTGTAATGTCCCTGCTTCTGCAGAATGAACTTCCGCCCTCCTGTCCCGGCTGAAAATTAGGATGATGGAGAGAAGATGGCAGGCTGGGGTAGAAAGACGGTGAATGCAAAAACCATACGGCCAGAGCAACTTGCACAACCAAGCTCCTGAGGTGAGCGTGCCCCCTTGTAACTGACTGCCTTGCACTTGGCACGTGGGATGCTTCCCACAAAAGCAGCTGCCTCAGCTGTCCTGAGATTCCTGAGGGAGTCTCACTCAACCTTTCGTCCTGTGCCAAGTCCAGACCAAGCTTGCTCTGAGCCTGCAGCTGTGATTGGGATTTGAGCTTCCCAAAATAAATTACCTACCCCCCCACCCCACCCCCGCCCCATCACCACTGCACTTACAGTGGGACTTCCAAACACCAGAGCCCTTCTGATAGAGGTGGCTCCAGCAACACCCCGGGCCCAGAGATGTGCTAGAACTATCTCAAAAAAGCTCGAGAGCTGACTGTTAAATTTCCAGGGATCTTGTGAGCTGGTTGTTAAACAAACACAATTAAAAATTATACAGAATTACAATTTAAAAGATTATTTTAAAAACAAAGGTAGTAACTACTCAAAACACCCCACTTCATAGCATTGTGCTTTTTTCATTTTCTTAAGGTTATTTATATTTATTTGTGTGGTAGAAAAATTATATACTGCTGTGCTACTGCACATCTCTCTCCAAGTTCAGTGACTGCACACTGTGGCTTAAAATCTGCCATGGTGGGGAGTATTTACACCACGAACATTGGCAGGCAATACAGATCTGAGCTCCCCTCCCAGAGAGCAGAACTCCGTCAACCAGGGAAGGCCGTCACCCAGGCTTGACTGTAAGCGGTTGCTGTTTAATGTCTCCCACATACATTTAAGGAGCACAAACCTAAATCCACAGAAGACTTAAAACAAGTTTTTATTGTTTTAAATTTCAGATATTGTATTTTTTCTCTCTAAAGGTCAATTCGAGTCTTTTATTTTCTATTTTTTTAATAGCATTCTTATACTTTACATTCTCCTGTGTCCCTCTGCCTTTTTTAAACACTTAGCAACGTACCCCTGTCTGACTCATCTCTGTACTTCTAGACCTGTGAGCACATCCTCATCTCAGTCTGTTGAAACCATGCTATACATTGAATTTGGGGACAGTGAGGGGCAAATTACAGTATCACAGCTGAGAGAACCCAGCAGTACTTTCACCCTATCTCATGTCAACCTTGAGGCTCAGGAGAAAGATTTACCACCGTCCCTTGTGTGTCTACACACCACCTCCTTGTTGGCTGGACTTGCGCAAGGAACTCCCAGCATAGGGCTCTCCCCAAATGAGGCTTCAGTTCTCACCTCTCCTTCTCCCTCCTCCCTTTCTCAAGCATACACACAAGCTCTGGCCCTGTCAAATTTCCTTCTTTCCTTAACGGCCCCATGCCAGGGGACCAAAAACTCAAAAGCCTGCTGGGGTCGTCCTGCAGTAACCGTGCATGGGCAGCGATCACTGTGGCTCTGAAGAAGGGCAGGTGTTTTCTGCTCTCCAGGTGCAGCTACTGTTCAGCCCCAGCTGACTGTGCCATGCAGGGGTGTGACCCAGCTGCCATCTTATTTTTCAAGAGAAATTAGGAATCTGGATTTTTTAAAAATTAATTCCCCCTCATCTTGAATTAAAAAGTATTTCAAACTTTCAGGAACACATCAGGCCAAACCCAACGACGGCGAGCGATACTCAGCCCCCAGGCCCCTGGAGCCCACCTGGTGCGAGGCATCCCGAGGCCCACCTGCTTTCACTGGGGACGCTCAGCCACCTTGCCAGCATCCCTCTAAAGCACAGGCTGCCACCCGTGGCTTTGCTGCCTCAGCCTTTCAAGGAAGCCTCTTAAGCACAACCCAGAAAACCCAAATGTAGTGGGGGTCATTCTCCCCAGGGGCACATTCAACAAATGGGTGAAAGGAGTTTGTAGATCCCAGTTCCGGCAGCCCTGTCCTCTGGTGGGACAATTCTGAGGCGTGTTCTAAGTTATTTCTTGGGGATACCCCAATGGACCTGAGCTCTAGTGGTCCACATGCTAACCAGCTCCTTAATTCACCTTCCACTCTCATTCCACTTCCTGCAATCACCTTGCACGGACGCTTCCTGCGCCTAAGTCCCTGTCTCGGGGAACCCAAACCGTCGCCACTTGGAGCGAGGCTCTTACCCCCCAGTCTTCACCATGCTGGTCCTTCTCTCCTAGACTCTTAACCTAAATCCCACCTGTTCTTCAAGACTCTGCTCAAAGATCAATTCCTTTGGGAGTCTTCTCCGGGCCTTCTGTCCTTCTAACACCGTGGGGTCCCCATCCCACCACTTACCGCAGCTGTGAACTAACTGGAAGCTCCTAAGGAGAAGGAACTGCGGCTTTCTTGATCCCCGCTGCATTCTCAGTGGCTGACAAGAGCTGGTGTTTTAAGAGTATTTGTAGAATGAGAGAAATGACATTGGAAAGAGTGAAGAGGTTGCAATACAAAGAACTTTGGAGTCTAAAGTTTTAACGCTAACGTATTCATTTGATTCTAAAGACATCATTCTTATTCCTACTTTATATATGAGGAAATGGAAGCTCAGAAAACTGCACTGGCTTGGACCGGACTTGTACTCACAGGGCACTTTCTGCAGTCCCCTTCCACCTTGCAGCTGCATGCCCAACGTTAGAGTGACTAATCGGTGTGGTAAGTCCCCAAAGTTAGTCATTTCCCAATAAACCCAGGCAAAGCTCTTCGGGGGAGAAGGGAAGTCCGTCAGCCAGGCTTGAACGTAAGCGGTTGCTGTTTAATGTCTCCCATGTACATTTAAAGAGCACAAACCTAAATCTACAGAAGACTTAAAACAAGTTTTTATTGTTTTAAATTTCAGATGTATTTTTTCTCTCTAAAGGTCAATTCGAGTCTTTTATTTTCTATTTTTTTAATAGCATTCTTATACTTTACATTCTCCACGTGTCCCTCTGCCTTTTTTGGACACATGGAGAATGTTTATATAATTGCTGTTTTTGCATCCTTGTCTACTAATTGTCATCTGCTTCACTTCTGAGTCTGGCTTTTCCTTTTAAGACGAAAAATTGAAGATTACTCACTAAGATCTCCTCTTGGGGTAATTAGTACTGGTTGAAGTTGCACAAAGTTAGCAGTAGGGTATCAGAAAATAAGACTTTGGAAAAAAGATCTAAATATTTGTGGCTCAATAGTTCTCAATGCAATATGAAATTAGGGATGCTATGTATGACAGAAAAGTTTAAGGAATGAGAATTCAATCTCTCCTGTCAATATATACATCAAACACAAACCGTAACTTAACATGCTCCAACTTCTTCCTGTGTTTCTAAAGAGAATGTTAAAAAGTTTCAGCCTGGGCTGGGCCCAGTGGTTCACATGTGTAATCCCAGTGGTTTGGGAGGCTGAGAGACAAGAGGCTCACTTGAGCCCAGGAGTTTGACACCATCCTGGGCAACAGAGTGAGATCCTGACTCCACAAAAAATAAAAACAAAAATTAGCCAGGCGTGGTGGCAGGTGCCTGTAGTCCCAGACTGAGGCAGGAGGAGCACTTGAGCCCTGGAGTCTGAGGCTGCAGTGAGCTATGACGGGGACACTGCACTCCAGCCCGGGCAATAGATCCTGTCTCTTAAAAAAAGAAAAAAAAAAAAAAAAGTTTGAGCCTTAATTAGACATTAGTGACTGAAATTGCATTTCCATAAGCATTTTTTTAGTTAAATAGCCTATACATTAAGACAAGGACCCAGATTTACTTGTAGAGTTTTACATAAACACAAAAAATGCTGTAAACCATTTCAATTTTAGAAGGACTGCATGGATACATAGCCTTTAAAAGGTATTAAAAATTTTTTAAAGTGCACATGGAGCTTAAACTTTTTTTTTTTTTTTTCCACCTGAGACAAGGTCTCACTCTGTTATACAGGCTGGAGTACAGTAGCACCATCATAGCTCATTGTAACCTTGAACTCCTGAGCTGAAGCAATCCTCCTGCCTCAGCCTCCCGAGTAACTGGGACTATAGGCATGTCCCACCAATGCCCAGCTAATTTTTAAAATTTTTTTTGTGGGGCTGGGATCTCGCTACGTTGCCCAGGCTGGTCTCGAACTCCTGGCCTCGTTACAGGTGTGAGCCACTACAACCAGCCTTGTTTTTAAAGCATTCTGTTTTGTTCAAACTCTACCTGAAATAAGAATGGCTATATCAACTATAACAGATTAGAAAACTGAAGCTGGAGGATGCAACCAAGACGTGAATCCACAGGTCCTGCATAATTTCTTGGCCACTATCTTCACCACATTACAACTATAATCTAGCTGCCATGGGTAGACAGGCGTTTTGTCATTTGGTCATTTCATTTCACCAAATGACTAATCAAATTAAAAATTCATTGTATTAACAGTTAAAATGAAATTCCACTTAAGCCAGAGTCAAGATTCACTGAAGATTTACTTTTATAGAGAAAAGGTCAGATTTAAACAGTTTGCACTCATAAACGGTATTTCAAATGGGTTCTTGAAAACTATACTCTTGGGCTGGGCATGATGGCTCACACCTGTAATCTCAGTACTCTGGGAGTACTGAGGCAGGAGAAATGCTTGAGGTCAGTCAGGAGTTCAAGACCAGGCCGGGCGACATTGCTAGGCCCTGTCTCTATGAAAAATAAAATTGAAAATTGAAAAAGAAAACTGTACTCCTAAGAGAGGATCCTAAGAACTGTACATTTATTCCCACAGAATGTGGACTCTAATTGCTACAGGCTTACTAAAAATGCAACTGACAAACCACACCTCCATATATAAAATATCACCCCAAATATTTTCTTCCTAAATGAATGGATGTGGGACTATTCCATGTCTTACCATACGAAAAACTGTGTTGAACTTTCATGTCAATTTTCTCATTTTAGCAAGGTACATAAATATTGTTATTTTACAGGCAAGGCAGGTGAATCCCAGAGAGGTTAAGCAACTGGCACAGGGAGAGAACTGGTATTCAAACCTAAAATTGGATCCTAAAGCCATACTTCCTATAGAGTAAGACATAAAAAACATACAGATGGATTTAACCTTTTAAGTTGCTCACTAATATACCAAAGTGACACCCAACTCCTGTACATGTATTTATATGTAACCTGTGTTTATATGTAACATGGACCTATGTGGCTTTCCTTGTCATAACCTCCTAGGTTTACTGCTTTAAATTGAAATGCAACACAGTGGACAGTGAGAAATGGAACAGTGCACAAGTCAAAAGTGTGCAGCTCAATGAATTTTCAAAAACCCAATACACCTAGGTAGTCAGCACTCTAAAAACACAAAACCGTACCAGCCCCTTCTGTGCCATCTTTCTAAGTTTTACTTTCTAAGGCAGCCTTTAAAGTTTAGATTTAAGTTCTGCCTGTCAGAACAATGGGGAAATAATGTTCGTTGTCCCACTCGAAGACTGGAAAGAAAGAGAGAGGGTTTAAGGCTCAAGAGGTACATTTTAAAAAATTATGTTTATTTAGGTTTCTGATTCAGCACATGTATCAAAGACTAATCAACATAAAGGAGTAAATAAGACATTAATTGGAAGTCTTACATCTCTCTAAACTCTGACCAAGAATGTCAAGATTGCCACTATTACCAGAACTCCAACCTAGTCAAGCTGTAGACAAGCTATCATGAACAACATACAGTGTGCACGGATACGCAGAGGCAAAAGGCATGCTAGCACTTGGCTCTCTTTTCCTTGTTGACATCTTTCCGTTTGACAGTCCACTTTTGCTTTCCAGGCTAAGTTCCAAATGAAGTCCAAAGAAGGCTCACGGTCAACCTGAACAGATACTCTTCTGGAGGAATGCATTCTTAAACTGTTGTGCCTGCAACTTTGTTTTCTGCCAGGATGAAGTTCAGACCGAGATGTATGATACAATCTATATGACGGTGCAGACTAAGTCAAGAACTAAAGTTGAGCAATAACCCGAGTTAAGGCATGAATGCACACACGCACACGTGCACACACACACACAGCACCCACACTATCATGGACATAGGATTCCTTCAATTGCCCAACAAGACGCAAACTGGGCTGGGCAGTTAATCACAACTGCTGAGCATTCTAGAAAATGCTCCCCGTAACTTGATGCTAACAACTGTGTGTATGTTTTATCAAAAAAAATTTAAAGAGAAAAAATAAAAAATAAAAAAAAAAGAACACCACCAAAAACCTAAAAACCCCTTAATCTCTTACAATGGCTCTTGAGCATGGAACTCATGTAGCAGCGTCAATGGCTGGCTCTTTAACAATTTGGAAATAAAAGGTTGTTTTACTATGTATCTCTTTGGTAGTCATCACTACAAAGTTTTCAGTGTTGGTTACCTATAAGACAAGTATTAGACAGAAGTCACACAGAAATATTTCTTCTGTACTGATAAGATACAAATATTGAGCTCTCAAAGCACAAGTTACTATGCTTTTTCTTGCCTTATAGGGCATCCTCTACAAGCAAGGCTTCGTGCAGGAAAAGTTCATGTCTACCTAACACAAGGTGATACATGGTCTATTTTCCTACAATTGAACAATTAACAAAAATTCACATTATCAATTATTTCCGGTTGAATCCATTAGAAGCCAATTACAAAGGGACAGCAGCACTTGGTGTCAAAGCCACATTCTGGTCACACATTCATTCCATGGTTGCTAGTCAGTATCTCAGGAGCTCAGAATTTAAACTCCTTTCAATCAACAAAGGAGTAAATTAAATGAAATCTTAAATACTTCCACCATATGCCAAATTTCTAGAATTCTGTCTAGAATGCCAGCATGCTTAATGAGAGAAAGCAGTTCAGAGCCCAGAGAGGTGTCAGGTATTAGGTAAGTTAATTTGGTTTTATATAAAAGGCATGGTAATCTGGTAACAGAGTACTTATCCTATTAGCAGCACAGTGGTAGCCAAGGGTCTCTGTCTGCAAGACAGGAAAAGGAAGCTACTGAAGCCACTGTTGCTCCCACCTGCCTGCAGGATGGCTACTGATTTTACAAAGGCCTTCTGGGAGTCAATCCAGGGTTCACCTGGGCAGGTGGGCAACAGAATGGCAGTAACCATGTCCAGCCCCCATGAGAAGCACCCAACTCCGGGAAGTCAGCTTCCACTAGGTGAGGGGGCTTCTTGCCTTTATGGGCTCAGGATGTGAACCTTATGGGTCCCTGGTGGCTAAACAATTGCTAAGAAATTGTCCTAGCAGGTACTGCCCAAGTGTTACAGGCTCCACATGGGGTTGTCAAACACTTTAAAAGGACGTGAAACATCATAAATTCAAAAGAGTAGTGTTTGTTCTTCTATCAGTTCTAAATGTCCGCAGGGAGAAGCAACTAGAATTATGCTGAAAAGTGCTGTTGAAGGAGCTGTGTTTTATCTGGAAGTGAAATGAGCATGGGGGAACCAGTAGTAGGGATCTGCATTAGTCTGAATGTCAAGAACCTGTCTCTAAAAGGCATTTATTAGGAACTGTTTGCTCACTCTGAGTGCTTTTTTCAAAAATTCACCATATGGCAATGTTTTAATTTTTGTGCTTTCAGGAGGTAACTAAATTAATAGGAAGCTGAGGAAGATCATTACATATGGACTTTTCTTATTTGAGTGCAAGATACTATCCACAGCATTGAAATCTATAATCTCACAAAAGATTCTTGTAAACACACACCATATTTCTCCTATAAGAAAAACCGAGAACTGTACCATGAAGGCAAAATTTGTTTGCCTACTCTCAGAATTCCTAGGAATGGAAATGTACCAGAGGGTCAGTGAGCTGTTGGGTGAAATCCAGGTTTGACATGGCCCAGTCTGATCATATGAAAAACCTAAAGCCTCAACAATTAAATGCCAAACTTCTTCCCTGCATCTGAGAACTGTACTATGATTATGTATATTACACATACATTATAAATAAAATTTATATAGACCTACGATTTCTTCCAAACAATTGAGGAGTGATGTTCTCAATTTGGGGGTGGAAGCAGGAAGAGGTGAAAAATTCTTATTGTTGCTTTCACTCTCAAGTTCTTAAAATGCTAGTCAAACACTATTATCCAACAAGACTTTTTTCATTCTGTTAACTCTTAAATATGCATTTGAAGGCAAAAATGGAGGTTTCTATGCTGTACAATATTAAATATCTACAATGTCATGGTTCCTTATTTTTAGGAGTGTGTTCAACAAAGAGTTAGCTATTAGAGATGGTTGTCACAAAACATGGACTCTTAAAAATTACTGATAAATTTTCAGTTCTCTGATTATATCCAACAGATACACAATCTCATCATAAAATATACATTCTCTAGTAAGTTATTTTCATCCACAGCATATATAAATATGCAAACACAGGTGGTAAAAATCACTTTACTACCAAAGTACAAAACAGTAACTGCTGAAAAACAAAAATTAAGGTGTTGCAAGTATCAAGAAAAGAGTGACTCAGAGTTCCACTGCAAAGTGAAACCAAATGATCTATTTGTGCTAAATGAATGGAAATCATGTATTCAGAACATACTTCTTTGTACACTGCACTTGCTTATACTGGGCGAAATAAGCAGCCATCAATACTAATGTGCTACTTTCCTCTAGATCTCTCTTCTGCCAAGCAACACAGTCTTTTCTGGCCACTATGCCAGCATATTCCCATAATGTCCATTTCAAACAGTATTTTCTAATAGCATTTTGCACCTTTAGAATATTTGTTCAAACTCTATTTTAGGAGAATGCAAGTGAAGAAAGGAAGGGGAAATATCACGTTGTTTTTGTTACCATCACACTGCCTTCTGCAGTGGAAACAGCACCCTCTAATCAGCCACTGAAACCACTGGTGGGTAGGACAACATTTATCGACTCATGTAAGAGGGGGCCAGGTTAGGTAGATTAACATTAAGGATAAAAGAATCACATCTTGATACACACGATAATTATCCATCCCATGTATGTGGAGAAGTGCAGCCACGTGATTCATTACTTTTGGCCATCTGTTACAGGAGACATGGATGTTGATGTACACCAGAAATAACCTGTAAAAAGTGTATCTGTAGGCAGCTCTATTCAACAGAACATATGTCTTGGGCACTGATTCATCTAACTTTCCATTCTATACTGAAAGCTAGATTTTTCAAAGGTCTGAATTGTAGTGCTGACGTATTGGCATGTTCAGTAAAGACCATTAACAGGGGAGAAGGGGGATAACAACAGCTCGGTAATTTTCTGCAAATTCATGGGGGAAAAAAAAAAAAGTAAGAAAGATATCCCTTTTTCTTTTACAAACCTAGAAGCCAGGAAAATGAAGCTCTGGGGCCAAGCAAAACGGCACACTGCTGCTGAATTACCAAATACCGAATAGCAAATGTTCCAGCCAGGGAATGGACGTACATGAAGATTCAAGTAAAACACTGATGGAAAAAGTCATCTGGTTAGTGTTGTAGACCCACAACACTGGCTGCGTTTCTGACAGACACTTACAACACAATGAATAGTGAAGCCTAGATAACCTCAGTGCAAATAGGTCAGATCCAAATATGCCAGGGAAGGAAGCCTTTGGCGTTGAGTAGACGGCTCCATTGGACGAGTCCCAACTTGAAATTCAGACTAAGCACATGCATTAAGGCTGGGAGGAGGGGTGCACCGAATGTTGCGATGGGCTGGGCTGCGAGGTGGCTGCCGAGGGGACCGCGGGCTGCATGGGTGGCGGAGGTGGAGGCGGAGGCGGCTGGACTGGGGTCTGTGTGTTGGGAGACGGAGGCGGCGTGGGCCGCTTGAATTTGTCAGGACTGTTGCTTCTCCGTGGTGAAGGCCTCTGCGGGGGACAGGAACAGCAGGTCAGTCTAGACACAGACAGCTCGTCTCTAACACAGCCTGACTTGGCGTGGAGGCTCATGAAAAACGGGCCAACGAAGACAAGAAACCAGAGATTTCCTTCTTTATCCCCACTGGTTTCTGAACTAGTAATGAAAACTTCGACAAGGCACAGTGTTTACACTTACACCTATGAAAAAGCTATACAAACTCACTGTAAAACTTGCCTTGACCGAACTCCTGAACTTGGGCCCTTCAATGAGACAGCTGTAAAACTAAAAAATGGCTGTCACGTCATCCTCTGAAATCTTTTCTGTGAGTTCCGTGTCCCCAATTCCTTCTGTCACTCGTCTCAAACAAGTTTTCCACAGCCTGAAAGCTACAGCTCAACAAAAAAGTTCCTATTTTTACATAAAGTCCATCAAACTGGCAAAATGGCTTCAGATATACCTTAAATGCTTTCTTAAAATAGAGTTCTTTGAAATATTCTCTTATTGGAAATATCCTCAAATTCTCTCCAGTTCTCTAACGCTATTAGCTGTATTTCTAACTGCTCTATTAGCTAACTATACTGTTAATTCTAAAGAAAAAACTCCCTGAGTGGAGTTTGAACCAGATGCACTTAAGCTTCCTTCTAATTCTAGGAAAGATAATTCTGATAAAGCTAGAAAACAAGGCTAACTCTGGGAAGAAAAGTGAGGGTCAGGGAACTGTGAAGGTGCAGACAATAAATATCTTTAGACACTGTGGCAACCAATAATAATTCTTTATTGCAAGGAGCTGGCCAGAGTTCAGTCAAAGCATTGGTCATGGTTCAAATTATATTTCACAAAAGGTAATTGTTCACAGGACGTGAAGGTGAAGTTTTGCCTCCTGGGAAGTATTTTAGTTTCAACACCAGAATTTAGTATCAAACTGTTGGGAAGTCTCTATAGTTTTAAGGTGAACTGACGGGGGAGGCAGGAAGAGAGATAAATGTCTAGGGGCATCAATCCTGGTCTCCCAAAGAGGACAGCTGGTACGACCATCAGGAGTAAAAGTGCTGCTTCCTACCCCATGGACACTTACTGTGATACCATGGGACGTTCCCATGTGCTGCACATGAAGACCCGGGGAATTGTAGTAAGACATTCCAGCTCTAGTCAGTGAAGTTGGTGGCGTGAAACCAACTGTGTGACTTGCATATGATAGACCTGAAACATAACAAATTAAGTATCATTTCTAACTCAACTATCTGGGAGGTTTTAAAATGCAGAAGTTCAATCACTCACAAAAAGCAGATGAGAAGAGTGGTGGGTTCACTGAATGGTATGCTAGATAACAAGGGATATAAAATTTAAGCCCTGGGACAGAACAGAGAGGCCAGGAATAAACCATGCATATATGGCCAACTGATCTTCAGCAAGGGTGCCAAGAATACACAATGGAGAAAGGACAGTCTCATCAGCAATGGTGTTGAGAAAACTGGACAGCCACATGCAAATGAATGACATTAGATCTTTATCTTCTATCACACAGGAAGATCAACTCAAAATGGATTAAAGACTTAAATGTAAGACCTGAAACTGTAAAACTCCTAGAAGAAAAACTGGTCCTTGACATTGGTCTCAGCAATGATTTCTTGGATATGACACCAAAAAAGTACAGACAACAAAGGCAAAAATAAATAAGTGGGACTACATTAAACTAAAAAACTTCTATACAGCAAAGGAAACAATCAGAGTGAAAAAATCAACCCACAGAATGGGAGAAAATATTTGTAAACCATATGTAAGGGGTTAATATCCAAAATATATAAGTAACTCCTATGACTCAATAGCAAAAAAACCTCCAAATAACCCAATTAAAGGTGAGCAAAAAACTTGAATAGACAGCTCTCCAAAGAAGATATACAGATGGCCAATAGGCATATGAAAAGATGCTCAACATCACTCATCAGGGAAATGCAAATCAAAACCACAATGATATACCACCTCATACCTGTTAGGATGGCTATTATTTACAAAAAACAAAAACAAGAACCAAAAAAACCCCCAAGAATAACAAGTGTTGGCCAGGATATGGAGAAAAGGGAATCCTTACGTACTGCTGATGGGAATTTAAATGGCACAGCTGCTATAGAAGTTAGTATGGAGATGACTCAAAAAATTAAAACTAGAATTACTATAGGATCCAACAATCCCACTTCTAGGTATTTATCCAAAAGAAATGACATCAGGATCTCAAAGAGATACTAGCACTCCATGTTCACTGCAGCATTATTCACAATGGCCAAATGGGAAAAGAACCTAACTGTCCATCAGCAGAAAATGTGCTCTACAAGGACATAATAGAATACTATTCAGTCTTAAAAAAAGGAAATCCTGCCATCTGCAACAACATAGATGAACCTGGAGAACATTATGCTAAGTGAAATAAGCTGATCACAGCAGGACAAATACTGGATGGTCCTACTTATGAGAGGAATCTAAAATAGTCAATCTCATAGAAACAGTAGAATGGTGGTTGCTAGGGACGGGGGAAGAGGTAACAGGGAATGGGTATAAACGTATAAAGTGTCAGTTAAATAAAATGAATAAGCTATAGAGAGTTGCTGTACAACATTGTACCTGTAAGTTAATACTGTATTCTACACTTAAAAATAAGAGGGTAGATCTCATGTTTAGGGTTCTTACCATAACAATAATATTTTTAAAAAGTTAAGCCTTGCCAGGAGTTCAGCTGAGATAAGGAAGGAAATAGAAAGACGTGAGAGGAAACAAGAATAAAATAGAAAAAAATAGAGCAATGGGGTAAAAACCAGATGTAAGAAAAACAGAAGTATCAAAGGATGTATCAACAATAATGAGACAGGACAATTTCTGTGTGCGTGTGTGTGTGTGTGTGTGTGTGTGTAGCAGCTGTAACAGCAAACAACACCACTGAGAACTTTGCAACTTGAGAATATTTAACACAGGGGACAAAAGCCCTATATATGCCAATATTCCCCAAAAGAAGCTGATATTTAAGGAAAAACCACCCCTAGCCCACTCCACTATAATGTTCTGCATAGTCTTCACCTAAGACCCTAGATCACCTCCCAAAGTGTTTTAAAAGGACAGGTGACTAGACTCTTACTATTAGACAGGTCTGGGTTGGAGTCCAAACATCCATATTTTGAAAATGTTCTGAAAGTGATCTTCACCTACATGCAGCGTAAGCAGCCTTGGTCTTCAGTTAGGTGCAGAAGGTCCCACTGTTCTGGGGCATCACTTAGTTATCACTGCACAAATGTAGCTAGTTGTCTTTATATCTTTGAGTTTCCAACAGCTACCAGGATATTGAGCACAAGGTAGGCTCCATACAAATGAATGGAGTAAAAATAGAATCAAAGGAGCAATTTGGGGGAGTTTGGATAGGAACTACCTATTGTCAATCAATTTGTACCTAGGATCAGCTATTGGATGTCAAGCAATATGAACTCTACTTATCGCTTTTCTGCATTACATGAAAACAGTAGGCTGTTAATGCTTTTCTATACTGTCTTTTTGCTGCCATGACTGAGATAATCAGCCTTCAAGCCTTCCTTTGGAAGGCTTCCTTTGGAAAAGTCCTACCATAGGACTTTTCTATGCCCTCAACATCTAATGCTAAGAGTTTATTTCTTGAGTTGACTAATCAATCACTGATGCTTTCTACATATTTCTATTTCCAATTGTGGATTTTTGATTTGCATTTACAGAATGGAAGTCTGGGATAAAGTACAAGTCTTTGGGAGCTAAGCAGTCATTTAATGTGATGTTTCCTAGGACTTCATTCATTTGGGAGAGGAAAGACAACGTTTTCTTTAACCAGCTTTGAGGAATAAAAGCCTAATTGTATTTCTTATGAAAATGATGACATTTAAGAGAAAGGCCATAAAAATGGATCCTTATTCCCAAGTAGGGGATTCAACTCATTAAAAAAAAAAAAAAAATCTAGTCTATTTTCTAGTATTACTAGGTTAATTTTTTTGAGGGGTAATTATAATTATGTTAAGCCGCTAATCGAGAATCTTCAAAGACTCCCTATTGTCTACCTAAGAAAAAAAGTCCCCTCTCTGTCTGTTATAAAGGACTTCTTCACTGGCTTCAAACTATTATATATCTTCCGAGGCTCTAGGTCAGTGGTTCTCAACTGCAAGTATCAAAGCCCTGCTTGCCTCACCCCAAACCAAATGAATCAGAATCTCTAGGGAGCTGGGCCCTAGGGCAGCCAGTGATGAGAATCACAGAGATCCTACTGCTCCTGACTCAGGGCTCCGTGTCTCTGTTCAGCGTGCCCTCTGTCCCTCTGTCTGGAAATGTCTTCCCTTCACCATGGTCCTCGCTTCTTCCTTCCCCTACTGTCAATCAGCACCTCACACACCCTTCGGAGAGGCAAAGTGCCTGGACTCCAGAGCCAAACGGCCAGATGATCTTGGATCTCAGCTCTGATGCTTGGCACAGAGTGACAGTAGACAAGTAACTTAATCTCACTGTACTTCAGATGCTTCAACTGTCGAATGGGATCACCGTAGCCACCTCTCAAGGTTGCTGTGAGGATGAAATGAGTTAATATCGCAAAGTGCTTTGAGAGTGCCCGGCAAAAGCAAGGGCTTTATCGTTAACCCCTCTCGAGGCCCACCTGGAAAGCTCTCCAAGCTGGGAGCTCTCTGTTCTTGGAACCTCTTTTTAAACTGTTTTACCTTGGGGTTGTAAAAATTATTATTATAACTTTTTATGTTGAAATAGTTTGTAATTCACAAGTTGCAAGAATATGACAGGGTTCCTATGTACCTTTCACCCAGCTTCCCCTGACAATATCCTACATAAAGACAGCACATTGTCAAAACCAGGAAATTGACATTAGTATGACACTGGTAGCTAAAGTTCAGCCTTTATTCAGATTTCATCAGTTTTTGCACGCCTTCCTCATGTGCCAATGCATGTGTACAGCTCAACCGTCCTCCCCTTAATTCTAACCCCTGGCAATGACTGATCTGTCCTTCTTCACTATAATTTTGCCGCTCTGAGAATGCTGTAGAAATGGAATCCAACAGTATGTCACCCTTGGAGATTAGCTCTGTCCATTCAGCATAATGCCCCTGCCATCCATCCAAGCTGTTGTACGTATCAATAGTTAATTCCTTCTTATTGCTGAGTAGGATTCCATTGAATAGATGTACTGCTATTATTTAACTACTTAACTTTTCAAGAGTATAAAATATATAAAATTTGTGAAATTTATCATATCCGGCCTCATATTATGAGTTGTTTTTTTAAACCTACTTTTCCAGGTCCTATTGTTGATTATAAGCTCTTAGAGGCCAGAGACCATGCCTTACTAATTTTTGTTTCCTTTTAAGTTCTAATCATCATGCATCTCACCCTCTGGCCCAAGAATGTAATAATGGACAAAAATCCAAAAAAAAAAAACCCCTAGTTTGAAATTGCCAAACAACAAACACCAGCTTCCTAAACAGAATAATATGGTTTTATAAAGCCATTGCTGGAATAAACTTCTCTTGCTTTGGTATGGAAATGCATTAACTACAGCAAAAAATTTAAGATTTATTTCACCATTTTGTTGTCAAGTTCAAGACTGCAAATTTAAAAGCTGATTAAAGGCAATTCATGGTCAAAAAAACAAACAAACAGTAGGCAAAATACAGCAAGATACAAAACTATTTCATAACATATATAAAACCAACTACCTAAAGGAAAATTGCAACGTACCAGTTTAGGGAGAAGAGACACGTGAAAACACTAAAACATTAACACTGCCTTTAGATGGAAGAAGTCTGGGTGATTTTATTTCTGCTACTTTATATCCTCTGATTGCCTCATTTTTTCTTTAATCTCTCTCTGTGAAAGAAAACATTTTGGGAACAAAGGCACACACCTTTTTTCCCCTTTAAAAATCTTACACTCAAGTCCTATACGAAAACACCCTCTGTAAAAATTCAAATAATTTAGATACAATTTTCTCTTTAAGTCGCCCTGATCTGGTTCCTGTCCCTTCCAGATGGCAGCAGTTTCTCACTCCATCAGAACTGGTCTAAGGTCAGCAGTGAGTTTCGTGTCCCCACGTGCAACTGGCCTGATCGCCACTCCTCATTCTGCCTGACCTTGCAGCTGCCGGCCGGCCACTCCCTTCTCCTTGAAACACTTTGTCTTGACTTCAGTGACGCAGCATGCTAATTTCCTTTCCACATTTCTGGCAGCAACTTCCTGGTCTCCTCTGCCAGGTTTTCTTCCTATACTTGACCTCTAAATTTTATATATTCTCGTAGCCCACACTTAAGGAATAGAGAGTTATTACTACGTCACCTTGGGTGGAGTATCGACATATACTATTTGGAATTCTCTCTAACACATTTGTCTCTTCTCCTCTGTTTATTTGTTCAATCGTTTATTCACATCAGTAAGGATTTAGGACATTTGGTTTATGTTTGGATTATATTATAATCAAATATTACAATATTTCATTATTGCTCAAATTGTTCCAGTTTTGGTGTTTGGAAGTTCCTTTATCCCTCTGACATACCCCCATTATTTTGTTTTCTGAACACTTCTTTTCTTGCACTACACGATGTCCCAGGCTAATCTTGTATGTTCCATGCCCCTGCCCTAGAAACATTCATTTCTCCAAGTAGCCCTGGTTTTATTCACTAGAGAATGGAATCAGAAACCAAGATCTGGGTGCTGGGTATGCTCAACTGCTATTAGGGTGCAGACCAATTTTTAGACCTTGTTATTGCCTATCCCTGATTTAGACACATCAAAACATGCTAACTGGGAATGTCCTTTCCTTAGGCTGTATAAAGTAATGGACAACTGGAAAAAGAATTGTTGAAAAGTAATACTCGTGCCAAATGTAATTCACATAGAGAGATCCACATATAATCAAGAGGATATTTGGTAAGTTCTAGGCTATATATCTCCCAATCAAATTGTGAAATAGGATGCAAAATATTTCAAGTGAGTGAAAATGCAAGATTTCCAATGTTAACCAAAAATGGAAAGGGAGGAAGAAGAGCCGAAATGTTTACGATAGAAATGAACGCTATTCAAACAGCACATTTCCATTAAGGAAGTGATTAGACATTCTTAATAAGGAGAACTGTAAATTCTTCCAATAAAACCTAAAGTGAAAAGAAAACTAAAATATTCAGGTTTCGGTGATCTACTGTGTATAGCACTGCAATGTACTAGATTAGAATGGAGTTAACTCTGCTGCCAAATAGGAGGCAAAATCTACTTTGATGATATTACAGAACTTAAAACAGAATTAAAATATTCTCGTTTAGGCTAGCTGAAAGGGAAAAAAATCTAGGTGTTACTTATTACATAGTTTAATGAAAATCAAATAGTTAATCTACCCGATAAAGTCCCATCCTTGATATAGGTCCCTCTCCGGGTACAGGTGCAGTGAAAGTCAAAATTATATAAATGGAATCTAAGATTTTCCTGCAGAACATTTGTTATAATAGAAGTAATATTCCCAACCAAGATCTGACATTTGCTTTTTTCTCTTTTCAATGACTGACTGACTGTAATACTCTTTTTAATCAAATTGGAAATTACACGTCTCTAAGGATTTCTTTAGGCTTAAAGAAATCAAACAGGGTATTAAATTATACTAACTATGAATCAGCATCACCATCGACTACAAAGTAACCTCCATCTTGCTTCTTCCTGACTCACAACTTCCCTTCACATCAATAAATCAGAAGGCAAAAAAGACCTTTATCATGGTAATGAAACTCAAGTGCTATTTTGGGAAAACTGACAGGCAGCTAGGAAGAGAAGCTTCTGCAGAGAGACTTAAGGCCACTGGAGGGTCGGGGAAACCAGAGTCAGGAGCATCCTTTTGGGAAGAACAAGAGGTGATGATCATGCCATCGGCCCAGGATAGAAAGTCCTTTTGGTCTGCACTCAGCCCCTCCTTACTCACCTGACACTAGAGAGCACGTGGGCCTAAAGGTCCAAAGGCTGCCAACTCCTGCTGGACTTTATCTTTTGATTGTCTCCTCTTAAGGGGGAAAAAAAATCACAGCAGCACAGTGCTGGGCTAGATCCTAAACTAACAAAACCAAGCCTTTTCTATCTCACACTATCTATGGCAACCCGCATTACAGTGCCATTCCCCTTTATGAACCCTAAGGGCATCCCTGATTTTAATTATTAAACAAAATGAAATGTCACTCTAAGGCAAGGCTGTTTTGCTAAAACCTTTATGCCACCACCCTTCAAAGCAGTCAACCTCACTCCACTGGGAAGCGCCTCCTCCGCCCCACCCCACCCCCACGCTTTTCTCTCCAGCTCTGTTGAAAATCTGTTTACCAGCAAGCACAAGAAAATCAGTCTCCTCATTTTGGTCACAAGATGCAATCCTTTGGCCTGCCACCTTTTCTTGTCTCCCTCCCCCTCTCCCCCCTGCACTCAGCTGGCCACCCATCCCCTCTTCTCTTTCCTCTTTCTCCCGGGCTGGATCATTTACTTGCCCTCCTGGCCTGAGAGCCCCATGCAGTGCTGGTGCTGAGCCAGAGACCTCGGGGAGAGAGTTTTCGGGGTCAGAGGCAGACAAGCAAGCCTTTTTGGCTTGCTGAGAGCAAAGCCAGCAGCAGACTGCCTGACAGAAGGTCGTTCCTTCTTCTATAGCCTGCCTAGCGCGGCCAGGTCCCACTCACAAACCACTGGAAATATTAGGAGGCGGCTCATGCTAGAAAGAATACACAGGTTTGGCAACAGAAACACCCTGCCTCGGCACTTCCTGGCTGTGTGACCAGTAGTTAGTGAACCTCGGAATTGCTGCTTTCTCATTTTAACATGGGAAAAATGATGCCCACGTTAATTATTCTGAGGATAAAAATGAGATAACGTGTGGAATATAGTAAAAGAACCCATAAAAGATGAGCTATGATGCATATTGGGAATCAACCCAAGGTTTTTGTCCATCTGTTGGCACTTAAAATCAAAAACAGTCCTCTTTTTAAAAAGGTGTTTTGAAGTCAAATTCCTTTTAGGTTTTAAAAAAAGAAATGCTGGCACTACAGCATTTGTGCTTAAAATTTTCGAGCTAAGACTCTTAGCCTTGATAGTGATTTGTTCTTCATGTTTTTGAAAGACACAACCATTTTCTGTTTATAAGATGTTTATAAGCTATAAGGGAACATAATCGGGGTTGCCTATTAAATGGACCAGAAATCGGTTACTCAAGTAGCCACAGACATGAGCTCACCGGGTGATATAGGCCTGCTTGAACTCGGAGAAGGCGTGTAAGGGATTGGGCTGGACACAGTGCGAGGTCTTAATCCTTGTGCAGACATCTCGTTAAAATACCTAAGAGGAGAGAGGAAGAAATGATCAGAACCACTATTTAAACATACTTATGAGAATTTGCATGGGAAAATGTATGGGGTTCACATCTTGAGGTCAAAATCCTGAATGTTTATAGCGTGATGCTATAGCTAGGAGACATTTATAAAATGAATTCCCGAGTTACACCGTTCCACTGTCTGACAAACCTCATGCCACAGAAGCATAGGTTAGGGGATCCAGGAAGTTTTAGCTCAGGATGAGGCCTGGTGACAGAACTGTGCCACACAACAGAGAGGAACAGCGTTTTTTCCATCACACAACAGCTATGCAGAATTCACCTCCACTGTCCCAAGAACTATAAAGATGTCCACGTTTCAACTGCTACATTTATATTGTTATTTGAAACTCAAAACCAAGCAAGCCCTCTGAGATTTATGTTGTCAAATTAAAACTTAAAGATACATATTCCTGTGAACTGAACATCAACTGTTTGCAAGGAAGCCTTGCCTAAGTGACAGTCACATAATAGAATTTAATAAAAGACACGAGTTCCAAGCACCCACAGCCGATCACGCTTGGCCACACCATGCTGAGTCTGATTTCTTTCTGGAAAATGGGGAAGTCACACCAGACCCGAGAACGCTGAAGTGTGATCATCAGGAACACCAGCTTTCACTCTGTGAAACAAGCGCAGCGTGCTGACACGGAGAAATTTCTGCTTGAGAGACTTCCTGATAAACCATCCTCACGGGCCTGTGGCCACGTATGCGTGTGCCTTTATCCCAGTGAAGATCTCAGCCGTGGCGTCACCCGTTCACGTGAGGAACTTCAACGCAGCCATTCTAAGCAGGCTTATTCAACTGGAACAAAACAGGCTCCCTGATTTGACATGTATCTCTCAGCTAGATACCCAGCACTAATTCCTCCTGCTGCCTTTACAGCAGCCCACCATACTGACACCGGGTGGGACTTCTCCTTATAGTCTAATATCACTAGTCGCTAAGACACCTCCTGTCATCTTAAAGTGCCAGACTATTTTCTTTCTCCCCAATGTGGTATCATTCCTAGTAGAGGGAGAAGTATTTATCGGACAGCTGTATTCTATCTGGGATAATCTGACCTACAAAAGGTAAGGCAAACCTTATGGAGTGAATGCCAGTTTTGGAAAATATTTGGCAACCTGAAGTAGCTTCAGTATTATCACAGTAGTTAGAAAAAATTGTCCCTGAGAGTGTGTCTGATCCAAAATTGGGTATACGATGCTGTGTATGGTCTGTCCTGTGTCTTAAGGTAGTTAATAAAGTTGTTAACAAGCTAATTTAGTATTCAAGCTGGTGTTTGTAGTCAAATGGTTCTCAGAAGGTACGAATTTTAGAGGGTTTGTAATACAGACTTTTGAGAAAGAAATAATCCTATTCTTTTCAAATGAAGAAGCACACACATATATATTTAAAATTGGATAACCAGTTATTGTCTTTATAAATTTTTTCTCAATACAAAAATACAGACTTTCATTATAGAAAATCTTACATTTTTCTTAAAACAATAATACCACTGTCCACAGCAAACTGATCAAAAGCTTTGTTAGTCCTCTAGATCTATTCCACAATAGAAACAGATGTGCTACTATTGCCTACATGTTTTTGGACATGTTTTGGCATCAACAGTACTACCTGCCACAGGCATTAGCAGATCCTGTCTCAGACACTAGATGCTCAGACCTGCTGGAGGCCCCCAGGGATGCTCGGTCCCACCTCTCACACTGGGGTATGGCCTGCGTAAAGCCAGGGCACCCATCCCTGGTCCAGAATGGGAAATTTCCCCACAGAAATGATCTGGTTCAGAGAAAGGCTAATTCCCTAACTGCTGGGTTTCTCTGCTGATTGAACGATTTTTTCCATTTCTATTTATTGCTTATCTTTTTTTTTTTTTTTTTTTGAGACGAAGTCTCGCTCTGTTGCCCAGGCTAGAGTGCTGTGGCGTCAGCCCAGCTCACAGCAACCTCAAACTCCTGGGCTCAAGCAATCCTCCTGCCTCAGTCTCCTGAGTAACTGGGACTACAGGCATGTGCCACTGTGCCCAGCTAATTTTTTCTATGTATATTTTTAGTTCTCAAGATAATTTCTATTTTTAGTAGAGATGGGGTCTCGCTCTTGCTCAGGCTGGTCTCAAACTCCTGACTTCGAGCTATCCTCCCGCCTCGGCCTCCCAGAGTGCTAGGATTACAGGCGTGAGCCACCGCGCCCGGCCTTCTTTGCTTAACAACCAACTTATTCCCAAGTTTAGAGGAGGAGGAAGAGAGGGAGATCTGGATGAGAGGCAAATGCTGAGACCAGAGACCATTTCCTTTAGTAGTTAACTAAAGGATGACTCTTATTCCAGCCCATGCACAGTAGGGCAATAGGCGGTTCAATGCTTAGGCTTAAATAGATGAATGCAATGTATTAGTTTTATTTTTTATAAGTAGTTGCGAAAAGGATCAAAAGTTATCAAGTGCGTTGAGGCAAGTCCTTGGATTTCAACAACCTCTACCTGTCTCTGGCTAGTTCCTTTCAATTATGCACGCATTTGTTTCTTCACGCTGTACTACAGCTTGCTTATCCATACACAGTATAAGAATATACTCCCATGCTTTAAACAGATGTAACACAGGATTACACTAATTCAGCAACAAATGCAAACCCTGCCTCCGTTTCTCTCCCCACCAAATAGTTTTAGCAAGGCAATTTTTTCTTCTTTTTGTATTTAAGGAAAATGATCAATCTTTTTCATCTACATCCCATTCTCAGCATCTACTTTAATGTAGTGGTTTTCATCAGTACAAGAAATAAATATTTAAGCCATCTCCTTCTCCATCTAACAGTGCAAAGAGAAGGCTTATGGAAACTGTTTTAAAGAAAAAAAAAAAAAAGGCTCATAGCGCATGCACACACCTTTCGTCATCCATTTCTAAGCTGGACTCGCTCTCGGAGAGCTGTCGACAAAGGGCTTCTCTTCTCTCCATCTCCCTCTGCAGCTTTCTCTGCAGCCTCAAGTTCTCTTCCCTCATGTGA
Organism: Eulemur rufifrons; assembly: GCF_041146395.1. Taxonomy (NCBI): domain Eukaryota; kingdom Metazoa; phylum Chordata; class Mammalia; order Primates; family Lemuridae; genus Eulemur; species Eulemur rufifrons. Next base: position 30,351,266 of record NC_091010.1, on the reverse strand, counting down.
CGTTCCTCCTCCAGATACTGTGCCATTTTCTCTGAATCTGAAAAGCCAGAGTTATCAATCAAACCTTGTTTCATGCAATCATACCCAAATCTAAAAAAAAAAAAAAAAAAAGACTCAAGTTCAGTCCCTATGCCATAGCTAGAAGGAACTGTTTCAAGACATCTTTCTTGCTCTCACACACTCAGATGAGATCCGGATTTAAAGTTTATTCCAAGTATTGAAGTTTATCAATGATTTGCATTTAGAAAAATGTATAGAAGGCAGTGCTGGGAGGTTAGGCATCTTCACTCCCACTCACTTGCATTCTAAAGTGCTTTATGTGGAAGAGGAAACAGTGGGACCATAGCTGAGTCTGGAAGGATCAGCTACCACGGCTCTTCTCTCTCTTGTTGGAGCTGGGAGAGGACAGAGCCCAGATTCTGCCCACGGGCTCCCCTCTAGGCACCAATTCAGTTGACTCTCATCGGCAGACCCAGTGAGTCATCCAGGGAGGCCTGTCACACTTGTCAACATGTTCTCCGTGCCTGGTGCTGCAGGCTGAGAGCCACTGCACTAGAGGAACCCATGTGATAACAGTTAACACTCTTTTTATGAAAACAGAAATTGACATAGTAAACAGAACGCTTTAGATTAATATTTCTAATACGCCTAACTTGTGGCGTGTGCACGACTCTGTTGCCCTGACTTGCACACAACCTGAGTCAGACGGCAGGCAAAGACCTGTATACAGCCTGCACCTCTTGGGATGGTGTCTGGCTTATGGCGAATACTCCTCCCTCAGGAGCTGCCCCTTTTATCCTGGTCTCTGCTCCAGCCTCTATCTCCCCAGGCAGAGCTGGCTAGCCCTGCGGCCAGATGTTGGACTCAGGCTGAGCCATTCCTTTCCCCCGGGAATCTGAAACCGGGAACTGACATCTTTATGGGGTTCCGGAATCTCCTTCAGCTAAGTTCCCTGGAGCTACCACAACCCCTGCCCTTCTGAGGTTACTCTCTGGCACACTCCACACCCTTCCAAATGAAAGGCAAAACGTGCCTGCCGCCATCCCTTTCTGGTTTAATCTCAGGCTGTTGTTTCCAAGTCACCAAAATAACCTTAATACAAAACTTGGCATCTGCCCATCTTCTTGTTTCCTTTTTTTTCCTTGTCTCAGTCAATAAACTTGAGAAAAGTAAAATCGCTATATCCTTTTCTTTTCTGAAAAATAACTATAAACTCGGAGTGGCCATAAGCGTTTCTTAAGAGTTCCTTATAGGTCGCTGCTCCACGTTATCAGCCCAGACCAAAACTGAAGGAAGGAGCCGAATGCCACACTGAGCATTTCTCTCCCACAGGCTGACCCTGCTTCAACTCTCAATGTCCATCCAATTAGTTTCAGTTTTAAGCGACTCTACAAAGGTCTGGACTTTCAGCAAATGATGATAAATATTCAGTGATTTCCAAGACAGCATCATTACAGAATATACAAAAGTTCTAAGATATCCTTATTTTAGAAATTGAAATAAAAATACCAAAATTATTAAACACTATTATGTGCACTAAACACTAAATCCCTTCGTTGTTTTCAATCTAGCCAGAAACCCTGCTGTCTAATCCAGACACAAAAATCTCTTTAATTGAAGGCATGCTGGGAAAATATTTACAAAGTCCACTTTTAATATAAACGATTTAAATTATTTCATCTCAAATATGCAAGTGTGCAGAATTTTTCACTTAACTCTACAGGCAGCACTAGATTGGCCCCTTGGAGTATTTACCGTTTCTAGAACTAGAAGGGAAACTGTGAGAGCAAGTTGACTTTCTTTTCCATAATAGGAATCCTTTAATGCCTTCTAGAAAGGGTGCTGGAGAGTGACACAGAATCCTTTGCAGAATTGAGAATTCACGAGGCTCCAAGAATAATTTAACAGAAAACATTGTCTTTCAAAGAAAATGGCAATCGTTTAGCATCTGGGGACTCAGCAGGGGGATCCTTAAACAATAATCTATAGATAAGAATATCACTGAAGTGACCAGCTGGGAAGACATCCTGACAGTTCAGCAATTAACCTAGAAGCCAGCGGCACAGAGAAGGGACCAGGTCCAACACCTCTGGTGTCAGAATCAGGCACAGATAGCTGACATCATGGTATTCCTTGGGTGCCGTCTGCCACGCCGGATTGGATTTACTCCCACGAGTCATCCTCTTTCTTCTTGCACTCAGAGGTCCCCAGTACTTAGGGGCCTCAGCATATACCTCCCCATCTTCAGTCACTTCCCAGTACAGTAGGTCCTCACTTAACATCGCCCATAAGTTCTTGGAAACTGTGACTTGAAGTGAAACAACATAGGTGTGTGGTAGGAAATTAATTCCGGTTTATATCAATTAGCTCATGCTAAAATTGGTTTGGTTATATGGTATGTAATTTTGCTTGAAGTCACAGTTCCCAAAAACCCATGGGCAACGTTAAGAGAGGACTTACTGTGTTCAAAGATACTGTGAACTGAGTCCAGACAGATTCCAAAGAGGTGGCTCCCATATGATCCAAAGGTGGCCTGCACGTACGTGTTGCGTTTCAAGTTTATGATTAGAAAATACCAATCCCAGACTCCACCCCAAACCAACTAAAGTAGAACCCCTGAGGACGAGGCCTAGCCACAGGAGATGCCAATGTTTAACTATGGTTGAGAACTATTGAGAGAGGTTCAAGTTCAGGTATAGTTAGGTTTGGCAGGTGAAGCACCACCTGCCACAGCTGCATCCAAGGAAGACTGGGTCGTCTAACCTAAGGAGAACGAAGCAGCTGGACGACCAAAAGTCATTAACTCATCCTCTAAGCTCAATCCAAACCACGGCAAGCAGCTAAGTGCCACTTGCTGCTTCTTCAGTTCAGTTTTCTCTATCCTCACAAAATCAAGATAGCACTTACGGGTGCCTGTTGGTATCTGCATTCTCCTCAAAGACCACATAGCACAGTATGGAGCAAGTAACAAGAATGAAAAATTCTTCCCAAATTTCTTCTAAAGATTTTGCTTGGGGCACGACAAACAAGTAGGAATGGGGAAGATAAATGCAACCTGATGGCACTGGAAAGAGTTCAGAAAGGTGCTAAAAGATATCTGTGTGCCCAACATAGCAAAAACCCCAAAACATCCTCCAACACTATTTGGGAAGTCTCTGATTCATCCCACTTGTTTTCATGGAATATATATAGTAGTTATCAATCTGAGGTATATGTCAGAATTATTTGTATTTGAAACAAAAAAAAAATTCAGAGGACGAGACTGAGGACCAGGCTTTACCCTTGGAAAAAGCCCAGAAACCTGGATGGTGTTAGAATGATGGTCCCTGAAGAAGGCCACACACTAATCCCCCAAACCCGCAAATGCTATGACCACACATGATGACAAAAGGGCCTTTGCAGATGTGATGGAGCTAAAGACCTTGAGAGGGGGAGATTGCCCTGGATTACTGAGGGGCCACCACAGTCCCAAGAGTCAGGGCAGTCAGAGTGGAAGGGGATGCGATGCCAGGAGCAGAGGTGGGAGTGATGCACTGGGAGGAAGGCACCAGGCGCCACGGAATGCAGGCAGCCTCCAGAAGCCAGAAAGGGCAAGGAAACGGTCTCTCCTACGGCCCCCAGAAGGAACGCAGCCCTGCGGACACCCTGATTTCAGTCTCACGTCAGACTTCTGACCTCCAGAACTAGAAGATAATACATTTGTGTTGTTCTGAGCCACCAAGTTTGTGGTAATGTGTTATAGCAGAAATAGGAAACTAACACACCATACTTTTTAAAGGTTCCAGGGATGATCTTGATGCACCTCAAATGCACCACTGGATTAGAACTCGCAATGAACTTCAAAGAAGAAAACATAAAGGTGAGAAATGCTGCAATGTTAAATGCGCATTCCATTTGACCCAGCAAATCCCTTCTTGGAATCTATCCTGAGGTATTCTTGCACAAGCATCAAACGTGTGTACAGAGATGTTCACTGTGGTTGTGGCATAACCACCGAAAAGGGTCCACTGGTATGGGACTAGTCAAATTACGGTGTATCCATACAAATACTATGCAGTATTTAAAGAAGGGACTGAGGCAGCTCTGTATATACTAATGGGGAAAAAAGACTGCATGACATAGTAAATGAGAAGAGAAAGGTGTAAAAGAATATGTTCATTGTACTAGTACAGTTGTCTCAGTATCTATGCAGGATTGGTTCCAGGACCTCCGAGTATACCAATATCCACGCACACTCAAGTCCCACAGTCAGCCCTGAGGAACTCACGTATATAAAAAGCCATATCCACAGGTTTCACATGCCACAAATGCTGTATTTTCCATCTGCATTTGGTTGACGATGTGGGACCCGCAGATACAGAAAGCTGCCTATATTTATTTATTTTTTAAAAATCTACGTACAAAGCGACCAGCACACTCCCGTGTTGTTCAAGGGTCAAGTGTATTTGTATAGAAGAATGTTATATACACACGTTCACATATCTGGAAGAATATGGCAAAAATGACTAATTGTGGGAACAGGGTTGCTAGAGACCAGGAGTTAAAGAGAGACTTATTTTTTCACTACATACCTTTCACTGTATTGTCTACTCAAAAAAAAAAAAAAATTAATTTGAGCAGCCAAAAAGCAGAAATAGGAGAGACATAAAAAAGAAAATGATAGGGACCTAATCAAGTATTCGGAAATCTAGTTCCTTTGATTTTCAACTCAGCGTCTTGGCCTCTTCCAAAATACTGAGCATAAATTTCCAAAGCATTTACTTTTCAAATACCATGAACAAATGTCAGCTAAGGCTAAATTTAGTAGAAAGGAAGGTAAACACTCTGCTCTGTGCCTTAATATTCCAAAAGTGCACAGAGGTCTCCTGCAATATTTTTGTTAGCACAATCCTAGAGATGAACACGGGGGAGAAGATTAAAAATGTTATGTGTGATTCTGGGCCCTGCTGAAATAATTCAGAATAATTATTTGAATTATTTTCTGAAAGTATTCGTCCTCCTCGACTATAACACTTAAAAATATATATATTCCAGGATGATACATTTATGTAAACATGTATTGGTAATAAAATACAATATGAATTTAATTCAACAGTATATATTTGGTAATACCCTGTATTTGATAAATGGGTTAATTCTATAGACAAAACTAACGAAACCGGGGGCTACGTACGCTGTAACTGAGCAGCTCTCAGTTGCTTCTTCAGCCTCTCCACTTCATTCTTTAAAAACCTGATGTGGCGCATCATGTTTTCTGGAGAATCAATCTCCATGGAGATATCCCTAGGCGATGGTGGAGCAGAGACGGGCTGGTCTAATTTCTCCTGCAGGATTCTTCATTGGAAAGAAAAATGCCAACAGTGAAAAACAGTTTGCCTTGAAAAGACAAAACAACGTGCTAGCTGGCAGGTCTGTTTTGAAAGCAAGTGTCTGGTGATCGCCAGAATTCACAGCATTGTTGTCCTCTGCGCATTTTAACATCAACTTCTGGTCGCTCTTACCTGGTATCTCGGGTCCAAGGGCAGAGCTAAAGGATCTAATCTCTTTCTCTTTTAAATGATCACTGGTAATTAAGCAGCACTGAAAAGTCTCTGACATTTGGTTCTGATTATGACGCCTGGAACACAGTATGGGCTCAGAATGATCTGCTGACTAAATGTTCAACATGCTGGGCTGAGGGCATGCAGATACTAAAGGGATTCTGCTCTCTTATCGCTTTGGGTTAAAACTATGAACTACCAAAAGGCTCCTGGGAGGGTGAAGTCACATAAAGAGACTCAACTTCTAAAATTTCCTGCTCCAAAACCAACCCTGAGGGCATGGCAAACTGGACTGAGAGCCTTTTGCTTCTGGTAACAGCGAAGGTAAAAAGTTAAAAACAAAAGAAAACCAAAATTATTGGGTTAGTAATTGGTGGTGTCACCTTCTCCACCAATTATTGTTAGGTTGAAACATATAAAATGTTGACATTCAATAGCTTTTGACCTACCAAATGGCAATTATTTCATAGTGCTCAACCCAATAATTTGGTGCTAATATATATGTAAAACCTCCAATTTTCTGAAAAAGAAGACTGAGCAGTAACATATCTCTATGTCCCTTTCTATAAGCTGCTGGGGCTTTGGTTTTCTTTTATTTTTAACTTTGAACCTTTGAGTTTGCCTAAGTGCAAACTGAATTACCTGTAGGTCTATCCTTGTTGAGAAAACCAGTACATTAAATATTGTAACGGTCCCTACGTTTATTATATAAAATCACTTTTCATAATTCAACTTATTAGTATTGCTACAATAACGTAAAACACTGCTGATTCAATAATAGCTTGGTATTTCCTGTAGTTATAGCTCCAAGTTTCACTTTTCTCATGGTTATGTGGCATACCTATATTTTGCAAATGGAGAGATGAACTCAAAACTATTTCTGAATATGCATCCAAACCAAATACTTAAGGCAGAAAGACTCTGGGTGGCAAACAAAAGATCCCAGTGAAGTGCATTAATGAACATTTTTTAAAAACTCACTTTTTATGTGCATACACACATCCCACATACAGATCCTTCCTGCCATTTTTACAGGCTCTCCCCCCACCCCCAAAGTACACAGTGCTTGAAAATAAGGGCCTAACAGTATCTTGCACAAGGGGGCTCAAGAAATGTTTGCTGTTGAATGACATTCCACATCTACCTACGTACATTTAACACAAAGAATCTCAACGGCATTTCTTTACAGTAGGTTTTAAAACAAATAATTTTTCTATTAAAATCTTAAGTCTTCCTGATGAAGTAAATCCTAGAGACATGTATAATTAACAGTACATAGTATATCCTAAGTACTTTACAAGAAACTGATAGAAGCCAGTTGAATAAGGTGAAAAGTTGAAATTGCAACCATCCTTGAAAAGAATTTAAAGGTGAACAATAGTCCCGTGACTAATTCAGTCACAGCCTTGTAACACCAAATGAAAAGAAATTCTACTGGGATGATACGATAGCAAAGAACAAAGAGGTGACCAACATGGGAACAGTTCAGAAGCTTTCAACATTTTTTTCCTTTGGCCAATTAAAATGATATGCATCACCCAAGAAATGAAAATGCCCCATTGTTATCCCTCAGTCACATCCAGAACAGTACTCTAGACACACACATGCACACACCCCATATCGAACAGCAAGACTAAACAAACCGTTTTTCAGCTTCAAGTTTATCCATTCTTTTCCATAGACGATTAACTAGTGCTTCTTGTTCTTGTTCCAAAGTATTTTCAAGGTCAATCTTCTCTCGTCTCAACTAAAGGAAACAAAAAAATTTTACTGATAATGGTAGGCCGCTTAAACTCCGTTAATTACATTTTTGATTGAATTATTAAGATGCCCTTACTTGGAGAAAACTGCAAAGACATGGCCACATTTCTGGCACAGAGACATTAAGTATATCTAGTTCTTAAACTTTAAATGAAAAAACTGAGACAGATTCACTCTTGGATGTTAATGCTTAATTGTTGTCTGGTACACAAATTGCATTGCTTGTTTTAGCAGTTATTCAAGGCACATGGGTAGTCTTCCTTAGAGGGGGGGTTGGGGGAGTTCTGTCCACTACTCATACCACGATTTTTCTGGGTTTGCCCCTTAGTCCTGCATATAGTTCAGTGGTAAACCAGAAAAGTTATATTACTATTTGTATAAATATACAATAACTCTGAAGTGCCCCCCCAAACAACCCTACATACTGGTTAATGGAATAAATAAACATCTACTAAGATATAAACACATGAACAAAAATGATAAAACACCAAATTCACAATACTGGTTACCTCTGAGGATTTTAGGGAAGAAGGGAAATTTGATTTGGGGGAGGGTACATGGTGAGGGAGGGAACTCCAAACCGTATTCTATTTCATGAAATGAAGCAAACAGGGGAAAATTCATTTAATCAATCAATATTGAGCAATATGTAATAAATACTGAGAATAATGACAGACACTAGTAGGGATTATCAGTGAACCAGAGACAGAAATTTCTGTTCTTACAGAACTTCATTTTAGTGGGGGTCAGGGTAGTAAATGAAGCAATTACATACTTGTGAAAGAGTGTGAAAGAGATATGAAGAACAGGAGGGCTGGTTAGAGGGATAGAAGGTGTGATGATAAACAGGTTTCATGGCAGTGGGGAGAGGGAACGTGTCATATTCTACTTGTCTATGTTTGAGATATTACATAATTTTAAAAGGAAAGTTTTTTTAAAGACAGCCCATGTTACTGCCCCCAAGCTGTCTCTTCAGCCAACGGCAGTTCATCTCTTCAATGGTTGAGTCAACGAATTATTTTTGATTGCATAGCGACAAAGATGTCAACAGCCTTCACATTTCCTCAGTGAGTCACAGAAGCAAGTTCCTCACTGATGAAAGATCCCTAATGTATCCAGTAAGATGGAGCCAACAGTATGTGCAAAATGTAGTCTTTTAAAGCAACCAAAGCATCAAACATCAGAAAACAGTATCTCAAGTACAGTTTCATTTTTACACCTATATGAAGTTCCTCTTTCTGAAACTGTTCTCACACTAGCTTAGTCTTAAGAAGCACAAAGGAAGCCACAGACATGGTTAGTGTAACCCACCCTGTTAGCTCACAGGGCAAAAGACTTGCCCATGTTCACACAGGCGCACGTGACCACCCTGCGAAGGTGAGTGGCGACTGTTCCACATCTGAGCCAGAACGACCACGGACGAAATCAGTTGTCTTAGAACCGAAACAATCAAGACCCGGGAGGAACTGATATAAGGATAATGAAACGATCATGTCTAAGGTTCAGGGAAAAGAAAGGTCTCGAACAGATGGGGAAGATACTCACATATGACAGAGCTCTAGGCTTTTCTTTTCTCTTCTCACCACAAAAATAGCTGTAGAAACAACTGGCCATTTGAACAAAATATTTCCTATAACTTGGGCAAAGCAGCAGCCGATACAACACAACAGACTCCTGTAATTAATTATGCCTCTCTCTCAGAAAGAAGGAATGAGGTGGTCATGATCACAGACCTTGAGCAGAATGCCTGGGTTCAAATCCCTGCTCCACCATTCATTAGTTAGGTGTTGGGAGAACTACTAGACACCGTTTCATCATTTGTAAAATAAGAGATAAAAATAGTATCTGCCTCATTAGGTTAACTGCGAGCATTACCTATGTTAAGCCATGCAAATCACTGATAATTGATTGGCACTTAGAAAGCACTCGATATTTGTTGGTTACGATAATCACCATCTCTGGTTATCCGTCCTACTTCTGTTGCAGCTCTCCAGAACATAATGTCTACCAGACTTATATTCTTGTCTGTTTCATTCATGGATGTAGCCTCAGTGTCTAGAACAAGGTCTGGCACCTTGCAGGCCATCAATAAATATGGTGGAGCTTATTTGGCAACTGAATGAGCCAAGATCACATAGTGAAATGAAAATAGAGCTTCAGGATGTTTTGTTTGCAGGATGGAATAAGATTCTGAAGAACAGCTCAAGGGCAAAAAGGGAGACGGAACAAGTCTGAAGCATTTTGTGCCCTAAGGTTGGGAGCAGGCCAATGAGCAAATGCCCCTCAGAAACACTAAACAGTTCCCACCTGCAGCAGTGAGGAGAAATCCTGAAATATGTCATTGAACTTTGTGATTCTCTGTGCTCATCACAGTTTTGGCCAAGCTTTGAAGTACAATCCACAGCCATGACTTTGAAGAAACATCAAAATTCCAAGACATTTACCCTTTAAGGAAGGACCTGTCTCCAGTGTTTAAAGGCATTACAGGAGGTAGTAGGTAAGCAAGACAAAATTCAAGCAGGCATCATTTTGTAGTGATGTCTGGTAGAGAAACTTATGCCCAATTACTTTTAGAGTAATCGTGTATAATGCTAATCAAGAACTCTGAAAAGCAAAATCAAGACAAAACTGCCTTTATCCATGTGTAACTTACTAGTCATGTGGCTTTGAGCAGGTCACTCACCTTCGCTGAGCTGGCATGCTCTCATCCATGGAGTGAGAAGGTTGGCCTGGATGAGCTCTGAGGTCCCTTTCCAGCCTACCCATGCTACCCTTCTCTGCCCAGTCTCAAGTTGGCAGCTGTCTTCAGGTTAAGCTAGCTCAGTCACAGATTTTTGGAGCTAGAAGCAGCCAAGTGGATCATTTAAATTCACCCTTTTATTTTAGAGCTGAAGAAACCAATAGCCCAGGAGATGACATGAGTTAGGCCACGTGACACTACCAAAATAGGAACGGATACTCATCACACCATGGCAGCCAAAACTGCTGCATCCCATCCAGCCAGCAAGTACAGGGGCTCTGGAGGGAAACATGGATTGGGGGCAAATTATATTGTGGTTTGTGACCTTATCTCCTTTGTCAACAACACTTGGGAGTAGCAGAGTAGGGGGTGGCTAACAGCAAGGAAGCAAGGACAGCTTACGGAGACTAAGAGTATTCAGAAACAGACGGGAACAGGAAAACATGGGTTGAAAATATACACAAATCTTAGCTTCTTGGCACCTGCTGGTAGCGTCACCAGCTATCCATCTACTGCCTTCCTCAGGGAACCACAGCTCCCTGGGCAGAAAACTGGGGTCTGCTGTCCCAATTTGCTCCACTAGTTTATTTCTAAAAACCAGGCAACACAGGAGGCCCCAGATCAGCAACTTGGATTCCCAAGTACAGCAGATCCTTGAAAGTTCAGCATCTTTTTATTATAACATTGATGAGAAAAAGAAAAAAATTGATTCCCAGCTGAGGCCACTGCCTGTGTGGAGTTTGCACATTCTCCCACGTCTGCATGGGTTTCTCTTGGTACTCTGTTTCCTCCCACATCCCAAAGACGTGCACATCCGGTTAACCGGCGTGTCTAAACAGTCCCAGCTGGAGTGAGTGTGGGTGTGTGTGTAAGTGTGCCCCGTGATGGGATGGCTCCCTAGCCAGGGCTGGTTTCCACCTTGCACCCTGAGCTGCCGAGATAGCCTTTGGCCACCTGCCACCCTGAACTGTATGGAATAAGCAGGCTAGAAAATGAAAGAGTTATTGTAAAATAAATGTTCTCAAACTATACAATAAACAGATGCACAATTAAGTATGCAGTATGAAAGCACTCTGTGAGCCTGTCATCTTTGTTACTGTTTGTTTTTGAACTCTGTGGTGGTAGGAGGTCCTTAGAATTTTCACTTTGCAAATGTTTATGCCTTGATTGAACCCACCACCGCAACCTGTCACTCACTGATTCACCAAACACTGGGTAAATGATTATCTTGTGTTTACTAATCTTTCTGAAATGTATGGATAGCTCATATGTATTTCAATGTTTAATATTAGAAGTGTTTGGGGCTTTATTTAGAAGTTTGGTGATGTCTTTGTGCCCAGAAATAGGCCACAGGGACTTATATCAATTAGCCTACGATAAAATTGGTTTCTTTATACATCGTTCGTTTCACTTAAAGTCGCAGTTTTGATATTAAGTGAGGACATACTGTATTTCATTGCACAGGCTGGCAGTGCTATAGTCCATATTATCTTTAGCCTTACAAAAAACAGGGGCTCTTGTCTTGTTTTTTCGGTTTTAAAAATCCCAACTTCTCAGGAGCTCTCGCTAACGTTAAAGAGCAATCAGAGGAAATCATATTAAGCCACTTGATGAATTTCCCCTTAAGTCCTTTATCAGCTCCCCTCCACCACTTCCTGCCTACCCGATTCCATATCCTACACCTTTAGAGCCAAAGTGTACATCTCAGTGCTGCCAATTCAGACAGCAAATTTTCAGTGCTTACACTGCCCTGGCCACTGTACAATCAGATAGTTTATGTTAACCTGCCAGGGTTGTAAGTTGGAAATTCTTGCTTGAGATGGAAACATCAGCCAAGTGATACAGTGCTTTCTGTACTCTGGTCTCTATCTGTAATCATCTCCCATCTCTGTTTTGATAATATCTGACCACCTTTTTTTAAAATTCAAGGTTCACACAACAGGCACGCACTCATCCATCGCCAAACATCTAACTCTCAGGGTAGCCTGAGCCCCTTCTGACCGTGATTATCCTGTAAGCACCCATCACACCAAGGGATGCAGCTGATCTGCAGAAGATTCATTTGAAAGGCTGCTTTGTAATTAAGTCAGTTCTACAGACTGCTGAAGTCCTTACTTCTCTTCAGTGCCTCTACTCCTCATTGCAGGTTAATTATAACCTGCATACCTGCAACCTTATCAGGCCAAGAGTTCTTATTATGTCCCCAAAATAAATTTGGAGATTTTTCAATGGATAAACTTAATGTGTAAAAACACAGCTGGCTCATCTGAATTCACGGTGGTCCTCCCTGTGTCTTCTCCACCACCACCAAAGTAGCAGAAAAGGTAGGGGGCAGCTGAGAGACAGCTCCCAACACTACCATGTTTCTTTCTTGCTGTAGCATTTTCCCATTTATAGAGGACTATGATGCTGGGGTAGGGGAAAGGAATGCTTGGCAAAAAAGCTGGATGAGATCTTCTGCTCAGCTACGGGATTTTGAAAGGTTTCAGTGGACCTTTTCAATCTATTTAATACTTTGTTTTAGTCTAACTACCATTTCATCACTGGAACCATGGGAAAATGTATTTTGAATCCCAAACCTCTGATTTCAAAAACAAATTTTGGAAAGCAGCCCATTACAATTAAGACATATAGGCCGGGCGAGGTGGCTCACACCTGTAATCCTAGCACTCTGGGAGGCCGAAGAGGGTGGATCGCTCGAGCTCAGGAGTTCGAGACCAGCCTGAGCAAGAGCGAGACCCCGTCTCTACTAAAAATAGAAAGAAATTATATGGACAACTAAAAATCTATATAGAAAAAATTAGCCGGGCATAGTGGCGCATGCCTGTAGTCCCAGCTACTCGGGAGGCTGAGGCAGTAGGATCGCTTAAGCCGAGGAGTCTGAGGTTGCTGTGAGCTAAGCTGACGCCACGGCACTCACTCTAGCCTGGGCAACAAAGTGAGACTCTGTCTCAACAACAACAACAACAACAAAAAAAGACATATAGTAATCCAGGCATAAGAAAGAAAGAGAAAGGTCTATGAAATAAAGGCTATCATATAGGCTGACACAGTAGCCTGTGGCTATAATCCCAGCACTTTGGGAGGCTGAGGCAGGAGGATCGCTTGAAGCCAGAGGTTTGAGGCTGCAGTGAACTATGATGGCAACACTGCACTCCAGCCTGGGCAACACGGACTGTCTCTGAAGAAACAAACAAAAGGCTATCACATAAACAGAACACAGACACGAAGTTTGTTCCAACATATAGTAAAAACCACTTAAATGATGACATGAGGAGTTTACATAAAGTTTAAAAAGAGAAATAACATACTCTATGATATACATTAACCAAACTCTCAGCTGTCCAGTTTTTTGTTTTTTTTTTTTAAATGAGAAAAAGGCAAATCCTAAGAAAAATGAGCATGTGTTGGGTATTTACATGACAACCCCTGAAACCTTCCAGGTCAGGTTATGTCTGAAGTCCACTGAAGGCTGACTCCAAGCTCTTATCTCTTTGTTATATAATAATACCATAAACATGTTGTAGTGGTCAAAGTGCTGACCTGGAGGCACTCAGAATCATCTGGGAAAATAACAGTACAATGTTCAAAAAAATGACCAAATCCAAGTCAGCAAAATGGGCACAATTTTGTTTCTACCACAAAAGCAGAGACAATAAAAGAACTTACCTCAATTCTGATCTACTCTCCCATACATGTGAGTTAATCAGGTTTTGCCTATACATTGGAAAGAAGTGACTAACAATATTCAAGAGGAAGCTATTAAAATAAATCACGTGCAACTGACATGAAAGTAGCCGAGAACAACGCACAATGGTCTTTGCACCATGACAAAACCTGCACAAATTAAAGCAACCGAGACACGTGAAGTAAAACTTAAGCACCGCCTGTGCTGGCATCAGTTCAGGTGATCAGTGGAATTTTGCTTAGCCCTGGCAATTTTCCTCCGAAGGTGGAAGACATCTGACCCTTGCCTTCTGGAAAAGTATTCTTTTAAAGAAATCAAGCGGCCAATCTGTGTTACAGATGAATTAAGACAGGTGTTCACAGGCCAGAGAGCCCCCCAAGGTGCCCATTTGATTAATCAAGCTGTGACTTCTTTCAGAATTAAGAACAAGTTCTAGGTCATCACCATGGCTCATGCAATGCTGAGCACAGAAGGAACCAATGGAAATCTGCTTGTAAGAAGCAAGAAAAACAGGGAGAAAAGATTATCACTTGCAAGTCTAGGAGGTCAAAATTATAGTTGAAAAGAAATGTATCTACATCAGAAATATAGAGGAAAAAAGAAAAGATGCAAAGTCAGAAAGAACTACATAGCAAGATAAACATGGCTGTCCCGTGGGTAAAAGTTGATTTATCTTCCCCCCTTTTCCTGCCCCATTCAGGTTCCTAATGAACATCTACTGCTTTTATGTTAGAAAAAGTTTGGACATCTAATCTTAAACTGATGAGTTTCCTAATAGAATTGAAGTAATAGTACATCCCAAAATAGCAATCCATTAATAGGGTATTAATTTACGTATCTAAAATACAGAATGAGCTGATCACCTCTCAGAAGGATGATAGTGAAGGCTCAGGCTCGCTCAGCTATTTGGAAGACAGACTCTTCCACAGCGCCCAGAGTTAACCTTCTTTACTACAGCTCACATATTTTTTCTTCTCAAAAATTATGCTCCTATAAAAATTAGACATGTCCTTTGAAACTGATAAACTGCAGGACAATATTAATATCCTATTATTATTGTGTGAAAATGACATGATTTCATAGCTTACCAGTTCAATCAACTTTGTTTTTCAATGATGTTGAGAAATGAAGAACTTTTTATTAAGTAGACACACATTTAATTACTCAGATTCATATGGTTTCTGGACTCAAGGTTTCCATCACTTTTCCACCAACATAATACTATACAAATTTGCATACTCGGTTCATTATTGTAGGGGGTTCTTTTACCAAATGATTACCACTGAT